>NC_029792.2:84448446-84452594 GCF_000816755.2 Arachis ipaensis | reverse complement strand
TCAAGTAATCAACTTTAATTTTCAAAATCAAATCTTTTTAAATTTCTTTTTCAAATCTCTTTCAAAATAAATTTCAATCACACCTTTTTCAAATTCAATTTCAAAATCTTTTCTAACTTCTTACCTTTCCAAAATTGATTTTTAAATCTTTTTCAATTAATCTTATCTTTTTGTTTGATTCTTATCTTTTTCAAAACTACCTAACTAATTTTCTCTCTCTATTTTTCAAAAACCACTAACCTCTTTTTCAAAATTCCTTTTTAATTAACTAATTGTTTTAAATTTTAATTTAATTTAATTTAATTTTTCTTTTTTTTTAATTTTCAAATTCTAACCTTAATTTTAAATTAAAAACAAAATATTTTTATTTTATTTTATTTAATTTTTGAATTCTTCCCTCTTTCATCTCCTTCTAATTATTTATTTATCTACTAACACTTCTCTTCTTCTTAAAAAAAAAAATTCGAACCCTCTCCCTCTCTGTGTTCGAATTTCTCTTCTTCTATTCTTTTCTTCTTCTACTCACATAAAGAAATCTCTATACTGTGACATAGAGGATTCCATATTTTCTTTTGTGTTCTCTTCTTTTTCATATGAGTAGGAACAAGGATAAGAACATTCTTGTTGAAGCTAATCCTGAACCTGAAAGGACTTTGAAGAGGAAGCTAGGGGAAGCTAAAGCACAACTCTCTGGAGAAAATCTGACAGAAATTTTCGAAAAAGAAGGAGATATGGCCGAAAATAATAACAATGCAAGGAAGATGCTTGGTGACTTTACTGCACCAAATTCCAATTTACATGGAAGAAGCATCTCAATCCCTGCCATTGGAGCAAACAATTTTGAGCTAAAGCATCAATTAGTTTCTCAGATGCAACAGAATTGCAAGTTTCATGGACTTCCATCAGAAGATCCTTTCAGTTCTTAAATGAATTCTTACAGATCTGTGATACTGTTAAGACCAATGGGGTTGATCCCGAGGTCTACAGGCTTATGCTTTTCCCATTTGCTGTAAGAGACAGAGCTAGAATATGGTTGGACTCTCAACCTAAATATAGCCTGAACTCTTGGGATAAGCTGGTCACGGCTTTCTTAGCCAAGTTCTTTCCTCCTCAAAAGCTTAGCAAGCTTAGAGTGGATGTTCAAACCTTCAAACAGAAAGAAGGTGAATCCCTCTATGAAGCTTGGGAGAGATATAAGCAACTGACCAAAAAGTGTCCTTCTGACATGCTTTCAGAATGGACCATCCTGGATATATTCTATGATGGTCTGTCTGAATTATCAAAGATGTCATTGGACCATTCTGCAGGTGGATCCATTCACCTAAAGAAAATGCCTACAGAAGCTCAGGAACTCATTGACATGGTTGCAAATAACCAGTTCATGTACACTTCTGAAAGGAATCCTGTGAGTAATCGGACGCCTTAGAGGAAGGGAGTTCTTGAAATTGATACTCTGAATGCCATATTGGCTCAGAATAAAATATTAACTCAGCAAGTCAATATGATTTCTCAGAGTCTGAATGGATTGCAAGCTGCATCCAACAGTACTCTAGAGGCATCTTCTGAAGAAGAAGCTTATGATCCTGAGAACCCTGCAATAGCAGAGGTGAATTACATGGGAGAATCCTATGGAAATACCTATAATCCCTCATGGATAAATCATCCAAATTTCTCATGGAAGGATCAACAAAAGCCTCAACAGGGCTTTAATAATGGTGGAAGAAACATGTTTAGCAATAGCAAGCTTTTTCCATCATCCACTCAGCAACAGACAGAGAATTCTGAGCAGAATCCATCTAGCTTAGCAAATATAGTCTCTGATCTATCTAAGGCCACTTTAAGTTTCATGAATGAAACAAGGTCCTCCATTAGAAATTTGGAGGCACAAGTGGGCTAGCTAAGTAAAAGAGTCACTGAAACCCCTCCTAGTACTCTCCCAAGCAATACAGAAGAGAATCCAAAAAGAGAGTGCAAGGCCATTACCTTACTTGGTGTGGCCGAACCCAAAGAGGAGGAGGAGGACGTAAATTCTAGTGAGGAAGACCTCCTAGGACGTTCACTGACCAATAAGGAGTTCCCCTTTGTGGAACCAAAGGAATCTGAGGCTCATTTAGAGACCATAGAGATTCCATTAAACCTTCTTTTACCATTCATGAGCTCTGATGACTATTCATCTCCTGAAGAAGATGAAGACATTGCTGAAGAGCAAGTTGCTCAATATTTAGGAGCAATCGTGAAGCTGAATGCCAAATTATTTGGTAATGAGACTTGGGAGGATGAACCTCCATTGCTCATCAAGGAACTAAATGCTTGGTTCAGCAAACTCTACCTCAAAAGAAACAGAATCCTGGTAAATTCCTAATTCCCTGTAACATAGGCACGATGACCTTTGAGAAGGCTCTGTGTGACCTAGGATCAGGAATAAACTTAATGCCACTCTCTGTAATGGAGAAACTTGGGATCTTTGAGGTGCAAGCTGCCAGAATCTCTTTAGAGATGGCAGACAACTCAAGAAAACAGGCTTATGGACTAGTAGAGGACGTGCTAGTGAAGGTTGAAGGCCTTTACATCCCTGCTGATTTCATAATCCTAGACACTGGAAAGGATGAGGATGAATCCATCATCATTGGAAGACCCTTCCTAGCCACAACAAGAGCTGTGATTGATGTGGACAGAGGAGAATTGGTCCTTCAACTGAATGAGGACAACCTTGTGTTTAAAGCTCAAGGATCTCCTTTTGTAACCATGGAGAGTAAGCATGAAAAGCTTCTCTCACTGCAGAGTCAACCAAAGCCCCCACAGTCAAACTCTAAGTTTGGTGCTGTGAGGTTCCAACCTTGCTCTAATTCTATGTGAGGCTCCATGAGAGCTCACTGTCAAGCTATTGACATTAAAGAAGCGCTTGTTGGGAGGCAACCCAATGCTATTTATTTATATCTATTCTATTTTATTTTTATTTCGTATTTTATTAGCTAGAGGATGGCTGGAGTTTATTCAACGCTCAATTATTCCTACTAGCAACCAGTCTGAAGTTACTGTAGACCGGGCCATCATGATCCATAGTATCATGAATGGGGAGGAAGTGGAAGTTCATGAAATTATACCTCAAGAACTCTACAAGGTGGCTGACAAGTCCTCCACTTTGGCAAGGTTAGCCTTTCCTCACCTCATCTGCCATCTATGCAATTCGTCTGGGATTGACATAGAGGGAGACATCCTCATTGAAGAGGACAAATCCCTACTCTACTACCTTCCCGGAGTTCATTCTCCGGGGAATTCTTATTTTATGTTATGATTTCGTTGGCAATCATAAGAAGGAAATTCCCCTTTAAGATACCCATTTGTGCTACTATTTTACGATTAAGAAGCAATTGCCCCTTGTACATATTATACAATAAATTACTATACCTATTGTATTGTTTTTTTTTATTCTTACCAATTATTCCATTTATTCGATGGATCCACAAACCGCGAAACCCTCTTTTTTATCACTAAGAAAAGGATGGAGCAAACAGGAGATCATGGACCTCAACAAGAGCATGAGAAAATTCCTCACCATGAAATCCCTGAGAAGCCTCGAGGGATGCACTTCCCTCCACAAAACTATTGGGAACAAATTAACACTTCCCTAGGAGAATTAAGTTCCAACACGGGACAACTAAGGATGGAGCACCAAGAGCACTCCATCATTCTCCAAGAGATTAGAGAAGATCAAAGAGCTATGAGGGAGGAGCAACAAAGGCAAGGAAGAGACATAGAGGAGCTCAAGAGCACCATTGGTTCTTCAAGAAGAGGAAGACGCCACCCTCACTAAGGTGGACCCGTTCCTTAATCTCCTTGTTCTTATTTTTCTGTTTTTCATTTACTATGCTTTATGTTTTATTTATGTTTGTGTCTTTACTATATGATCATTAGTGTTTAAGTGTCTATGTCTTAAAGCTATGAATGTCCTATAAATCCATCACATTTCTTAAATAAAAAATGTTTTTAATCACAAAAGAACAAGAAGTACATGAATTTCGAATTCATCCTTGAAATTAGTTTAATTATTTTGATGTGGTGACAATACTTTTTGTTTTCTGAATGAATGCTTGAACAGTGCATATGTCTTTTGAAATTGTTGTTTATGAATGTTAAATATGTTGGCT
>NC_029792.2:84429831-84448421 GCF_000816755.2 Arachis ipaensis | reverse complement strand
AGCAACAATTTAAGTTTGGTGTTGTGATGAGCGGATAATTTATACGCTTTTTGGCATTGTTTTTAGATAATTTTCAGTATGATTTAGTTAGTTTTTAAACGCTTTTTGGCATTGTTTTTTGGCATTCCTTTTATCCCAGCTTTCTGCCCTATTCTGGAGTTAAACGCCAGAAATAGGTTGCAAAGCAGAGTTAAACGCCAGAAACAGGTTACAAATTGGCATTTAACTCCAAGGAAGACCTCTACACGTGAAAGCTTCAATGCTCAGCCCAAGCACACACCAAGTGGGCCCCGAAAGTGGATTTCTGCATCATTTACTTATTTTTGTAACCCTAGTAACTAGTTTAGTATAAATAGAACTTTTTACTATTGTGTTAGACATCTTTGGAAATCTTTGGACGTTTAGTCCCTATACCTTGGAGGCTGGCCTCTCGGCCTTGCCTGGACCTTGTTCTTATGTATTTTCAACGGTAGAGTTTCTATACACCATAGATTAAGGTGTGGAGCTCTACTGTTCTTCATGAATTAATGCAAAGTACTATTGTTCTCCTATTCAATTCAAGCCTATTTCTTCTCTAAGATATTCATTCGCACACAAGAACATGATGAATGTGATGATTATGTGACGCTCATCATCATTCTCACTTATGAACGCGTGCCTGACAAACACTTCCGTTCTACATGCAAACAAGCTTGAATGCATATCTCTTAGCCTCCTGATCATGAGATCCGAATCTTCGTGGTATAGGCTAGAATTATTGGCGGCCATTCTTAAGATCCGGAAGGTCTAAACTTTGTTTGTGGTATTCCGAGTAGGATCTGGGAAGGGATGGCTGTGACGAGCTTCAAACTCGTGAGTGCTAGGCGTAGTGACAGACGCAAAAGGATTACTGAATCCTATTCCAGTAGTGGTGGAGGGAAGAAGAGGAAAGAAGAAGAAGAAAGAGAGGGAAGGAGGAAGGGGGGTGGCGTTGCGGTGGTGTCCGGGTGGTGGACGGTGGAGCGGCGTTGTAGGGGGCGCGGTGGCGAAGGGCAAAGAGGGAGGGAGGGGTTTGGCAGGGAGGAGGAAGAAGAAAGGGGTTGGGGGGGAGGGGCGATGGGGTAGGGTTCGCGTCACAGGGGGTTAATAAATCTGAATCCACGCGATCGCGTGGGGCATGCGGTCGTGTGGCTGGGGTGGAATGGGGGTCGACGCGATCGTGTGAGTGATGCGATCGCATGGAATGGGTAAATAATGAATGACGCGGTCGCGTGAGGCATGCGATCGCGTCGCTGAAAATTGTGCTAAACGCGCAATTCCAGCGTCGTTTCAGCGCAACTCTCTGTCTCCCTTGGGGTGTTCTGCAATCCATGTGACGCGATCGCGTCGCTCACGCTGTCACGTGGGATTGGTGTTGTGCAAGTGACACGATCGCGTGGGTCATTTTGTGCAAAACGCACAACAGCTGCGCGATTCCAGCCCAACTTTTTGGGCGTTGGATCCTTACGTCGATTTCTAGGTCACGCGGCCGCGTGAATGACGCGGACGCGTGGGGGGTTATTTTTCGCAACTGACGCGATCGCATGAGTGATGCGGTCGCGTCGCACGCCTACTCTCTCTCTCTCTCTCTCTTTTTTTTATTTATGTAGGTATGAAATGCGAATGACTAATATTCAAGTTCAATTGAAAAGGAAAACAAAAATAAATAAAGCGAAATAAAACTGAAAAAGAAACGACCATATCCTGGTGGGTTGTCTCCCACCTAGCACTTTTAGTTAAAGTCCTTAAGTTGGACATTGGATGAGCTTCCTATTATGGCGGCTTGTGCTTAAATTCATCCAGAAATCTCCACCAATGTTTGGAATGCCAACAGCCTCCGGGGTCCCAAACTAGGCATATAAAGTTTCTGAGTATCTTCAAGCAAATTGTTAGGCTCCCGGGGTGACGAATGTCAGAATGGATTCCAGGATCCCAAACGTTGCTTTTAAATCTGCCTTCGTCTTGATCTATATTTTTCCATCCGGGTGGTTTGGAAAGTATATTTTCACCAAGATGACCAAACATTTTCTGAGATCCATTCGATTGATCATGATGCCAATCCGTGCACTTCGAATTTAAGCATGGAACCTTATTGAACCTTGTGCACCAGCTCTGAGTGTAAGCCATTTCCCTCTTACTCTTAAAGCCGCAGAGAGCTCTAAGCTGGCCATCTGTTTTAAGCAACCCATATTCAAGTGGGAAAATAAAGCTAAAGGTTAAGGATTGTACCCACTTGAAGCTTGTATTGGGTGGTAATGGCCTCGGGATGGGTGTTTCCAGTGGTTCTATAAGTTCTACTCCCTTGTGCTCTTCGGTGAATTTCTTCACTTCCTTGCAGACTTTTTCAATTGCATCCATGTCCTGATCAAAGCCTTCTATGTCTTCCTCGTCACTTAAGTCATAAACGAGAGGTTGAGAGAAATCTACCTCCGCATCATCTTCGTATTCACTTGGGGAAGATTCTTCGATATCAGAGAATTCACTTGCTGATGCAAGTTCATTACTAGGAGAACTTGACTTGAGATTATCATCATCAAGGAAACCTGCTTTTTGAATTATTCCGTCTAGTTCTTCATAAAAGATTTGCTTTGGGAGTTGTGCACTATCCTCCTTAGCATCAATTGTGTTGTTTTTGACAGAGTTCTCCATAACTCTGGATTCCCATGGAAGTTCAGCGTCTCCTAAGTCTTCAACCAACTTTTCTTCTTTTACAATGACAGCTTCCTCTACTTGTTCCAGTATGAAGTCATGCCCTGTTCTGTCCACTAGAGTTTCTAGTATCTCCTTCATGCTACGCTCTTCTTTAGATTGTCGATATGGGGCTGTGGGAGGTCCTTGAATGTTTGAATGTCTAGAAGATAATTGACTTACTGCTTGCTCTAGTTGATGAAGGGTTGTTTGAAGTTGATCTACTGTTTCCTTGAGGTGAACCTCTGATTCTCGGGGTGATGGATTTGGACGTGGTACATGGGAAAGTGGCGGTGTTTGGGAGTAATTGGATTGGAATCGGGATAAATGAGGATCATATAGTGCTGAATGGTGAAAAGGAGCTTGTGAGTGTGGTGGTTCGAAGTTATGTTGAGAGGATGGCCTATAAGCAGAGAGTGGGGCTAGTTGGTAACTACAAGGTTGTCCACCATGTCTATTGGCTTGGTATGCATTGTAGAATGGTCTTTGTCCATGATATCTTGGAGGGTGTTGTTGCCTAAAGGGTTGATCAGATCCTCTTGGCTCCATCCATCTTTGATTGCTCTGACCTTGATGCATGTTCCTGTTATAACTTTTACTCCTTTCAGCAATATTAGAACCAAACTCAAAGCGAGGGGGGGTGAGGATTCATAGTAGCTAATAAAAGAAAAAGGAGAAAATAAAGACAAATAAAAAAGGAAAAAAAAATATTTACAATAACCAGTAATAAGGCACACGATTGCAGTTCCCCAGCAACGGCGCCATTTTGACGTTAGGATTTTTGCTAGTAAAGAATTTTATAAAAATAGTCGCGTTGTAGATATAGTTTCTAAACCAACAGAAATCCCTTTGTACAAATGTTTTGGTTGTCACAAGTAACAAACCCCTTTAAAATTGATAACCGAAGTATTTAAACCTCGGCTCGTCTTCTCAAGGAACTGCAGGGAAGTATGTTCTTATTATTGGTTATGGAGATTGTAAATTGGGGTTTTGAAGATGAGGAACAAGTAATTTAAATTGCAATTAAAATAAGTAAAAGACTGTAAAATAAATAAATAACTGTAAAATAAACCTTTTGCAAGGTATGAGAAATTAGAAGTCCTATCCTAGTTATCCTTATCAATGATGATGAAGATTGAATCTTAATTCCACTTAGTTAACCTTTACTAGAGCAAGGGAAGGTCAAGTGACTAATTAAGTTTGATCTTCAAATCCTAGTTAATCCCTAAGGAAATATTGGGATTATTGAAGTTCAAGTCAATTAGCAATGATAACAATTATCAATCATGTTGAGTTTGATAACTCCTGAGTTACTGATTTCTTAACCAAGACCAAAGGGGAAAAGTAAATCTACTGGAATAAAAATGTCTTCAATTTGGAAGCAACAGTAACATAAATAAAAGAGAGCAATAATAAACTGAAATACCTCAAATAACATTAATTCAAAGAATAATCTGTAACATAGAAGAATTCATAAACTAAATTGAGAAGATAAATAAAAAGGAATATTGAACCTGATAAAAAGATAATCCTGAAAGCAAAAGAAATCCTAATTCTAAATCCTAAAAGAGAGAGGAGAGAACCTTTCCCTCAAAACTACATCTAATTCATGAAAAGTAACTAAATTGGAGACTCTCTTTTGAATGGATGCATTTTCCCACTTCATAACCTCTGATATGTGCCTTCTGGACTTGGATTTGGGCCAAAAAGGGCTTCAGAAATTGCTGGGAGCATTTTTTGTACTTTTTGGTGCGTGGCCTCTGTCACGCGTCCGTGTGGGTCACGCAGTTGCGTCATTTGGAGTTTTCCTTGCCACGCGGTCGCTTCAATCATGCGTCCGCGTCATATGCGTTTCGCTCAAGGTGCACGATCGCGTCAATGACGCGGTCGCGTCATTATCATTTTGCGCTGGCATGCGGCCGCGTCGTTCATGCGATCGCGTCACCGCCAGTTTTTTCAAAAACTCCGTTTTATGCTTTCCTTCCAATTTTGTATGTTTCCTTTCCATCCTTTAAGTCATTCCTGCGTTAGAATAAAGGGTAATTAAAATAATTACTTTTAAAGCATAGGAAACATGTTTTTCACATACATCACATAATAAGGAAGGAAAAGTAAAACCATGCAATTAACATGAATAAGTGAGTGAAGGATTGAATAAATCACTTAAATTAGGCACAAAATATATCATAAAATATGGGTTTATCACTTGTCCCCAAGAAACCAAACTAATATAAGCTTAGAATATGAATTTGCATGAGAAGTGAGAGTTCAATTATGCTCATGTCTCTTCTTAAAGTGGGATTTATCTATGGTAATTTTGAACAGTTTTGGCATATCACTCTCCTTTGAATCAGAAAGATGTCAATGTAATTCGGAATTAGAATCCGGATCATATTATGAATTCACTGATCTTTTGTAACTCAATTTAACCCTTGAACACATCAATTTTTCTTTGATTCTTTTTTTTTCCTTTGGTGCTTTGCACCTTGAGCCTAGCCGTGACTTTAAATGTTTTATCTCAAGCTTTACTTGACACAGAGACACCAAAAGCACTTAACTGGGAAACTCTTTTTAAGTTCTGATTTTCCTTTCAGTTACTCCCAAACAGTGGTGCTCAAAGCCTTTGGCATACTCTATTAACTGCAATTGATCTCGACTCTAAATGTTTTGTCTCAAGAATTACTTGACACAAGAACACCACAAGCATATAACTAGGGAAACAACTCTTTGAGATTTTAATCATGTCTGACCTCCCTAGTCATTGATGCTCAGAGCCTTGGACCTTGCTTTTATATCTCTTTTTTTTTGCTGTTTCTTTTGCTTCAAGGATTAAATTTTTGTTTATTTCAGAGAAGTCATAATAATTCTCTAAATCCCTGTTCCTTGTACATCAACATTCTTTGATTCAAATTTAAATATGCACTGTTGATGTCATGCATTCAGAGTTACAAAAAATACCACCACATTTGAATAAGACTACTCTTCAATATAAACTCAATTTCTCATGCAATATATCACTTCTTTTTCTTTTTATTTTTAGATTCAAGTTCAGTAAGCGGTACATGAGATAAATAGCAGAATTAAACTAATTTTAAGAACTGAAATTACTAAAGACCATGCAGGCAATCAAAGCAACAGAAAAAAAGAAATAACAAAATAAGAACGGAAGAGAAATAGAATGAAAGGAAGTCAACCACCTCAGTTATGCTAGTGGCCATCTCATTCCTCCATGAAGAAAATAAACAGAAAAGCCATAAGTGAAGTGACAACACCAAACTTAAAGGTTTGCTTGTCCTCAAGCAAAGAAGAACTGAAAACAAAAACAAATAGTATGATGAAAGAATAATAAAAGGATGAAAGAATAAGAGAGAATTAGGATTGGGGGTAGATAAATTGAAATCAGGCGCTAAGGGGTTTAATTTGGACATCGCATGCGACGCATACGCGTAAGGCACACGTGCGCCTGGATTGCGCTAATTTCAAGTGACGCGTATGCGTCTAGGACGCGTAAGCGTGGGTAGCCAAGATTGGAAAATGATGCGCATGCGTCAGGGACGTGTACGCGTGATGCGACTTGTGCTCCCAGCACCATTTCAGCCCCACACCATCATAACTCTCTGGCCATGTATCCATTTACGCCATTTTTCAGGGTCACGCGTACGCGTCGGGGACACGCACGCGTGGGTGGCGAAAAGCACAAACGACGCGTACATGTTAGGGACGCATACGCGTGGGGTTGTTTGTGTCGAAAGCATAGTTCCAGTGCCACTCCTGCTCAACTCTCTGTTCACTTTTATTTTTCACGCACACACATATGATGCGTATGCGTCAGCAACGCTTGCGTGTCGTGTGCTCGTTTTTTTTTTCGCCTGAAGTGTTCGGTTCCTGTTATAAAATAGCTGCATGATCTGAAAAATAGTAAAAACTCAATAAAATCAAACAAGTAAGAAAACTACTACAACGAAAAATAACTAAGGATACAAAATTATTGGGTTGCCTCCCGACAAGCGCTTCTTTAACGTCACTAGCTTGACGGTCAGCTCCTCTACGGAGGAGGATCATAGGGGCTCAGCTCTTCACCCCTTACTTTGAACTTCTTTCCTGTGTCTCCATAAATTAGCTCAAATGCTCCAGAGAGAGGATTCTGTTTACTGTATAAATCTATACTGGATTCCTAGTCAACACCACCTTCATTCCTGGGGAGAAACCTTCAGTAAGGATCTTTTTGTTTCTCAATCCCTTGGGTATTTTCTTCTTTTTGGGAAAATCCTCCTTGGTGGATGATGCATTCTCAACACCAAACTTAGTTTTGATATCAGGAGGAATTTTAATGATTGTCACCAAAGGAGGTTTGAGCTGCAGATTCTGCTGTCCATCATCAGGGGGTTCTTGAAGGTTTGGATTAATAAGCTCAGTCTGCATGCACCTCTCTTCTTTACCAGCTGAATGTATATCTTTGAAGACATGAAAGATCAGTTGCTCATTATGCACTCTGAGCACTAATTCACCCACTTCTACATCAATTAGAGCTCTTCTAGTGGCTAGGAATGGTCTTCCTAGAATTATAGAGGCATTCTCATCCTCCCCTATGTCAAGAATCACAAAATCTACTGGGAGAAAGAACTTACCCACTTTGACTAAGATATTCTCCACTAATACGTATGTAGGCTTCATAGATTTGTCTGCCATCTGTAATGCTATCTTTGTGGGTTGTGCCTCTTAGATTTGCAGCTTCTTCATCACAGATAAGGGCTTTAGATTTATGCTTACCCCCAGATCACATAGGGCTTTCGCAAAGGTTGTGCTCCCAATGGTGCATGGAATTTGAAAGCTCCCTAGATCTGGCATCTTCCTTAGCAAGTTATTATAAATTATGGCACTACATTCCTTAGTCAGGACCACTGTCTCATCTCCTTTTAAAGGCTTCTTCTTTGACAACAACTCCTTCATGAACTTGACATAGTGAGGCATTTGCTCCAAAACCTCAGCAAAAGGAATATTGATTTGCAACTTTCTGAAGACTTCCAAGAACTTTGAAAATTGATTGTCCTTGGTCTCCTTTTGAAGTCTTTAAGGATATGGCATTTTAGGCTTGTACTCAGGAGCCTTTGGAAATGTAGGATAAGTGTCAAGAGAGTCTGGGAATGGCTTGTCCGCATGCTTTGGAGGCACGTGATCTACTTCTTCCTTCTTCTCTACTGAAGCTTCTTTTTCAACTAACTCTTCATTGACCTTGGTCTCAGAGCCAGCTACTTTACCAGTTCTCAATTGAATAACCTTGCAATCTTCTTTTTCAACTGGCTCCTCATTAACTTGTGCTTCTGTACTTGCCACTTGTCCACTTATCAAGGTGATAGCCTTGCATTCCTCTCTTGGATTTGGAATTATGTTACTAGGAAGGCTATTAGTGGTTTTCTGATCAATTTCATTAACCTTTGTGGCTAGTTGATCCATCTGAATCTCCAAGTTCTTGATGGATGCTCTAGTTTCTTGTCTAAAACTTGCCAATATTGCTTCCAAATCATTGTTCTACTAGGGCTGAGAAGTTGCTTGCTGAGATGACTGAAACTGGTGGTTATTAAAATTTTTCTGTTGAAAACCACCCTGAGAATTATTATTAAAATTCGGTGGCCTCTGAGGTTACTCTCTCCACCCAAAATTTGGGTGATTTCTCCACCCCTGATTGTAGGTATGAGAATAGGGATCATTATTGGGGTTTCTAGGAGCACACCCCATGTAATTGACCTATTCCGAAGAGGATTGAGCATAACTATAATTATCATTTTGCACAAAATTACCTATCATGTCATAAGAGACCTCTTGAGGTGGATTTTGGGTGTTGATAGCTGAGACTTGCATGTCACCCATCTGCTGAGTAAGTAAATTTATTTGCTAAGACATAGACTTGTTCTGAGCAAGAATAGCATTAACAGCTTCCATTTCCAACACACCTCTCTTCTGAGAAGTCTCTGAGTTCACAGGATTCCTGTTAGACGAGTATAAATATTAGTTGCTAGCAACCAATTCAATCAGCTCAATAGTCTCCTCCAGTGTCTTCTTCTTGTGCAATGAACCACCTGCAGAATTATCTAAGCACATCTTGGACATTTCACCCAAGCCTTCATAAAAGATATCTAGTTAGGTCCATTTGGAGAACATGTCCGGAGGGCATTGCCTAGTCAGTAGCTTGTACCTCTCCTAAGCTTCATAAAGAGTTTCACCATCCTTCTGTCTGAAGGTTTGAACCTCCACCCTAAGTTTAGTCAGCTTCTTAGGTGGGAAAAATTTAGTAAGAAACTCAGTAACAACCTTGTCCCAAGTATCCAAACTCTCCTTGAGTCGGGAATCTAGCCATAGCTTTACTCCATTCCTCAGAGCAAACGGGAAGAGCATGAGTTTGTGCACCTCTGGGTTCACTCCATTTGTCTTCACAGTAGCACAAATCTGCAGAAAATTAGAAATAAATTGATTTGGGTCTTCGTGGGGAAGACCATGATACTGGCAGTTTTGTTGCACCAGGGTGACCAATTGTGGCTTCAACTCAAAGTTGTTCGTAGCTATAGGAGGTACCACAATGCTTTTTCCATAAAGATCTGCAATAGGAGCAGAGTAAGAGCCAAGCACTCTCCTTTGTTCTTCATTCCCATTCGGATTTGCCATATTGGAATTAATAGCATTATTAAGATCCATAGTGGATTCTGCAACCTGGTAAAGTCTTTCTTATTGCAAACGCCGCCTGAAAGTTCTTTCAGGTTCAGGATCAAACTCTAAGAGATGTTCCTTGTCTCTGTTCCTGCGCATAAACAAATAAAAAACAAGAAAAGATGGGAATCTCTACGTCAGAGTGCAGAGAATTCCCAGTGAGGTAACCTGTGTAAAAAAAATAAAATAAAAATACTAAATAGAATAAATAGAATAAAAATTCAAAATTAATAAGAAAAATAAACAGGAAAAATTGAAATAAAAATAACTAGGGGACACCAAACTTAATTTTAGAAATTAAGAAAAAATATTAGTGCTATTTAATTTATTTAAATTTTTTTTCGAAAATATTAAGCAAAAGTGAAATAAATTTAAAACTAAAACGCTTAATCTAAGCAATCAAACAACTAATAGTTGTTAATCACAGTCAATCCCCAGTAACAGCACCAAAAACTTGGTGCGGATTTTCTACCCACAAACTAACCGGCAAGTGCACCGGGTCGTACCAAGTAATACCTCAGGTGAGTGAGGGTCGATCCCACGAGGATTGATGGACTAAGCAACAATGGTTAAGTGATTTACTTAATTAGACAAACAGAAAATAGTGTTGAGAGTTCAAAAAGCATTAAACAGAAGACAGGCAAATAAATAAGTTGGGAATAAAATATGGAGAAGGCAATTAAGGCTTCAGAGTTATCTATTTTCTGGATTGACTTTTCTTATTAACTATTTTAATCATGCAAGATTTAATTCATGACAAAATATATATGACTAGACCCTAATTCCTTAGACCTTCCTAGTCTCCTCTAAAATTCATCAACCGCCAATTCCTTGGTCACTTAATTCCAATTAGAGGGTGAAGTTCAATTCTAGTTTATATGCCACAGAAACTCTAATTACCCAAATATAAAAGGATTATATGTCACGTATCCCGTTAAATATAGATAATTAAAATTTAGGAGAATTTGTTTTCAAGTAAAGAGCTTTTCCAAGTTATACAAGAACTCAATTAGAAAGAGGGTCATACTTCCGTTCCACCCAAATTCATAAGATAAAGAACGAAAATAATTCTTGAAATATAAATAAGTACATGAATTAAAATAGAAAAACAATAAAATCAATCCATACAATAGACAGAGCTCCTAACCTTAACAATGGAGGTTTAGTTGCTCATGGTTCAGAGAGAAAAATAAGGATTCTGATAAATTGTATTTTGGTAGAGGTGAAATTAAAAGTTAACTAATTGGAATCCCCACCTCCAGAAGGGAAGTTTCTTTTCCATTTTATATCTAATCCTCATTAATTTAAAATCTATTTTCTAAAGCTAAAATAATATCTTTTCCTATTTTAAAATAAAAATTAAAGTTTAAATCAGAATTAATAGGAATCAGCGTTTTTTGCACTTCGCGCTTGTCACGCGTACGCGTCAGTCACCCGTACGCGTCGATGGTCTTCGTCGCATGTCACGCGTACGCATCAGGTACGCGCACGCGTCGCTGAGCAATCTTCTCTTTTCACGCGTGCGCGTATCGCCATGGAAAGCTCCAAATCACGCGCACGCGTCAGGTACGCGAACGCGTTGTTCCTCGCTGTCATCTCCTTTAATTCTTGTGCTGATTCCATTTGTGTAAGCTTCCTCTCCATCCTCTAAGCCATTCCTGCTCTATATGACCTTCTTCTCTTTTTCTGCAGAAGCTCCATCAAATCCAACCAAATGCTACCTAAAATAAATGGAATTGCACAAGACTCAAAGTAGCATTCATAGTGGCTAAAAGATAATTAATGCTTAATTAAACTCAGTAATTTAAATGTAAATTCACTAGGAAAAGATACGAAAGATGCTTACGCATCAGTGGACTGCTCTTGGTGTTCCAACCTCAGCTGATCCATGTTAGAGCTCAATTCTCCTAGAGAGGTGTTCGGTTGTTCCCAATAGTTTTGTGGAGGAAAATACATCCTTTGAGGCATCTCAGGGATTTCTTGTTGAGGCGGCTGCACATGCTCTTATTGTGGTGCGTGCGGAGGCTCTCTAACAAGCTCCATCATTTTTTTCATGATGGGCTTGTCCTCCTCCATGGGGGTGTCTTCTTCTATGACAATTCTAGCTGAATTGCATAGGTGACAGATGAGATGTGGGAATGTCAACCTCGCTTGGGTGGAAGGTTTTTCTGCCACCTTGTACAGCTCTTGAGGTATCACCTCGTGTACCTCCACCTCAATCCCAAGCATAATGTAGTGAATCATTATTGCTCGGTCCATCGTAACCTCAAAACGATTACATGTTAGGATGATAGACCGTTGGATAAATTCCAACCATCCTCTTGCCACGGGCTTGAGGTCAAGCCTACCTAGTTAGTATGGCCAGCCTTGCACATCCCTCCTCCATTGTGCTCCTTCCACACAAATGTCCGCAAGCACTTGGTCTAACCATTGGTCGGTATTGACCCTTCTAGTGTAAGAGTGAGGGTCACCTAACATTTGTGGTAATTTGAGCGCCACTCTTACACTCTCCAAACTGAAATCCAAGAGTCTCTCTCGGACCATGGTGCGCCAATTCTTGGGGTTTGGGTTCACACTTATATCATGCCCTTTTGTGACCCATGCATTGGCATAGAACTCTTGCACCATTAGTAATCCAACTTCTGGAATAGGATTGGTTAGGACTTCCCAATCTCTTCTCTAGATTTCTTGTTGGATTTCTGGGTACTCATCCCTTTTAAGCCTAAAAGAGACTTCGGGGATCACCCTTTTCTTTGCCACTACTTCATAAAAGTAGTCTTGATAAGTCTTGGTGAGGAATCTCTTAATTTATCAAGGTTCGGAGGCGGAAGCTATGGCTTTTTTTCCTCTTTCTAGAGAATTCTCTGACTTTGGGTGCCATGGGTGTGAATGGAAAGAAAAAAGCAAAGCTTTTCCAAAACCAAACTTAAGAACTTTGCTCGTCCTCGAGCAAAATAAGAAGAGAATAAGGGAATAGTAGAAGAAGGAAGAGAGAGATGGAAAAGAGAGTGGGAAAAGGCTTCGGCCGTATGTGTTGGAAAAGGAGAAGAATGTAGTGTAGAATTTAGAGTGTGAGAGAGATGAGAGGGATGTGGTGGTGTGTGTATGAAGGGTGAATAAGGGGTTATTTATAGGGGAGGGTGGGTTAGGGTTCGGCTATGGGGGAGGGGGGAAATGGGTGGAAAAGGTTTAAATTTGAAGTGGGTGGGGGTTTGTGGGAGTTATGATGGGTTTAGGGAAGTGTGTGTATTGGGTAGAGAGAAAGTAGGGTGTGGGTTCAAGGTATAGAGAGGTGAGAGAGAGTGTGGGATAGGTGGAGATTCTGTGGGACCCACTGGTCCTGAAAGGCTAGAAAAATTGAATTCCCTATTGAATGCCCAGTCTTGCTCCTTGGCTGCCATTCAACGCCAGCTTCTGCTCCCCATGGGGCATTTGAACGGCCAGGGACTCCCTTCCTGGCGTTCAACGCCAGGTCCCTACTCTCTGTAGGGCGTTGAACGCACTTGCTACCTCCAGGGTGGCATTCAACGCCAAGTCTCTGCCCCCTGCAGGGTTTTGGACGCCCATGATGCCCCCTTGGTGGCATTCAACGCCAGCTAGGGGTCTTTCCAGGGTGTTCTATTCGTCCTCTTTCGCAGTACTTGTCTCTGTTCTAAGTACAGTACATGATCATAAACATTTAAAATGCAAAGGAAACAACTATGAAAATAACTTAATATACTCAAATAGAAATAAACTTAAGGAAAAATAGAAATACTCTAATCATGGTTGGGTTGTCTCCCAACAAGCGCTTCTTTACCGTCACCAGCTTGATGGATAGCTCCTTTACAGAGAAGGATAGGGGCTCAGAACTTTGCCCCTTACAGTGAACTTCTTCCCTGTACTCTCATGGATAAGATCCACATGTTCCATAGACAAGATCCTATACACAGTGTGTGGAATGACTGGATTACCAGTGAAGACCACTCTCATATCAGGCGAGAGGTCCTTGGTGGGGATCTTCTTTCCCTTCCAGCATTTAGGTACTTTCTTCTTTCTTTTTGCCCAGGTACTCTCTTGGAATCCACAATGCATTCTCTAGCTTTAGTTCAATGCTATCTGGGTCAGGACTGATAAACCCCATTTTTAGGGTTTATCTTGTGTTGAATTTAGAGAATTTTATCAACTTTTCCCACATTTATTCACTAAAATAGCATGGTTTTGTAAATTCTCCTTTATTTGTGCTTAAGTGTGAAAATATGCTTTTTAGGTCTTAAAATAACTAAAAAAAATGTAATTCACCTTGATTCAATTTGATGCCTTGATATGTTTGTTAAGTAATTTCAGCTAAGAAGGCAAAGATTGGATTGAGAGAATGAAGAAAAAGCATCTAAAAATGGAGAACTCATGAAGAAATGAAGGAATTGCAAAGATGTCAATCCTGACCTTTTCGTACTTAATCGATCATAACTTGAGCTACAGAGGTTCAAATGAGGCGGTTCTAGTTGCATTGGAAAGATAACATCCGGGGCTTCAAAATGATATGCAATTTACATTAGTTTCCTGGCGTTTAGGTGATGCGCACGCATTGCCATACGTGCGCGTCGCAGGATCAACGTGGGCCATTTTAAGCAACTCGTTGCCAGCGATTTCTAGCTAATTTTGGGCCCAATCCAACTCATTTCTGATGCTATTGAACCCAAAGATTGAAAGAGGATGAACCAAGGAGTGTTATTTAGGGTTTTCATCATGTTTTAGATGTAGAGTTCTAGAGGGAGGCTCTCTCCTCTCTCTAGATTTTAGGGTTCTCATCTCCATTTCTTCTTAGATCTTGATTTCAATTTTTCTTCAATTTAGTTTTTCTTTACATTTTTATTGTTCTAACACTTTAGTTCATTCTACTTCTCTTGTTAATTTTCTTATTTTGTCAATTTTAGTTTATGAACATTCTTGTTGATTGCCATTTCCTTTTTATGCAGTTTATGATTTCCATGTCTTTTTATAATTGTTTTAGTTTCTTATTGTTGATCTCTTGTCTTTGTAGTTATAGCTTCCTTTAATTCTTGCAATTTATGATATTTACTTTTATTGCTCTCTATGTGTTTGATGAAATGTTTCTTTTAGTTATGAGCTAGATTTTTCTCCTCTTGGCTTGGGTTGAGTAATTGGAGACTCTTGAATTATCAAACTCGTTTGTTGATTGATAATTGGAAGTTGCTAGTTGACTTGAATGCCACTAAAGCTAGTCTTTCACTATGATTTGACTAGGACTTGTGGACAAGAGCCAATTCCATCCACTTGACTTTCCTTCATAGTTAGAGGTTAACTAAGTGGAGTAATGGATAATTCTTGTCACAATTGATGATGATAATGAGGATAGGACTTCTAGTTCTCATTCCTTGCCAAGAGCTTTCTTAGTTATTAGCTTATTTCTTTTGTTATTTACATTTCTTGTCTCTTACTATAAAATCCCAAAAGAACTTTCATAGCCAATAATTGAGCACTTCATTGCAATTCCTAGGGAGAATGACCTAGGAGTAATACTCTCGGTTATTTTATTGGGGTTAAACTAGTGACATCCATATTAAATTTCGATGTGAGGATTCATTATTGGTTTAGAACTATACTTGCAACGAGATTTCATTGTTAAATTCTTTACCGACAAAAATCTCACGACAAGGACTCCCACGGAACCCTTGTAGAACAAGAACATAATCAAACATATTAAAATAGAAATAGTAATATTATTAATCCATGAGAATCAGCAGAGCTCCAAACCCTAACTTAGGAGGTTTAGTTGCTCATAGCTTATAGAAAATAGTAGTGAAAGGTTCGAATAAGCCAAAATATCTCTAACAAGTGTGATCTTTGTTCTATTTATACTATTCTAATAATGAAAAGAATACAAAAATATGATAGACTAGACTTAGAGGTGCGAAAATCTACTTCTTGGGCCCACTTGATGAGTGTTTGGGATGAGTGATAAACCCCAATTTTATGGTTTATATTATGTAGAATTTGGGGAGTTTTGTCAATATTTCTCACACTTACTCACTAGAATTGCATGGTTTTGTGTTCTCTTCCTAATTTTTCTTCATGATGAAAAATATGCTTATTTTGCCTTAGAATTGCTATATTTTGATCGTCTTTTATTGCCATTCGATGCCGTGATGTATTCGTTGAGTGATTTCAGGATTTATAAGACAAGAATGGCCTAGAAGAGGGAAACAAAGCATGCACAAGAGGAAGAAACATGAAGATTTAGATTTTGGGAACTTCAGCATGGGCGCACACACGCACCTCACGCGCACGCGTGGAGGAGGACAGCTGGAAGCGGCGCGCAAGGATGGACGCATCCGCGCGGATCAGAGAAATCCCACCGACGTGCACGCGTGGCAAGCTGCACGTGACCTCATTAAAGGAAATCATGCCTGGCAATTTATGAGGCTCATCAGGCCCAAATTCAAGCTGGTTTTGCATGGAAAAGACCTAAGGATGCTAGGGGAAAGGGGCGATCAATCATTTTACACTTAGACATAATTTTTAGCTAGTTTTGGTTCTTTATTCTTCTAGGGAGAGAAATCATTGTTCCTCTCTAGATCTAGCTTTAATTTGATCTTCCCTTATTGAATTTTGAATTGGATCTTGTTAATTACTAGTTTTAATTGTTTAATTTGAATTCTCTAGTATAATTTTGTTTAGATCTTGTGTTAGTTTTATGTTTCCTTGTTGTTTATCATTTTATACCCATCTCATGAATCTTGTGGATCTTGATTTGTTATTGTTGCATTGATGATTTTCATGATTAATTGTGTTGTTTGAGTGATTGTATGTTGATAATTGTTAGTGGGTACTTGTTAGTTTCAATTTAATTGCAATTTGAATATGTCTTTTGTTAATGCTTACCATGTGTTTGATGAAATGTTTCCTTTGATTATGGAGTAATTTTCTTTACTCTTGGCATAAGATAAAGGAATTGAGTGACCTTGAGTCATTGAGTCTCATTGAATTGGTGATTTGAGAACCCTAGGTGATCAATTTGATACCCATTGACACTAACCCACTACTAATCTAATTAGTAGATAGGTTGGGACTTATGGGTTGATGTGATCAAACCTATTTAACGTTCTTCAAGCCTAGGATTAGACAATATGTACTTAGGGCTTTTGATAAGTAGACTTAGTGGGTTGGTACCTCATAATTGTCAATGTTTGATATGGAGACAAGGATGGCGATCTCAATTCCCATGCTTAGCCAAGAGTTGCTTTTATCATTCATATTTGAAAACCCAAAAATCTTGATTGCTTTGTCTTAGTTATAGTTACTTGTTTAGTTTAGAATAGAATTACATTGGATGTTACTTTATTAGTTTGGAATTATTTACATCTTGCTTTATTCAATTGAATTGGTTTCTTGCATCCCAAGATTGCTTGCTTGTTAAGATCCCTAGTTTAATTTCTTGCTTATGACTTGCAACCCTAGATTTCTAACCAATGTTGAAGCACATATTTGCTCATTCCTTGTGAGACGACCCGAGGTTTGAATACTTCGGTTACTTTTATTGGGGTTGAACTTGTGACAACCAAATTCCTTTCTAAATTTGACTCAAGGATTGTTGTTGGGTAGAGCTATACTTGCAATGGGATTTTATTGAGAAATTCTATACCGACATAGTCTTCGACGCATCAAATTTTTGGCGCCGTTTTCGGGGAATGGTTGCAACATATGCCTTCATATTGGTTATGTGAATATGTGAATATTGTAGATAATTTACTTTCTTTCAATACTTAGCTATAGTTTAGATTTCTTTTGTATGTGTGCTATGACTCCCAAGTTTGATGACTCGGTCTCAACTGAATTCTAGCTTTACCGAGTTTGACCCTGAGATTGAAAGAACCTAGTTACATACTCGGCAAGCTAGACGACAGTTGGATTATACGGCTAGTACTTCGGCCTCTCTTGAGGAACATACCGAATCACTCGATGGTACCGAGAGTGACTCGGAGTCCGCTACTTTCTATTCTTCTGTTGGCACTACTAATACATCTTTGCATCCTACAGGTGAGCCATACATGACGGAGCCTGATGAGCGGATAATTTATAGGCTTTTTGCATTGTTTTTACTTAGTTTTTAGTATGATTTAGTTGGTTTTTGGTATATTTTTATTAGTTTTTAATTAAAAATCACATTTCTGGACTTTACTATGAGTTTGTGTATTTTTCTGTGATTTCAGGTATTTTCTAGCTGAAATTGAGGGAGCTGAGCAAAAATCTGATTCAGGCTGAAAAAGGACTGCTGATGCTGTTGGATTCTGACCTCCCTGCACTCAAAGTGGATTTTCTGTAGCTACAGAACTTCAAATGGCGCGCTCTCAATTGCGTTGGAAAGTAGACATCTAGGGCTTTCCAGAAATATATAATAGTCCATACTTTGCTCAAGGATAGATGACGTAAACTGGCGTTCAACGCCAGTTCTATGCTGCAGTCTGGCGTCCAGCGCCAGAAACAAGTTACAAGTTGGAGTTCAACGCCAAAAACAGGTTACAACCTGGCGCTGAATGCCCAAAACAGCCCAGGCACGTGAGAAGCTTAAGTCTCAGCCCCAGCACATACCAAGTGGGCCCCAGAAGTGAATTTCTGCACTATCTATCATAGTTTACTCATTTTCTGTAAACCTAGTGATGAGCGGATAATTTATACGCTTTTTGGCATTGTTTTTAATATATTTTTAGTAGGATCTAGTTACTTTTAGGGATGTTTTCATTAGTTTTTATGTTAAATTCACATTTCTGGACTTTATTATGAGTTTGTGTGTTTTTCTGTGATTTCAGGTATTTTCTGGCTGAAATTGAGGGACTTGAGCAGAAATCAGATTCAGAGGTTGAAAAAGGACTGCTGATGCTGTTGGATTCTGACCTCCCTGCATTCAAAGTGGATTTTCTTGAGCTACAGAACTCAAAATGGCGCGCTTCCAATTGCGTTGGAAAGTAGACATCCAGGGCTTTCCAGCAATATATAATAGTCCATACTTTGGCCAAGAATTGACGACGTAAACTGGCGTTCAACGCCAGCCTTCTGCCCAAATCTGGCGTCCAGCGCCAGAAAAGGATCCAAAATCAGAGTTGAACGCCCAAACTGGCACAGAAACTGGTGTTCAACTCCATAAATGGCCTCTGCACGTGCAACACTCAGGCTCAGCCCAA
>NC_029792.2:84426662-84429681 GCF_000816755.2 Arachis ipaensis | reverse complement strand
CACTTGCTGGTTAGTTGAACGGAGTTGTGTCCACACATAGTAAAGAGCCATAATAATGATTCCATACAATAACAAAGAGTACTACATTAATGTGATCACAATTTCGTGCACCAAGTTTTTGGCGCCGTTGCCAGGGATTGTTTGAGTTTTCGGCAAGCTTTTGGTCCGGTAACATCAGTGCCAGATTCCCTTTTCATCCGGCAACAGCACCAAGTTTTTGGCGCCGTTGCTGGGGATTGTTCGAGTTTGGACAACTGACGGTTCATCTTGTTGCTCAGATTAGGTAATTTTCTTTTTATTTTATTTTCTTTTCAAAAATTTTTCAAAAATATTTCTAAAATTTTCTCATCTGTTTTCGAAAAAAATAAAAATGTTTTCAAAAATTTTATTCAAAATTTTTAAGAATGAATTCTAGTGTTTCATGAAGCATGTGAAGCCTGGCTGGCTGTAAAGCCATGTCTAAATTCTTTTGGACTGAGGCTTCCAAACCATCAGAGGTAAGTTACATACTTGATAAATGATGAGCAGCAATTTGTTATCAAGATCAATATACTCTGGTGTTAAAGCTTGGCTGGCCATTGGCCATGTCTAGTGTTTTGGACTGGAGCTTTCTTTGAAAGCTTGGCTGGCTAGTGAGCCATGTCTAATTCCTGGACTGAAGCTTTAGACTAACATGGCAAGATTCCTGGAATTCATATTAAAAAATTTTGGAATCCTTATTTTTCTTTTTCAAAATTATTTTCGAAAAATATAAAATAAAAATCCAAAAAAAAAAAAATTAGAAAATCATAAAAATCAAAAATATTTTTTGTTTCTTGTTTGAGTCTTGA
The DNA here is from genome assembly GCF_000816755.2 of Arachis ipaensis. Lineage (NCBI taxonomy): Eukaryota > Viridiplantae > Streptophyta > Magnoliopsida > Fabales > Fabaceae > Arachis > Arachis ipaensis. The sequence goes on along the minus strand of NC_029792.2, from coordinate 84,428,851 downwards.
GTCACATTATAAGTTTGGTGTCACTTGCATATGCATCTTGCATTTTTCGAAAAAATCATGCATTCATAGTGTTCTTCATGATCTTCAAGTTGTTCTTGGTAAGTCTTCTTGTTTGATCTTGATGATTTTTTGTTTTGTGTCTTTTCATGTTTATCATATGCATTCTTGAATTCTTAGTGCGTAAGCATTAAAGAATTCTAAGTTTGGTGTCTTGCATATTTTTCTTGCATTAAAAATTTTTCAAAATTGTGTCTATGATGTTCATCTTGACATTCATAATGTTCTTGGTGTTCATCTTGACATTCATAGCATTCTTGCATGCATCACATGTTTTGATCTAAAAATTTCATGCATTGCATCTTTTTAGTGTTTTTCTCTTGCATCATAAAAATTCAAAAATAAAAAAAATATCTTTCCTCTTTTCACTCATCAAATTCGAAAATTTGGGTTGACTTTTTCAAAAATTTTTAAAATCAAGTTGTTTCTCATGAGTCAAATCAAATTTTCAATTTGAAAATCTTATCTTTCTCAAAATCTTTTTCAAAAAAAATCAAATCTTTTTCAAAATTCTTAGTTATTTTCGAAAATTCCAAAAATATTTTTCAAAAATCTTTTTCTTATTTTTAAATCAAAATTTTCGAAAATAACATAAACAATTAATGTTTTGATTCAAAAATTTGAAGTTTGTTACTTGCTTGTTAAGAAAGATTCAAACTTTAAGTTCTAGAATCATATCTTGTGATTTCTTATGAATCAAGTCATTAATTGAGATTTTAAAAATCAAATCTTTTTCAAAACTAACTTCAATCATATCTTTTCAAAAATATCTTCTTATCTTATCTTTTTCAAAAATATCGTTTCAAAATATCTTTTCTAACTTCCTAACTTCTTATCTTTTCAAAATTTGTTTCAACTAACTAACTAACTTTTTGTTTGTTTCTTAACTTTTTCAAAACCACCTAACTAACTCTCTCTCTCTCATTTTTCGAAAATATCTCTCCCCTTTTTTCAAAATTTCTTTTTAATTTATTAATTATTTCAATTTTTAAATCTTAATTTTCGAAAATTACTAACACATTTTCAAAAACCAATTTTCAAAAATCATTAACTCCTTTTCAAAAATAATTTTCGAAAATTCCCTCTCTCTCTCTCATCCTATTCTATTTATTCATTCATATCCTAACATCTCATCTCACATCTCTTCTATTCGTACAGTTGCATTTCTTCCTTTACATCACATTCTTTGTCGCCCCCTTCTCTTCCACTCACAAAGGGATCCCTATACTGTGGTATAAAGGATCTCTATTATTATTATCATTTTTCTGGCCATTCTTCCTTGTCATAAGAGCAGGAGCAAGGATAAGAACATTCTTGTGGAAGCAGATCCAGAACCTGAAAGGACTCTGAAGAGAAAATTAAGAGAAGCTAAAATACAACAATCCAGAGATAACCTTTCAGAAATTTTCGAACAGGCAGAGGAGATGGCAGCCGAAAATAATAATAATGCAAGGAGGATGCTTGGTGACTTTACTGCACCTAATTCCAATTTACATGGAAGAAGCATCTCCATTCCTGCCATTGGAGCAAACAACTTTGAGCTGAAACCTCAATTAGTTTCTCTGATGCAGCAGAACTGCAAGTTTCATAGACTTCCATCTGAAGATCCTTTTCAGTTCTTAACTGAATTCTTGCAGATATGTGATACTGTTAAGACTAATGGAGTAGATCCTGAAGTCTACAGGCTCATGCTTTTCCCTTTTGCTGTAAGAGACAGAGCTAGATTATGGTTGGATTCTCAACCTAAAGACAGCCTGAACTCTTGGGATAAGCTGGTCACGGCTTTCTTAGCCAAGTACTTTCCTCCTCAAAAGCTGAGCAAGCTTAGAGCTGATGTTCAAACCTTCAGACAGAAAGAAGGTGAATCTCTCTATGAAGCTTGGGAAAGATACAAACAGTTGACCAAAAAGTATCCTTCTGACATGCTCTCAGAATGGACCATCCTGGATATACTCTATGATGGTCTGTCTGAGTTATCAAAGATGTCACTGGACACTTCTGCAGGTGGATCCATTCACCTAAAGAAAATGCCTGCAGAAGCTCAAGAACTCATTGACATAGTTGCTAATAACCAGTTCATGTACACTTCTGAAAAGAATCCTGTGAGTAATGGGACGCCTATAAAGAAGGGA
>NC_029792.2:84420326-84426644 GCF_000816755.2 Arachis ipaensis | reverse complement strand
CTCAGGATCTGTGGACCCCACAGGATCTCCACCTACCTCCACTCACTTCTTCTCACCACTCTCTTTTACACAACCCCATAAACACTCTTCCCTAAAAACCCCTCACCAATCACCTCAATCTCTCTTCCCCATAAACCTACCTCATAAACTCCACCTACCTTCAAAATTCAAAACCAATTTCCCACCCAAACCCACCCATATGGCCGAAACTTAACCCCCCCTCCCTTCCCTATATAAAGACCTCCATTCTTCATCAAATTCACACAACACACCCCTCTACACTCTCCTTAGCCGAAACCACATCTCCCTCTCCCTCTCCATATTTCTTCTTCTTCTTCTTCTATTTCTTTTGTTTATTGCTCGAGGGCGAAAGAACTCTACAAGGTGGCTGACAAGTCCTCCACTATGGCAAGGTTAGCCTTTCCTCACCTCATTTGCCACCTATGCAATTCGGCTGGGATTGACATAGAGGGAGATATCCTCATCAAAGAGGACAAGCCCATCACTAAGAAAAAGATGGAGCAAGCAAGAGAGCCCAGTCATGAAGCTCAAGAGGCGCAAGAAGCTCACTTCCATGAGATCCCTGAAATGCCTCAAATGCACTTTCCTCCACAAAATTATTGGGAGCAAATCAACACCTCCCTAGAAGAATTGAGTTCCAATATGGGACAACTAAGGGTGGAACATCAAGAGCACTTGATCATGCTGCATGAAATAAGAGAAGATCAAAAGGCAATAAGGGTGGAGCAACAAAGACAAGGAAGAGACATAGAAGAGCTCAAGGACATCATTGGTTCCTCAAGAAGGAAACGCCACCATCACTAAGGTGGAGTCATTCCTTGTTCTTGCTTTCTCTGTTTTTCGTTTTCTATGTTATGTGCTTAGCTATGTTTGTGTCTTCATTACATGATCATTAGTAGTTAGTAACTTTGTCTTAAAGATATGAATGTCCTATGAATCCATCACCTCTCTTAAAAAAAATGTTTTAATTCAAAAGAACAAGAAGTACATGAGTTTCGAATTTATCCTTGAACTTAGCTTAATTATATTGATGTGGTGACAACGCTTCTTGTTTTCCGAATGTATGCTTGAACAGTGCATATGTCTTTTGAAGTTGTTGTTTAAGAATGTTAAATATCCCTTACTCACGTAAGGTTTATTACTTGGACGACCCAGTACACTTGCTGGTTAGTTGAACGGAGTTGTGTCCACACATAGTAAAGAGCCATAATAATGATTCCATACAATAACAAAGAGTACTACATTAATGTGATCATAATTTCGTGCACCACCTAGGTTACTAGTTTAGCATTTAAACAACTTTTAGAGATTTATTTTGCATCTCATGACATTTTTTTAGATCTGAACTTTGTACTCTTTGACGGCATGAGTCTCTAAACTCCATTGTTGGGGGTGAGGAGCTCTGCAGCGTCTTGATGAATTAATGCAATTATCTCTGTTTTCCATTCAAACACGCTTGTTCCTATCTAAGATGTTCATTCGCGCTTCACTATGAAGAAGGTGATGATCCGTGACACTCATCACCTTCCTCAATCCATGAACGTGTGCCTGACAACCACCTCCATTCTACATCAGATTGAATGAGTATCTCTTAGATTTCTTAATCAGAATCTTCGTGGTATAAGCTAGAATTGATGGCGGCATTCATGAGAATCCAGAAAGTCTAAACCTTGTCTGTGGTATTCTGAGTAGGATTCAAGGATTGAATGGCTGTGATGAGCTTCAAACTCGCGATTGTTGGGCGTAGTGACAGACGCAAAAGAATCAAGGAATTCTATTCCGACATGATCGAGAACCAACAGATGATTAGCTGTGCTGTGACAGAGCATTTGGACCATTTTCACTGAGAGGACGGGAAGTAGCCATTGACAACGGTGACACCTTACATACAGCTTTCCATGGAAGGAGCCTTGCGTGTATGAAGAGGAGTACAAGAGAAAAACTAAAATAAAGAAGACAAAGCATCTCCAAAACCCCAACATATTCTCCATTATTGAGTAACAAGTATTTGTTTCATGCTCTTTTATTCCTTGCAATCAAATTTGATAAGTGAATTGTTTTATTGTTTTCCTGACTAAGAGTTACAAGGTAACCATAGATTGCTTCAAGCCAACAATCTCCGTGGGATCGACCTTTACTCACGTAAGGTATTACTTGGACGACCTAGTGCACTTGTTGGTTAGTTGTGCGAATTTGTGAAGAATTGTGATTTCTAATTTCGTGCACCAAGTTTTTGGCGCCGTTGCCGGGGATTATTTGAGTTTGAACAACTGACGGTGAATCCTGTTGCTTAGATTAGGAAAATTTTGTCTTTTGGGTCAGAGTCTTTTATATTCTTTTCAAAAAAAAAAAATAATAAAAAAAATAAAAATAAAAAAATATTTTTTCTTAGTTATTAAAAATATTTTTCAAAACAAGTGTTACATTTACTGCCCATTTGGCTAGAGCGTTGGTCTGTGTTCTTGGTAAATTGGGTACCTTCTTTTTAAAATTATTTTTCAAAAATAATTTTTACATTAAATCTTGTGCCAAACTTTAAGTTTGGTGTTTTCTTGTTGATTTTTCTTTGGTTTTGGAAAAATCTTATTTTGGTTTTCTAAAAATTTTAAGTTTGGTGTTCTTTCTTCATGTTCTTGTGTTCTTGTGAATCTTCAAAGTGTTCTTGAGTTTTCCTTGTGTCTTGATCTTAAAATTTTTAAGTTTGGTATTCCTTGGTGTTTTCCCTCCAAAATTTTTGAAAACAAGGAGCATTAGATCTAAAAATTTTAAATCTTGTGCTATCTTATTATTTTTCTCTCTCCTCTTTAAATTCAAAAATATCTTTTCTCCCTATTTTAAAGCAAATTTTCGAAATTTACCTTTAAAATTCAGATTTTTATTTCAAAATTTAAAACCTTTTTCAAAAATCATCATATCCTTTTCAAAACTTCCTAACCACTTTCTCTCTCCTCATTTTTTTCGAAAATCTTCACCCATTTTTATTTATTTTATTTTTGAAATAAATAAATAAATAAATAAATAAATAAAAATAATTTTTTTTACATCATCTCCCTTTCTCCATCATGGATCTAAGTGGAAATGAACAGTCTAGAAGGACTCTGGGGTCATATGCTAACCCCTCTACTGCTTCATATGGGAGTAGTATCTGCATACCTTCCATTGGAGTCAGTAGCTTTGAGTTGAATCCTCAGCTCATTATCATGGTGCAGCAAAGCTGCCAGTATTTTGGTCTTCCACAGGAAGAACCTACAGAGTTTCTGGCACAGTTTTTACAAATTGCTGACACAGTACATGATAAGGAAGTAGATCATGATGTCTACAGATTATTACTGTTCCCATTTGCTGTAAAAGACCAAGCCAAGAGGTGGTTGAATAACCAACCTAAGGCTAGCATAAGGACATGGAAACAGCTGACAGAAAAATTCCTGAATCAATACTTTCCTCCAAAACGGATGACACAGCTAAGGCTGGACATCCAAGGCTTTAAACAAGGAGATAATGAATCTCTTTATGATGCCTGGGAGAGATACAGAGAGATGCTATGAAAATACCCCTCTGAAATGCTTTCAGAGTGGGTTCAGTTAGACATCTTCTATTATGGGCTTACAGAAAGGGCTCAGATTTCTCTAGATTACTCAGCTGGTGGATCTATCCACATGAGAAAGACAATTGAAGAAGCTCAAGAGCTCATTGATACAGTTGCCAGAAATCAGCATCTGTACCTAAGCAGTGACCCTTCCATGAAAGAAAAGGCTAAAACAGTAACTGCTGAACTCAGTCCTGTAGAACAAGCTGCTGAATTCAATCAGCAATTGGACTTTCTAACAAAGCAGTTAGCCGAATTTAAGGATAGACTACAAGAGACAAGGATGACTAATATAAATATGGAAGTACAATTAAAGCAAACAAAGCAGCAGCTGTCAAAACAAATAACAGAAGAATGCCAAGCAGTTCAATTAAGAAGTGGGAAAACATTAAATACCCCACCTCAAGGCAGCAGGAAGCCAAGAAATGAGCAAACCACCCAAAATCCATCTGAGGACAGTAAGAGCCCGGGGAAAAATAATTATGGCATTAAAACGCCAGAAATTGGGTGGAAGGCTGGCGCTGAACGCCCAGACCATGCTCAGGACTGGCGGTCAACGCCAGAAACAAGCAAGGAACTGGCGTTGAACGCCCAAAAGAAGCACAGTTCTGGCGTTCAGACGCCAGGAACAGATGAGGAGTTGGCGTCTAACGCCACTCCAGCTTCCAACCCTGGCTTTCAAATGCCAGTGAGGGATCAGACACCTGCAAGTGCTGATAATAAATCCCTCAAGAAGGCTTCTCAACCTACCTCTGTGGGAAATAAACCTGCAGCAACTAAGGTTGAGGAATACAAAGCCAAGATGCCTTATCCTCAAAAACTCCGCAAAGAGGAGCAGGATAAGCAGTTCGCCCACTTTGCAGACTATCTTAGGAATCTTGAAATAAAGATTCTGTTTGCAAGTGCAACTCTCATTCTCGGAAGACCCTTCCTAGCAACTAGACGAACTCTCATTGATGTCCAAAAAGGGGAGATAACCCTGAGAGTCAATGAGGATGAGTTTAAGTTGAATGTTGTCAAAGCTATGCAACATCCAGACACATCAGACGACTGCCTGGGCGTTGATATTATTGACTCCCTGGTGGAAAAGGTCCATATGACTGAGAGTCTCGAATTAGAGCTAGAGGACATTTTTAAAGATGTTCAGCCTGATCTGGAGGAACCAGAGGAAATAAAAGAACCTCTGAAAACTCCTCAGGAAGAGGAGGAACCTCTTAAACCCGAGCTCAAACCACTACCACCATCCCTAAAATATGCATTTCTGGGAGAAGGTGACACTTTTCCTGTAATCATAAGCTCTGCTTTAGGGCCACAGGAAGAGAAAGCACTAATTTAGGTGCTAAGGACACACAAGACAGCTCTTGGGTGGTCCATAAGTGATCTTAAGGGTATTAGCCCAGCCAGATGCATGCACAAGATCCTATTGGAGGATGATGCTAAGCCAGTGGTTCAACGACAGAGGCGGCTAAATCCCGCCATGAAGGAGGTGGTGCAGAAAGAGGTCACTAAGTTACTAGAGGCTGGGATTATCTATCCTATTTCTGATAGCCCCTGGGTGAGCCCTGTCCATATTGTCCCTAAGAAGGGAGGAATGACAGTGGTTCGTAATGAAAAGAATGAACTGGTTTCTACAAGAACAGTTACAGGGTGGCGTATGTGTATTGACTACAGAAGGCTCAATACAGCCACCAGGAAGGATCATTTTCCTTTACCATTCATAGACCAGATGCTAGAGAGACTAGCAGGTCATGAATATTACTGCTTTTTAGATGGCTATTCAGGTTACAACCAAATTGCAGTAGATCCTCAGGACCAAGAGAAAACAGCATTCACATGTCCTTCTGGAGTGTTTGCCTACAGAAGGATGCCTTTTGGTCTGTGTAATGCACTGATGCCAGGGCATTTTGGCCAGTTTCATTGACCTTTTCTTTACTATTTTTAAGGTAGTTTCATGCATTTTCTTAGGAAATAAGCTAGTTTTGGGTAGATATTCACTTACATCTTGATTCAAGCAAACATTGTGCACTTTACATGATTTCATGAGAATTTTGCATGAATTATATAATAAATTGGATGATGCATGATCCCATGATTAAGAGCAAGACTTTGATGTACTTTGTTTGATTGATTTCAGGCCAAAAGAAGAAGAGAAGAAGCCACGTTAGTGGCTACGTTAGTTACACTAATGTGGGCACTAACGTGGAAGGAAGGAAAGCCCCAACGTTAGTGAGAAAAGTTCGTGGCATTAACTTTGAAGAAAGAGAATTTGAGCCAACGTTAGTGACACTTAACATTATCACTAACGTTGGCCAATGCTCACAAGTGGCCACGTTAGAGTCCACGTTAACTTAGTTAACGTGGCCTCTAACGTTAAAAGGGGGAAAGGAAGCAAACGTTAGTGACATTCAACATTGTCACTAACGTTGGCCTAAGTGCACAATGCCACGTTAACTCCCACGTTAACTTGGTTAACGTGGAAGCTAACGTGAAGAGGCAAGAGTGGTCGACAACGTTAGTGACACTCAACATTGTCACTAACGTTGGAAGCAACCACATATCCCAAGAAGCCATGTTAACTCCCACGTTAACCTAGTTAACGTGGAAGTTAACGTGAAGAAGAAGAAGTTGTTGACAACGTTAGTGACACCAAAAATTGTCACTAACGTTGCCAACACAAGCCACAAAGAGCCACGTTAACTCCCACGTTAACT
>NC_029792.2:84406279-84419600 GCF_000816755.2 Arachis ipaensis | reverse complement strand
CAAAGAGCCACGTTAACTCCCACGTTAACTTAGTTAACGTGGTAGTTAACGTGGGCAAAAGTCCCACCTGGCAGCTTGACCCTGCCTTCTTCAAACAAGAATAACTTGAACCACAAAACTCCAAATGAAGTGCTTCCAGTGGCATTGGAAAGTAGGATTCCAGATCTTTCCAAGCATATATGGCACTACATGGTTGACACTAAATTTGAGGGAGAAAACCTGCCCCGAAGGTGCAATGATGAACATGATATCAGCCTGTATTTTGGCCAACTGACCTCTTCACCTTCCAAGAAGTATAACTCGAATTGTAGAGCTCCAAATGATGCGCTTCCAAAAGCATTGGAAAGTAGACATCCAGGGATTTCCAACAATATATAATAGTATGGGGTGGACACGAAGTTTGAGCTTCAGAAACATGAAAATCGCTGGCGTTATTGGCAATCAACATTTCCAGTAATGTTGGCATATATGCCAGCGACCATGTCCACTTCAGAGGAGCATAACTTGAGTTACAGAGGTCCAATTGAGGTGATTCCAGTTGCGTTAGAAAGCTGACATTCAGAGCTTTCCAACGATATATAATACTCTATGGTGGGCATGAAATTAAAGCACAAACAAGAGGCATCTTTTAAGCCCCAAAAACACCAACTGGGTAGCAAGTGCAACGTTAGCCACAATAACTTTAGCACTAACGCCACACTTGTAGCGTTTGTTTGGCTAACTTTGGCACTAACTTTAGCACCTAGACCTCAACTTGACTCACTTCTCTCTCAAGTCCACTTCAAAGCTCAAGCAAGCAAGCCCACAATTGTCAACCAATCAAGGCCACAAGAAGCATCTAGAATATGAATTTTCATTTAATTGTAATTTGCTTTCATTTTGTAATTTAGGAGAGCCTATATAAAGGCCTTAGTTTTTACATTGAAATCATCTTAGGCTATACTGGGGAACTCTGGAGAATTTGGGAATTAGGGGATTAAAGAGGGGTCTTCGGACTCCCTTCCCTCACCGACTTTTCCTTTTCTTTCTTTGTACTTTTCATTTATGAATTTTGAAGTTTTATTTTTAGTTTTTATCTTCATCTTTATTTTTCTGCACTTTCTTTCTTTTCTATTTTTGTAGAGCAATGATCAACTAACTCTTTACATTGGGTTAGAGAGCTCAATTGTGATTCAATGGATCAATTGTAGTTCTTATTCTTCTTCTCCTTTCTTTTCTCTTGATTTTACTTGAAAGCTTTCGTCTATTGTGAGTTTTACTTGACGACAATTCGGTATACTTGCCGAAGGGAGATTTGTTGAGAGACAAGTTTTTCGTGCATCAAGAACCCCGCCCAACCATTACAACCTACCCAACCACCTTTAGATAGACTTGCTAGGATGGAACTCTTCATGGAAGAGCTCAAAAGAAGTAGAGAAGAAGAGAGACTCACTAGGATAGAACTCCTCCTTGAAGAAATAATAAAGACAAATGAAGAGGAGAAAATAGCAAGAAGGGACCATGAAGAAAACTTGAGATAGAATGCACAACTCTATTCTGAAGAACAATTCATTGAAGAGCTGAGAGCACGAAGAGAGACCACTTCACTCTCTCCAGAAACAGAGGAGTTCATTCAAAGGTCAAGAACAAATGAGGAAGTCAATCAAGGGAGCCCATACTCCAATGAAACAGAGAGTTGCATAGAAGGTGAGTTCATTGAACCACCAATTCAAGAAATTCTTGATGAAGATGATGCTCCACCCATCACACAATACCCAAGTCCTGAAATCAAGGTGGTAAAGGCAAGCAACATGAACACTAACAAAAGGATGGTGAACAAGAAAAGAAGGACAATATTCATGAAGAAGAAAAGGTCAACCAAAAGCCATCCCACCCCTACCCCAACAAGCAAGTTTACTTAAGCTAACAACAGAAGAAGGCTTGCTGGGGAGAGGCACTCAAAACAAGGGGCATTAACTGGCTCCTCTTTCCTCTTGAGGTCATTCCTCTTAACAAACTGGAAGAAGAGGAAGAAAGTCGTGAACAACATGTCAAGCTAATGACATTAAAAGAGCGCTTGTTGGGAGGCAACCCAACCGTAGGTAACATTTCCTTGCTTTGCTTAGTTTACTTTCAATAATTTGGCATATGATTGCACTCTAAGTTTGGTGTTGCCATGCAACAATTTGATTTTCAATCTTCACTGGGTACTTGCAACATTCTAGATTGACAGTGGCACACTAAGTTTGGTGTTGCCACTTAACTTTCATGCAAAGTACCATGCCAACACCACTCATTAATGCAATCACATTGTCTCTGTTTTACTTCTTGTGCTTTTGTTGTATCCTTAACCTTGCTTGCTGAAACACATGCATACTCACACTTCATTCTAAGACATTCATGATCCATCATGAACCCCGTCACCACTGTTTTAATTGTTGCTTAAGTATAAGCAATCATTCTATGTCTGGTGTGGGAAGGGGAAGAATAGGAGGAAAAGGGCAACAATGATGAAGATAAGATATAAGGTGGTAAAGTTCCTTTCTCCTCTTACTTATTTCCAGCACTTTAATTTGCATGATTGTCTTCTATGTTCTTTGTATGTATGTGTGCTTTCTCCTTGAGAATAAGCATGTCAATTCTGTCTTTGAAACTTTTTATTGATTAAGGCTGTGTTTTCTAGCCTGAATGTCATTACTGCATCCTTACTTTGCTTACTAGTATGCTTGTCCCTTTGAATCAAATGAAAAGAGAATGAGAGTTTTTAAAGACCAGAGAGGAGTTCATACTATGGAGTAAGTTCATGAGTTTGTGGTATGATCATAAGTTAGCTAAGTTGGTTCAACCACAAGGTGGGAAGACAACTATCTGTCCTGAATCATATGCTTGAAACACACCCCATGAAACTAGCTAAATAATAAGATCCTAATAAGAAAAAGGGAAAGAACAATGAAAGTGAAAAAAAAAATAAAAGAAAAAGAGTAAGCAATAAGGCTAGGCACCAATGATTTTAATCTTGAGGCAAGTGTCTGTGGTGCTCCTGTGTGAGGGATCTACTTGGATGAATAAGCTCTTAGGGGTGCCTTATCACTTGGTAACTTGGGTTAACTAACCCGGGATTATCAGCTGAAAGTCCACTATCAAGAGTAACCCTCACTACAGAGCATTTAGTAACCCAAAGAGGTGCTGGACACCAAGGTCTCAAGAAAAGAAAACAAATAAACTATGTGCCTGTGGTGTGTATGTATGGGGGAGAGACTTGAGCAAGTAAGTCCTTAGGGGTGCTTCAACACCTAGCACCTTGAACCAACTGGTTCGGGAGTGTTGGCTGAAAGCTTATTTTAAAGAGTTGCCCCCTTACAGAGCACTTAGCTTAAGAACAAAAATAAGCCCTAAAATGACAACAAAAGGATCAATGAATAAAAGTCTCATGGGATGCAATCACAGTGAGTATTCTAGGACATGATAAAGGTCTGAAAGCTAGGAATGAACCTAAGTTGCTATGCACGAAACCACCATAAAACCAGGGACATGACTTCCACAAGAATGACTCATTTCTCTTGGCATTCCATTCATCATTCTCTTGTTCCAGTACTTGCTTAGGGACAAGCAAGCTTTAAGTTTGGTGTTGTGATGCCAGGGCATTTTGGCCAGTTTCATTGACCTTTTCTTTACTGTTTTTAAGGTAGTTACATGCATTTTCTTAGGAAATAAGCTAGTTTTGGGTAGATATTCACTTACATCTTGATTTATTGTCACTAACGTTGGCCTAAGTGCACAATGCCACGTTAACTCCCACGTTAACTTGGTTAACATGGAAGCTAACGTGAAGAGGCAAGAGTGGTCGACAACGTTAGTGACACCCAATATTGTCACTAACGTTGGAAGCAACCACATATCCCCAAGAAGCCACGTTAACTCCCACGTTAACCTAGTTAACTCCCACGTTAACGTGGAAGTTAACTTGAAGAAGAAGAAGTTGTCGACAACGTTAGTGACACCAAACATTGTCACTAACGTTGCCAACACAAGCCACAAAGAGCCACGTTAACTCCCACGTTAACTTAGTTAACGTGGTAGTTAACGTGGGCAAAAGTCCCACCTGGCAGCTTGACCATGCCTTCTTCAAACAAAAATAACTTGAGCCACAAAACTCCAAATGAGGTGATTCCAGTGGAATTGGAAAGTAGGATTCCAGATCTTTCCAAGCATATATGGCACTACATGGTTGACACTAAATTTGAGGGAGAAAACCTGCCCCGAAAGTGCAATGATGAACATGGTATCAGCCTGTATTTTGGCCAACTGACCTCTTCACATTCCAAGAAGTATAACTCGAGTTGTAGAGCTTCAAATGATGCGCTTCCAAAAGCATTGGAAAGTAGACATCCAGGGCTTTTCAACAATATATAATAGTATGGGGTGGACACTAAGTTTGAGCTTCAGAAACATGAAAATTGCTGGCGTTATTGGCAATCAACATTTCCAGTAATGTTGGCATATATGCCAGCGACCATGTCCACTTCAAAGGAGCATAACTTGAGTTACAGAGGTCCAATTGTGGTGATTCCAGTTGCGTTAGAAAGCTGACATTCAGAGCTTTCCAACGATATATAATAATCTATAGTGGGTATGAAATTGGAGCACAAACAAGAGGCATCTTTTAAGCCCCAAAAGTACCAACTGGGCAGCAAGTGCAACGTTAGCCACAATAACTTTAGCACTAACGCCACACTTGTAGCGTTAGTTTGGCTAACTTTGGCACTAACTTTAGCACCTAGACCTCAACTTGACTCACTTCTCTCTCAAGTCCACTTCAAAGCTCAAGCAAGCAAGCCCACAATTGTCAACCAATCAAGGCCACAAGAAGCATCTAGAATAGGAATTTTCATTTAATTGTAATTTGCTTTCATTTTGTAATTTAGGAGAGCCTATATAAAGGCCTTAGTTTTTACATTGAAATCATCTTAGGCTATACTGGGGAACTCTGGAGAATTTGGGAATTAGGGGATTGAAGAGGGGTCTTCGGACTCCCTCCCCTCACCGACTTTTCCTTTTCTTTCTTTGTACTTTTCATTTATGAATTTTGAAGTTTTATTTTTAGTTTTTATCTTCATCTTTATTTTTCTGCACTTTCTTTCTTTTCTATTTTTGTAGAGCAATGATCAACTAACTCTTTACATTGGGTTAGAGAGCTCTATTGTGATTCAATGGATCAATTGTAGTTCTTATTCTTCTTCAGGGATTCGACCTCACTCTATTGTGAGTTTTACTTGACGACAATTCGGTATACTTGCCGAAGGGAGATTTGTTGAGAGACAAGTTTTCCGTGCATCATGCACCTACAACCTTTCAGAGGTGCATGCTCTCTATCTTCTCTGATATGGTAGAGAAGTTTCTAGAAGTCTTCATGGATGACTTTTTAGTATTTGGAGACTCATTCAGCTCCTGCCTTAACCATTTAGCACTTGTTCTGAAAAGATGCCAAGAGACCAACCTAGTTTTAAACTGGGAAAAATGTCACTTTATGGTGACTGAAGGGATTGTCCTTGGGCATAAAATTTCAAACAAGGGAATAGAGGTGGATCAAGGTAAAGTTAAAGTAATTGAAAAATTACCACCACCGTTCAATGTTAAGGCAATCAGAAGCTTTCTAGGGCATGCAGGATTCTATAGGAGGTTTATAAAAGATTTTTCAAAAATTGCAAAACCTCTGAGCAATCTGCTAGCTGCTGACATGCCATTTGTGTTTGACACAAAGTGTCTGCAGGCGTTTGAGACCCTGAAAGCTAAGCTGGTCACAGCACCAGTTATTTCTGCACCAGACTGGACATTACCATTCGAACTAATGTGTGATGCCAGTGACCATACCATTGGTGCAGTATTAGGACAGAGGCATAACAAGATTCTGCATGTCATTTATTATGCTAGCAGTGTTTTAAATGATGCCCAGAAAAATTACACAACCACAGAAAAAAAATTACTTGCAGTGGTTTATGCCATTGACAAGTTTAGATCCTACTTAGTAGGATCAAAAGTAATTGTGTACACTGACCATGCTGCTCTTAAATATCTACTCACAAAGCAGGATTCAAAGCCCAGGCTCATAAGATGGGTGTTGCTTCTGCAAGAGTTTGATATAGAAATAAGAGACAGAAAAGGGACAGAGAATCAAGTAGCTGATCACCTGTCCCGGATAGAACTAGTAGCAGGAGCATCCCTCCCTCCTACTGAGATCTTTGAAACCTTTCCGGATGAGCAATTGTTTGCTATTCAGGAAGCTCTGTGGTTTACAGACATTGCAAACTATAAGACACAAGGTTCTCCTTCTGTAACCATGGAGAGGAAGAATGAAAAGCTTTTCTCACTACAGAGTCAACCAAAGCCCCCACAGTCAAACTCTAAGTTTGGTGTTGGGAGGCCACAACCAAACTCTAAGTTTGGTGTTGAACCCCCACATTCAAACTCTAAGTTTGGTGTTGGGAGGTCCCAACCTTGCTCTGATTATCTGTGAGGCTCCATGAGAGCTCACTGTCAAGCTATTGACATTAAAGAAGCGCTTATTGGGAGGCAACCCAATGTTATTTAATTATATCTATTTATTTTCCATGGCTATTTTATGTTTTCTTTAGGTTGATGATCATGTGAAGTCACAAAAACAAATGGAAATTCAAAAACAGAATGAAAAACAGCATGAAAAATAGCACACCCTAGAGGAAGATCATTCTGGCGTTTAAACGCCAGAAACAAGCATCTGTCTGGCGTTTAACGCCAGAAACAAGCACCAAGCTGGCATTTAACGCCAGAAACAAGCATCAGTCTGGCGTTAAATGCCAGAAACAGGCTACATTTGGGCGTTTAATGCCAGAAACAGGCAGCAGTCTGGCGTTAAATGCCAGGATTGCACAGTAAGGGCATTTTGTACGCCTAATTGGAGCAGGGATGCTAAATCCTTGACCCCACTGGATCTGTGGACCCCACAGGATCCCCACCTACCTCACCATTCAAATTCAAACCATTCCCCCCCCCAAACCCACCCATTCACACACTTCCATCTCCTCCATCTTCTCCACTTCTTTCTTCTTTTGCTCGAGGACGAGCAAACCTTCTAAGTTTGGTGTGGTAAAAGCATTGCTTTTGTTTTTCCATAATTCAGTGGTAGAGCAATTAACTGCAGATCAAAGAGCTATGAGGAAAGAGCAACAAAGGCAAAGAAGAGACATAGAGGGGCTCAAGAGCGCCATTGGTTCTTCAAGAAGAGGAAGACACCACCCTCATTAAGGTGGACCCATTCCTTAATCTCCTTGTTCTTATTTTCCTGTTTTTCGTTTACTATGCTTCATGTTTAACTATATTTGTGTCTTTACTATATGATCACTAGTACCAAATCCTAGCCTAAGCGGCGAAACCAAGCTGTCCCTAACCATGTGCTTGTGGCGTGAAGGTGGCAAGTGAAAACTTGAGACTGAGCGGTTAAAGTCGAGGGCCAAAGCAAAAAAACAGAGTGTGCTTAAGAACCCTGGACACCTCTAATTGGGGACTTTAGCAAAGCTGAGTCACAATCTGAAAAGGTTCACCCAGTTATGTGTCTGTAGCATATATGTATCTGGTGGTAATACTGGAAAACAGAGTGCTTAGGGCCACGGCCAAGACTCATAAAGTAGCTGTGTTCAAGAATCAACGTACTGAACTAAGAGAATCAATAACACTATCTAAATTCTGAGTTCCTATAGATGCCAATAATTCTGAACTTCAAAGGATAAAGTGAGATGCCAAAACTGTTCAGAAGCAAAAAGCTAATAGCCCCGCTCATCTAATTAACACTGATCTTCATAGATGTTTTTGGAATTCATTGTATATTCTCTTATTTTTATCCTACTTTGTTTTTAGTTGCTTGGGGACAAGCAACAATTTAAGTTTGGTGTTGTGATGAGCGGATAATTTATACGCTTTTTGGCATTGTTTTTACTTAGTTTTAGTATGATTTAGTTGGTTTTTGGTATATTTTTATTAGTTTTTAATTAAAAATCACATTTCTGGATTTTACTATGAGTTTGTGTGTTTTTCTGTGATTTCAGGTATTTTCTGGCTGAAATTGAGGGAGCTGAGCAAAAATCTGATTCAGGCTGAAAAAAGACTGCTGATGCTGTTGGATTCTGACCTCCCTGCACTCAAAGTAGATTTTCTGGAGCTACAGAACTCCAAATGGCGCGCTCTCAATTGCGTTGGAAAGTAGACATCCAGGGCTTTCCAGAAATATATAATAGTCTATACTTTGCTCAAGTATAGACGACGTAAACTGGCGCCAGAAACAGGTTACAAGTTAGTGCTGTGACAGAGCATTTGGACCATTTTCACTGAGAGGACGGGAAGTAGCCATTGACAACGGTGACACCTTACATACAGCTTGCCATGGAAGGAGCCTTGCGTGTATGAAGAGGAGTACAAGAGAAAAACTGAAATAAAGAAGACAAAGCATCTCCAAAACCTCAACATATTCTCCATTATTGAGTAACAAGTATTTGTTTCATGCTCTTTTATTCCGTGTAATCAAATTTGATAAGTGAATTATTTTATTGTTTTCCTGACTAAGAGTTACAAGGTAACCATAGATTGCTTCAAGCCAACAATCTCCGTGGGATTGACCCTTACTCACGTAAGGTATTACTTGGACGACCTAGTGCACTTGCTGGTTAGTTGTGCGAATTTGTGAAGAATTGTGATTTCCAATTTCGTGCACCAGAGCCACAACGGATCACTTTGCATGAGCAAGGAGCTCCGGATATCATACTTCAACCTTTGCAAGCAAGGTATCCCACCCTTGATCCAAACTTTGAGTTGAAGAGTAGCTTGATAAATCTACTTCCTAAGTATCATGGGTTGCTGGGTCAAGACTCCATCCGACATCTAAGAAATTTTCAAGTTGCTTGTTCTACGGCCCGAAGGCATGGAGCCGATGAGTTGGCTATTATGGTTTTTGCCTTCCCTTTCTCTCTTGAAGGGCAAGCAAAGATGTGGTTTTATTCACAACCGGATGAGATTGTGACCAATTGAGATTTCTTGAGAAGAGAGTTTCTAGATAAGTTCTTCCCACCGTAGAAGACCGACTACATCCGGAAGGAGATTTCGGGTATAATGCAAAAGGACCAAGAGAATTTGTATGAGTATTGGACTCGGTTCAAGAGGCTATTGGAATCTTGTCCACACCATGGATTGAACACTCACTTGCTCATTAGTTACTTCACCAGAGGTCTTTGTGCGGAAGATAGAAGATTTCTCACCGCTTCTAGTGGCGGTTCCGTTTCAAAGAACAAGACGGAAGGAGAAGCTTGGAAATTGATAAATGATGTTGCCGAGGCTACACAACATGTAAGGGTGAGAAGTAATCCTCTCAAGGGTGTGATAGAACCATCCCCTTCCGAAGCAAGCTTAACCAAGGCGCTTGGGGACATGACGACTATCCTCATGCAAATACAAAAAGATCAAATGGAATACTACTCAATCCAAGTCATCCAAGCCCCACCTCAAGTTGCTCAACTTGAAGGCCCTCTTAGAATTTGTGGTTTGTGCTCTAGCACTACACATTACACCGATCAATGCCATCAAATTCAAGAGGAGCATGCCCTTGTCGTGGCCAATGTGAATTATAACAACCGTCCGCCCTATTCTTCTCAAAGCCAAAATAACTACTCTCATGGTAGTAATCAAAATCAACGGTGGAGGGATAATGCACAAGGGAGCAATCAAAACCAAAGATGGAATAACTCTTTTTCTCATTACAACAACAACCAATCTTCATCTCAATATCACCATAACAACAATAACCACCAAGCCAACCAAAATCACCACAACCAAAACCAAAATAACTACACCAAATACCAAGCACCACACTATAGATAACAATCCAACCAATCCTCTTCATCTTCCACCAATCAATTTGATGAGCTTAGAGCCGTAATGGGGAAACGGGATGAGAGCTACAAGGCTCAATTCGATACCATGGGTGCTCAATTGGCCAATCTTACCGACATGATTTCGAAGATGTCCATGTCCTCCTCCAACAACACCAACCAACCCTCAAGCTCTTCTAGCCTTCCTTTCCAACCCCAACCAAACCCCAAGGGCAGTCTCAATGCCATCACTCTACGGTCGGGGACTACATTAGAGGAGATACCTCCTAGGGTCATAGAAGACATTCATGAGGAAGAAGTGGTTGTTGAAGCTCTGCATGAAGAAGAGGAGGTAGACAAAAGGCATGATGAAGAAGGAGTAAGCCTTAAGGAACCCAAGAGGAAAGCTATAGTGGATGAGTCAATTCCTATCCCATTCCCTTCCTTGGTGAAGAAAGCAAAGAAGACCCCGGAATTTGATTTGAACATGCTTCAAGTGTTCAAGAAAGTTGAGGTAACCATACCACTTCTTGATGCTATCCAACAAATTCTGAAGTACACACAAGGATAGGATAGGAGAGATGGAGATGTTATCCTTGGTTAGTTCAATTTCTTCCTTGATGGAACCTATTCCAAAGAAATGTGGTGACCCTGGACCTTGTTTGGTGTCTTGTTGTATTGGTGGGTGTACTTTTCATGACTGTATGTGTGACCTAGGAGCTTGCGTAAGCATCATGCCACTTTCTATTTTTGTGCGGTTGAATTTAGCTCCATTAAAGAAGTCGGCGGCGACGTTTGCCTTAGCTGATAAGAGTGTAATCACTGTGATGGAAATAGCAGAAGATGTACTTGTGGCAATCAAGGACTTGGTCTTTCCGGTTGACTTTTACATCCTTGAAATGCCTTCAACGGAATATAGAAGCTCATCCTCCGTTCTACTTGATAGACCCTTCCTCAAGACCTCTAAATTCAAGTTAGATACCTTCACCGGCACATATTCCTTTGAGGTTGGAGACAAGACTATCAAGTTCAATTTGGAAGAAGCCATGAAGCATCCTCCCGAAGAGCATTTCATTCTCCGATGTGATGTAATCGATGAAGTGGTAGCGGAAGTGCGAGAAGAAGACCATAGCAAGTTGTGCTACCATATTATTGAAGAGACGGATGACCAAGAGGATGAACAAGAGAAAGTTGTTGAGAGTGAACTCCGTGAGCTTGATGAAAAGGAACCCCAACTTGAGGCAAAGAGTGAATTGAAGCCTCTTCTATCTCACTTGAAGTATGCTTTCTTAGAGGATGACCAAAAGTTTCCAGTCATTATTGCTAGTGAGCTTTCTAGTGAAGAAGAAGAAAAGCTCCTAGATGTCCTAAGGAAGTACAAGAAGGCAATTGGTTGGAGCCTAGCTGATATTGTGGGATTGACCCTCACAAGTACATGCATCGTATATTTCTCCAAGAGGGAGCTAGGCCGGTTAGGCAACCGCAAAGGAAGCTCAACCCGACCATCCTTGATGTGGTAAAGTAGGAGGTCACTAGGCTACTTGATGCGGGTATCATATACCCAATTTTTGACAGTAAATGGGTGAGTCCGGTTCAGGTTGTTCCCAAGAAATCAGGCATCACTGCGGTTAAAAAGGATGATGGTGAAGTGGTCACTAAGAGAGTACAAAATGCGTGGCGAGTGTGCATCGATTATAGAAGATTGAACGCCGCTACAAGAAAGATGTTCCAAGAAGTTGAGCTAAGTAAATTGGAATTTAAATTGAGGAATTTTAAATAATATAAATAAAAGCCTTGACTGGGAATTGATCAGTTAGAATCTCTATCATTGATGGAGTGATTTTTTAAGATTGATTTATAATTAACAGTTACTCTGTTTGGTTATCCTTTACTAGGTAAGGAAAAGTCAAACAAGTTGGACTGCCAAATCTATTCACGAGTTACAACCCACTTAGTTCAAAGGGATTGGCGTTGGTGACAGGATAGCAATCCAACATTTAACCCTATAAATTTCTCCTTCGATCCTTCCAACTCAAGAGTTCCTTTTAATCAACTCCCTATCAAGTAATGAAACTACTCACACATTGTAAATAAAGAATCCATGGCACATAAAAGGGAATTAAAAGAAGACATGATTGTTGGAATTGAAATTGAATTAAAAAGAAATAATCCTTGCATTAAATAATCATAAAAGTATCTGAATGACAAAATTGAACATAACAAGAACATGGAAGAATAGAACCAAGTTAAGAGAACAAACTAGAATGATGAAGTCTTGATGAGGAAATAACTCTTCTCATTGTTCCAATGCTAAGATCAATTGAAAATTAAAATCCTAAAAACTAGAGAGAAAAACCTAAGAGAGTGAAAAACTAGATCTAAAACTACTGAATGAATGTGTGTGTTGTTTCTGCATATTCTCTGACTCTAGTCTGCTGTTCCGGGCCGAAAACTGGGCCGAAATAAGGTCCAAAATCGCCCCCATCGAATTATGCAGATTATGCAGATCGCACATGTCACGCGATCGCGTCATCCATGCGGACGCGTCTCTTGCGCTTTTTCCTCTCCACGCGTTCGTGTCGTCTACGCTACCGCGTCACTTGTGCTTTCCAATCCGCGCGGCCGCGCAAGCCATGCGGCCGCATCACTGCGATTTGCGCTCCTTCGCGCGGTCGCGTGAGCCATGCGACCGCGTCACTTCTCGCTGGTTATCTCCTCAAATTCTTGTGTTCCTTCCATTTTTGCTAGCTTCCTCTCCAATCTCCATCTCATTCATGCCCTATAAGGCCTGAAACACTTGACACACAGATCACGGCATCGAATGGAATAAAGGAGAGTTAAAAGTAAATAATTAAAGTCTCTAGGAAGCAATTTTCAAACATGTATTGAATTTAGGAAGGAAATCTAAATGCATGCTAAATTGATGAATAAGTTGGCAAGGATCATGACAAAACCATACAATTAAACACAATATAAACCATAAAATAGTGGTTTATCAACCTCCCCACACTTAAACATTAGCATGTCCTCATGCTAAATTGAAGGAGACAAGGAAATAAGTATGAACATGCAGAAACTCATGAAATGCAATGCAATCCTACGTATATAAATAAATGCAACTATATGATTATTGTCCACTTGATCAAAAGTAAATAAGCCTTTCAAAACAGTTACAAATCAAATTCCACTAATTCTATCATTATACAATAAAACTGATAAAAGTGCAAGAAGATAGCTTATGAAGGCAGGAAACATGAAAATTCAAGCATTGAACCCTCACTGATAATGTATGTACGCTCTAATCTCTAGTGTATAGGGTAATCACTCAATTCTTTTCTAGTCATATTTTCTAACTTTTATTTTTCTCTTAACCAATCAACAACAGTTAATATACCAATGCAAACATCATGAGGTCTTTTCAGGGTTGTAATGGGGCCAAGGTGCAGGTAAGG
>NC_029792.2:84360843-84406250 GCF_000816755.2 Arachis ipaensis | reverse complement strand
AAATAATTATGGTTAAATAATGTAACCATACATAAAGGCTTAAATCTTTCACAGGTTGTGTGTTCTTTAGCTCAAACATCATGTTTCAAATACAACTCAAGCAGATTTATCATAAAAATTTTTGAAAAATTAGTGAAATTTTATTCCAAAGATAGATTTTTAAACAAAACTTATTGTCTTTTCAATCAAGTAGAACATGCATGCAACTATTCTAACCTATGCAGTTTATTCTATTCTATAAAAGAAAGAAAATCTAACTAAAATATCCTAATTATTGGTGCCAGAGAAGAGAATTTACCTCTAGAAGTCAGGTACTAACCGACCTCCCCACACTTAAGGCTTTGCACCGTCCTCGGTGCCATCTGTCAGGAACAGGGGTGGGCTGGTGGCAGTATCTCCACAGTCGGGATCATCATGGCTCCCGGTGCTGGTAAAAGAAGTGGAGTCCGGGGTGTCTGAGTCTCTGAAGCGTCCCTTGAGTAGCTCCTTGAGGTGTTTGAATCGGCGCTCGTTACGGTGCTCTCTCATCTTAGCTTTCAGTTCATGCCGATCTAATTTTTCAAGTATCTGCTGGAGCAATTTCTCGGTTGTAGATGCTTGTGGTGTTGAAGAAGAAATATCTTCAACTGGCTCAGTAGGCTGGCTTGTAGTGGCTGCTGAAAGTCTGAGGTATTCCCCGTGAGGGACATATTGATCATCCCGTGGAAGCATGGCTTTGGTGTCCCCAGCTCTGTAGGAGACTCCGGCTGCTGAGACAAGATCTGAGGCCAAGGCGGGCAAAGGTAAGTTGCCCGCAATTTATACGTGTTCCATAGCATTCCGGATGTGTCTTGAAAGATTCAGAGGTTGGTCTGTAAGGATGCACTAAAAGAGAAGAAGGAAGAAGAAGGTAAAACCTTGTTAATGGAGGAGAGAGAGAGAGAGTGAGATAGAAAGGAGAAGGGGGAAAGAAGAAGGAAGGAGGGAAAAGAAAAATTAGGATTTGAAGGAAAGAAAGATAAGATAATTTGGCAATTGGGGTTTAGCTGTGCGGCGCATGCGACACGGCCGCGGAAGGCACGCATTCGCGTGGGTACGCATCAGGGAAGGGGACGCGATCGCGTCTGTCCCGCGGTCGCGTGACCTATGTTGCGTTGCTGACGCGAGTGCAGCCTCGCTCCAGCACAACTCTCTGTTTGATTCATTTTAATTGCCAAAATTGGGTGACGCGATCGCGTGGGTCACGCAATCGCATGAGTGTGCGTTATAAAATGGGGGACGCAGCCGCGTTAGCAACGCGGTCACGTGACAAGGATTGTGCTTCCAGCACCAATCCAGCACCATTCTCGCACAATATAGCATTGTGCACCCCTTTACGTCGAAAATGCAGGGCACGCGGCCGCGTGAGGCACGCGGTCGCGTGGGAGGCCATGATGTCCAAGCGACGCGGTCGCGTGGAGTAATTTGTGCCATTGGCACGACTCCAGCGCTCCTCCTGCGTAACTTTCTGTTCATTTTTATTTTTCTTTACTCCTCCTGCCACGCGGACGCGTCGCTGGTGCGATCGCGTCGCGCGGTGAAATTTTAATATTTTTTTTAGAGAAATATAAAGACATGTAATTGAAAGAGCACGGAAGCACTAATAAAGAGAAGAGTTATTAAAGAAGAAAAACTAAAAGTGAAGAAAGGAACGATCATACCGCGGTGGGTTGTCTCCCACCAAGCACTTTGCTTTTACGTCCGTAAGTTGGACGCTCTACTAGCTCAATCTGCTGCTATGTGGGGATCTTCCAAGTGGAAGATCTCAAGCTCCTTATTTTTCTGCACCTTCTCACCATGGTACAGCTTTAGGCGGTGTCCATTAACCTTAATAAGTTCAGAACTTGAAGGATGGCTTAGGTGATAAACTCCGTACGGTTTAGCCTTCTCTATTCTGTATGGACCTTCCCATTTTGATCTCAACTTACCGGGCCTGAGCTTCAGTCGAGATTTGTAAAGGAGAAAAAAAATCTCCAGGTTGGAACTCTCTCTTCTTGATGTTTTGATCATGCACAACTTTCATCTTTTCCTTGTATATTCTGGAGTTCTCATAAGCTTCTAGGCGAAGGTTCTCCAGTTCCTGTAGTTGCAACTTTCTTTCAGTTCCGGCTTTCTCAATTTCCATGTTGCACTCCTTAACTACCCAGAAGGATCTGTGTTCGATTTCAACTGGAAGATGGAAAACTTTTCCATAAACTAGGCGAAAGGGACTCATCCAAATGGGTGTCTTGTATGCTGTTCTGTATGCCCACAGTGCATCTTGTAGTCTGGTGCTCCAGTCTTTTCTATGAGGCTTCACTATCTTCTGCAAGATACGCTTAATTTCTCTGTTTGACACCTCGGCTTGCCCATTAGTTTGGGGCTGGTAAGCTGTTGCAACTTTATGGATTATCCCATGCTTCTTCATCAAGCCTGTTAGTCTCCTGTTACAAAAATGGATGCCTTGATCACTCACGATCGCTCGTGGTGATCCAAAGTGGCATATAATATGGTTTCTCACAAAGGAAACAACAGTGTTAGCATTATCAGTGCGGGTAGGAATTGCTTCCACCCATTTGGAAACATAATCCACAGCTAACAATATATAAAAATATCCACTAGAATTTGGGAGGGCCAAAGTGTCCTCCACTCTCAGATGAGTGACAGGCCTCTAAAATGGACTGGAATTCTGATTGAGGCACACAACGTCTAATTATCTGGTCAGCGCCACATCTCCATAAATATGGGTCATCCCATATATAATATTTAGACTCGCTTTTCAGCTTGTCTCTTTGATGTTTAGAAAAATGTGGAGGAAATGTGCGGCTAACTAAATAATTAGCAATAGGTGCGTACCAAGGGACTACCTCAGATACTGCTTGCAGGTTGTCAAAAGGAAAATTATCATCTATAGGAGTAGAATCATCCTTAATATGTTCAAGGCGACTCATGTGGTCTGCTACTAAATTTTGATTACCACTCCTATCCTTTATTTCTAAATCAAATTCTTGTAACAGCAGTATCCAACGTATAAGTCTTGGTTTGGATTCCTTTTTAGCTAATAAATACTTTAGATCTGCATGGTCCGAATACACTACTACTATAGTACCAAGTAAATAAGCTCGGAATTTATCCAGAGCAAAAACAATAGCAAGTAGCTCTTTCTCAGTAGTAGTATAATTGGACTGGGCAGTGTCTAAAGTCTTAGACGCATAGGCAATAACAAAAGGATCCTTACCTTCACGCTGAGCCAGCGCTGCTCCTACTGCATGGTTGGAAGCGTCGCACATGATTTCAAACAGCTGGCTTCAGTCGGGTCCTCTCACAATTGGGGCTTGAGTTAGAGCAGTCTTCAGCTCATTAAATGCTTGTTTGCAATCTTCACTGAACTCGAACTCAATGTCCTTCTGCAGTAATCTGGATAAGGGAAGTGCCACCATACTAAAGTCCTTAATAAATCTCCTGTAGAAACCTGCATGGCCAAGGAACGAATGGACTTCCCTCACAGAAGAGGGGTAAGGTAAACTAGAAATAACATTCACCTTCGTTGGGTCTACAAAAATGCCATTATTAGATACCACATGTCCTAATACAATTCCTTGCTTTACCATGAAGTGGCATTTTTCAAAATTGAGTACAAGGTTTGTATTAACACATCTATCTAATACTCTAGATAATCCATCTAAGCAAAGGTTAAAAGAATCACCATAAACGCTAAAATCGTCCATAAAAACTTCTATACAGTCCTCAATAAGATCAGAGAAAAGACTCATCATGCACCTTTGGAAGGTGGCTGGTGCATTGCACAAGCCAAAGGGCATTCTCTTATAAGCATAAGTCCCAAAAGGACATGTAAAAGTAGTCTTTTCCTGATCCTCAGGAGCTATATGAATCTGGAAATAACCCGTGTAACCATCTAGAAAGCCATAATGTGATTTACCTGACAAGCGATCCAGCATTTGATCAATGAATGGAAGTGGGTAGTGATCCTTACGGGTAGCTTGGTTGAGACGCCTGTAATCAATGCAGACTCTCCAAGCATTCTGAACTCTAGTTGCTATGAGCTCTCCATGCTCATTCTTCACAGTAGTGACTCCGGACTTCTTGGGCACCACTTGTACTGGGCTTACCCATTCACTGTCTGAAATGGGATATATGATACCGGCTTCCAATAATCTGGTCACTTCCTTTTTGACAACTTCTAAGATGGTAGGATTCAATCTTCTTTGTGGTTGACAGACAGGTCTTGCTCCCTCTTCTAAAAATATTATGTGCTCGCATACTTGAGGGTCGATTCCCACTATGTCTGCCAAACTCCACCCAATTGCTTTCTTATGCTTCCTCAGCACATCAAGTAACTGCTCTTCTTGTTGAGAAGTCAGTTCTCTTGCAATAATAACCGGAAGCTTCTGCTCATCCTCAAGGTAAGCATATTTGAGATGTGGAGGGAGAGGTTTCAATTCTAACTGTTGATCATGGATAGGCTCTGGATTATCTGGGGCTTGCGAAAATGGCGAAGTGTTCTCATTGTCAGTTAAGAGGGTCCCCACACTTGGATCTTGTCTAGTGTGCTTCTCTTCAAACTCTTCTTTTTGAACTTCAGCCACACTCTCGTCTATGACATCACACTGGAAGATAGAACGATCTTCTGGGGGGTTGTCAATGACTCCATTCAGATTGAAGATCACTATGCGGCCATCTATTTCAAAGGAGTATGTTCCTGAAAAAGCTTCCAATTTGAATTTTGATGTCTTCAGGAATGGTCTTCCAAGTAGGATTGATGATGGCTTATCTGAATCATTATGGGGCATCTCCAAGATATAAAAATCAGTGGGAAATGTGAGCCCTTTAATGTTCACCAAAACATCTTCAGCAACTCCAGCCACTGTAATAATGCTTTTATCTGCTAACACAAAACGAGCTGCCGACCTCTTTAAGGGAGGGAGCCTTAAAATATCATATATAGACAAAGGCATTATACTGACACATGCTCCTAAATCACACATGCAATCATAAATTACTACACCACCAATAGTACAACTAACTATGCAAGGACCTGGATCACTACATTTTTCAGGTAATCCTCCCATTAAAGCAAATATAGAACTACCTAAAGGAATAGTTTCTAATTCATTAATTTTGTCTTTATGGATACATAAGTCTTTTAGAAACTTTGCATATTTAGGTACCTGCTGAATAACATCAAAAAGGGGAACAGTTACCTTAACCTTTTTGAATATTTCTACCATTTTAGGATCAGGTTCCAGCTGCTTCCTGGGCTTCCTTGCAAGTTGTGGAAACAGAATGGGAGTAGTGTTTTCTGTGGTGCCTGTGCCTTTTGGTGCTTCTTTCTGTGGTTGAGCTATCTCTTCTTCAGCCATGTCCTGTATATCCTCTTCCTCTTCGACATCTTCGATTTCCACCACCTCTTCAGCTGAGGCGTATTCTGGTGAGCTTGGTTCTTCCTGATTCCTCTCCTGCAGTGTGGTTCCGGACCTCAGGGTGATGGCATTAATGCCTCCTTTCGGATTGGGTAATGGTTGAGAGGGGATTCCAGTGGTGCTTGAAGGTTGGTTACTGGAATTTCGTGCTGAACCAAGTTGTGTCAATAAAGCTTGTAGAGTAGAGGTGAAACCATTCAGACTGGCGTTAATATTGTTCACGATGGTGTTTTCCATGGCCAGTTGTCTTTTCTCAAAAGCTTGTAATAAATCTTCATTAGAAGATACAGAAGAATGAGTAAACTGAGAGGTTTGCTGCTGATTGTTCGGTGGTCCTTGGTTTTGCCTCAGGTGAGGTACTCGGTAAGGTTGATTTTGCTGCCTGTTGTTGTTATTATTCCACCTCTGATTTCCCTGATTATCTCTGCCTCCCTTATTATTGTTGTCCCTCCATTTCTGGTTTGAATTGTTCTGCCATCCATGGTTATTATTTCCACTTTGATTGTACCCTTGGTTGGGGCGGTCATAGAAGTTGTGAGTGGATGCCACCATGTTGTCTTCTTGTTGGAGCTGCGGGCATTCATCAGTGTAGTGGCTGTAATCAGCACAAATTCCGCAAATTCTTTGTGGAACTAGTTGTTGGTTTTGCTGCGGTTGAGTTTGCTGAGCTTGTTGATTCAACTGCATTTGCTTCAGCAGGTTGCTCATCTCACAGATGCTTCGATTTAGAGCAGCAGTCTCTATGCCAGAAGATACTTCTGCAACGGCTTTTGAACGACCTTGCTTCTGTCTGTGGGTCTGAGTAGATTCAGCTAAATCACTGATCAATTGCCAAGCTTCATCAGTGGTCTTGTACTTCTTCATAGACCCATTGCTGGCACTTTCCAATGTGGTCTTATCTTGGGGCCTCATACCTTGTGTGATATAGCTGAGTAGCACGATCTTGTCAATCATGTGGTGGGGGAATGCTTCCAGAAGATTATTGAAGCGCTCCCAGTATTCAAAGAGAGTCTCATTGTCGTCCTGAACAATTGTAGAGATATCCTTCCTCAGTTTATCAGTAACTTCAGATGGAAAGAATTTCTCCAGAAACTCCTTTCTGAGTGTATCCCAGTTGGATACATTTGCTAGAGGTTGAGTGTAGTACCACTCTCTTGCTTTTCCCTCAAGAGAGCACGGAAAAGCTTTCAGCAGAATTGAAGTTTCATCAGTGCCATCACTCCTGACAGTAGAACAGGCTGCCTGGAAATCTCTCAAGTGCTTGATAGGCTCTTGAGCAGGTAGGCCATGAAACTTGGGCATCAAATTCAGCAGTGCGGTCTTTATTTCAAAATCTGTAGCTACCGCTGGATGATGCACTTGAAATGGTTGCATTGTAAAATCAGGAGCTCCTTCCTCCTGAATGGTAACTCTTCTAGCTGCCATGTTTTCTGCATGTAAAACAACCGAATCAGTAGTACGGGGGCTGGTTTCTTCCTCAGATTCACTTTCAGATCCGCTCTCAGAGCGGACTAACCTACGCTGTTCTCGCATTATTCGTGAAATAGACCTTTCAATTTCAGGATCGAATATTAGCAAGTGCGGATCAGGAAGTGAACACGTCATTTGACGGAAGAAACATACAGCTCATAGTAGCAAAATTAAATAAAATACAAATAAATAAATTCTAATTAATAAAATTAGCACTCTATTGCAACTCCCCAGCAACGGCGCCAAAAATTGATGGGAAGCAGAAGCTGGTGAATTAAAAATTTATTAAAATGGTTACGTTGCCAGTATAGTTCTTAACTCACCGAAAATCTGCCTATCAATTTAGAAATATGTCACAGAGAGTTTAAATTAAAATTACTGAGAGTTTTAAGTCCCAGGTCGTCTCCCAACGAGTTGCAGAAAAGTGTGCTGTTTTATTAATCAGATGTTCCAAGAAGTTGAGCTAAGTAAATTGGAATTTAAATTGAGGAATTTTAAATAATATAAATAAAATCCTTGACTAGGAATTGATCAGTTAGAATCTCTATCATTGATGGAGTGATTTTTTAAGATTGATTTATAATTAACGGTTACTCTGTTTGGTTATCCTTTACTAGGTAAGGGAAAGTCAAACAAGTTGGACTGCCAAATCTATTCACGAGTTACAACCCACTTAGTTCAAAGGGATTGGCGTTGGTGATAGGATAGCAATCCAACATTTAACCCAACTATAAATTTCTCCTTCGATCCTTCTAACTCAAGAGTTCCTTTTAATCAACTCCCTATCAAGTAATGAAACTACCACGCATTGTAAATAAAGAATCCATGGCACATAAAAGGGAATTAAAAGAAAACATGATTGTTGGAATTGAAATTGAATTAAAAAGAAATAATCCTTGCATTAAATAATCATAAAAGTATCTGAATGATAAAATTGAACATAACAAGAACATGGAAGAATAGAACCAAGTTAAGAGAACAAACTAGAATGATGAAGTCTTGATGAGGAAATAACTCTTCTCACTGTTCCAATGCTAAGATCAATTGAAAATTAAAATCCTAAAAACTAGAGAGAAAAACCTAAGAGAGTGAAAAACTAGATCTAAAACTACTGAATGAATGTGTGTGTTGTTTCTGCATATTCTCTGACTCTAGTTTGCTGTTCCGGGCCGAAAACTGGGCCGAAATAAGGTCCAAAATCGCCCCCATCGAATTCTGCAGATTATGCAGATTGCACATGTCACGCGATCGCGTCATCCATGCGGACGTGTCGCTTGCGCTTTTTCCTCTCCACGCATTCGCGTCGTCCACGCTACCGCGTCACTTGCGCTTTCCAATCCGCGCGGCCGCGCAAGCCATGCGGCCGCGTCGCTGCGATTTGCGCTCCTTCGCGCGGTCGCGTGAGCCATGCGACCGCGTCACTTCTCGCTGGTTATCTCCTCAAATTCTTGTGTTCCTTCCATTTTTGCTAGCTTCCTCTTCAATCTCCATCTCATTCATGCCCTATAAGGCCTGAAACACTTGACACACAGATCACGGCATCGAATGGAATAAAGGAGAATTAAAAGTAAATAATTAAAGTCTCTAGGAAGCAATTTTCAAACATGTACTGAATTTAGGAAGGAAATCTAAATGCATGCTAAATTGATGAATAAGTGGGCAAGGATCATGACAAAACCACACAATTAAACACAATATAAAGTATAAAATAGTGGTTTATCACTTACTCTTCTAAAACACTAGATGTAGCACAATCCAACTATACCACTACGGAAAAGGAATTCCTAGCTATTGTTCATGCTTTAGATAAATTAAGATCTTATTTGCTAGGGTCCAAGATAGTGGTATACACAGATCATGCAGCTTTAAAGTACTTATTGACAAAGAATGAGTCAAAACCAAGACTCATAGGTTGGATCTTGCTTTTGCAAGAATTCGACAATGAGATTAGGGACCGGAGTGGGTCTCAAAACTTGGTTGCGGATCATTTAAGCCGCCTTGAGAATTTAAAATTTGACCCATTTTTGATCAATGACTCATTCCCATTGGATAGTTTACATGCTGTGTCGGATAGCTTTCCTTGGTTTGCTCCAATGGCGAACTACTTGGTTGCGAAAATCTTCCCTCTCAACTTTTCTAAAAACCAAAGGGACAAGTTGACGAGTGATTCCAAATACTACATTTGGGATGACCTTCACTTGTGGAAGAGGGGAGTGGACCAAGTAATTCGAAGGTGTGTGCCAGAATCTGAAATTCAACCTATTCTTGAAGCTTGCCATTCGTCCGAATGTGGTGG
Organism: Arachis ipaensis; assembly: GCF_000816755.2. Lineage (NCBI taxonomy): Eukaryota > Viridiplantae > Streptophyta > Magnoliopsida > Fabales > Fabaceae > Arachis > Arachis ipaensis. The sequence continues at coordinate 84,397,046 of NC_029792.2, read as the reverse complement.
CCACTTTGGCCCACAAAGGACAGCTAAAAAGGTGTTGGATTCTGGATTCTGGTGGCCAACCTTATTCAAGGATGCTAACCGATTTTGTGTGTCTTGCCATCAGTGTCAGAAGTCGGGAAACACATCCCAAAGGGATGAGATGCCTCAGTAACCTATGTTATTTTGTGAGATATTTGATGTATGGGGCATTGACTTTATGGGACCATTTCCCAATTCAAGTCGGTATCTATATATTCTATTAGTGGTTGGCTACGTGTCAAAGTGGGTAGAAGTAATACTTACCCGCTTTGACGACACCAATACCGTCATTTCTTTTGTTAGAAATCACATTGTATGCCGTTATGGGTCGCCACGAGCAATCATGAGTGACCAAGGATCCCACTTTTGTAACAGGAGAGTAGAGGCACTGCTCAAGCACTATGAGGTATTGCATAAGGTTGCAACTGCTTATCATCCGCAAACCAACGGACAAGCGAAAGTATCCAACCGGGAGATTAAGAGAATCTTGGAGAAAGTGGTCAATCCATAAAGGAAGGATTGGAGCTTCTGGTTAGGAGATGCACTACGGGCGTATAGGACGGCCTACAAGACTCCGTTAGGGATGAGTCCCTTCCGGGTCGTCTATGGTAAGGCATGCCACCTTCCGGTAGAAATTGAGCATAGAGCCTAATAGGCGGTTGGTATGCAAAATTGTTACTCAGGTTGTGAATTATTATTCGAAATTAATTCCCTGGCAATGGCACCAAAAACGGATGCACAAAACCATGGTCTAAACATATCTTCACAACTTCGCATAACTAACCAGCAAGTGCACTGGGTCGTCCAAGTAATAAACCTTACGTGAGTAAGGGTCGATCCCACGGAGATTGTTGGTATGAAGCAAGCTATTGTCACCTTGTAAATCTCAGTCAGGCGGATATAAAATAGTTATGGAGTTTTCGAAATTAATACTAAAATAAGGATAGAAATACTTATGTAAATCATTGGTGAGAATTTTAGATAAGCGTATGGAGATGCAATCTAAGAGATACTCATTCAATCTAATGTAGAACGGAAGTCGTTGTCAGGCACGCGTTCATAGGGAATGATGATGATTGTCACGTTCATCACATTCAGGTTGAAGTGCGAATGAATATCTTAGAAACTGAATAAGTTGAATTGAATAGAAAACAGTAGTACTTTGCATTAATCCTTGAGGAACAGCAGAGCTCCACACCTTAATCTATGGAGTGCAGAAACTCTACCGTTGGAAATACATAAGTGATAATGGATTTCATTGGTCTCGGCCCCAGAGGGGAACCGGAGTAACCAAGACTACGAATACAATGATAAAAAGTTCTATTTATAATAAACTAGTCACTAGGGTTTACAGAAGTAAGTAATTGATGCATAAATCCACTTCTGAGGCCCACTTGGTGTGTGCTTGGGCTGAGCTTAAAGTCTACACGTGGAGAGGTCATTCTTGGAGTTGAACGCCAGCTTTTGTGCCAGTTTGGGCGTTGAACTCCACTTTGCAACTTGTTTCTGGCGCTGGACGCCAGAATTGGGCAGAGAGCTGGCGTTGAACGCCAGTTTGCGTCATCTAAAATTGGGCAAAGTATGAACTATTATATATTGTGATCTTCTCTAATTTCATGAAGGATGATGGAGTGCTCTTGATGTTCCACCCTTAATTGTCCCATGTTGGAACTTAATTCTCCTAGGGAGGTGTTGATTTTCTTCCAATAGTTTTGTGGAGGAAAATGCATATGAGGCATCTCCGGGATCTCATGGTGATGAGCTTCCTGCGCCTCTTGAGCTCCATGAATGGGCTCTCTTGCTTGCTCCATTTTTTTTCTTAGTGATGGGCTTCTCTTTCTCAATGTGAATGTCTCCTTCTATGGAAGCTCCAGTTGAGTAACATAGATGGCAGATAAGATGAGGAAAAGCTAGCCATGCCCCAGGAGAGGGCTTTTCGGCTATTTTGTAGAGTTCAAGGGAGATGACTTCATGAACCTCTACTTCTTCTCCAATCATGATGCTATGGATCATGATGGCCCGATCCACAGTAACTTCAGATCGGTTGCTAGTGGGGATGATGGAGCGTTGGATGAACTCCAACCATCCTCTAGCCACAGGCTTGAGGTCCAATCTTCTTAGTTGAACCGGCTTGCCTTTGGAGTCAATCTTCCATTGAGCTCCTTCCACACATATGTCCATGAGGACTTGGTCCAACCTTTGATTAAAGTTGACCCTTCTAGTGTAGGGGCGTTCATCTCCTTGCATCATAGGCAAGTTAAACGCCAACCTCACATTTTCCGGACTAAAATCCAAGTATTTCCCCCGAACCATTGTAACATAGTTCTTTGGATCCGCGTTCTTACTTTGATCATGGTTCTTGGTGATCCATGCATTGGCATAGAACTCTTGAACCATTAGGATGCCGACTTGTTGGATGGGATTTGTTAAAACTTCCCGACCTCTTCTTTGAATTTCATGTCGGATCTCCGGATACTCATTTCTTTTGAGTTTGAAAGGGACCTCGGGGATCACCTTCTTCTTGGCCACAACATCATAGAAGTGGTCTTGATGAGCTTTGGAGATGAATCTTTCCATCTCCCATTACTCGGAGGTGGAAGTTTTTGTCTTCCCTTTCCCTTTTCTAGAGGATTCTCCGGTCTTAGGTGCCATCAATGGTAATGGAAAAACAAAAAGCTTATGCTTTTACCATACCAAACTTAGAATATTGCTCGCCCTCGAGCAAGAAAATAAAGAATTAGATGAAGAAGAAGAAGAAGAAAAGATGGAGAAGAGGGGGGAGGTGTGTTTTGGCCAAGAAGATGGTGAGGTGGGTGGGGATCCTGTGAGATTCATAGATCCTGAGATGATCCTGTGGGGTCCACAGATCCTGAGGTGTTCAAGGATTTACAACCTTGCACCAAATTAGGCATGTAAAATGCCCTTGCACACAACTCTGGGCGTTCAGCGCCAGGTTGGTGCCCATTTGTTGCCCATTTCTGGCGTTGAACGCCAGAACCATGCTTGTTCTGGGCGTTCAGTGCCAGCTCTTCTCCAGGGTGCAATTCTGGCGTTCAGCGCCCAGATGCTGCCCATTTTGTGCGTTCAGCGCCCAGATACTGCCCATTTTGGGCGTTCAGCACCAGAACCATGCTCTGTTCTGGCGTTGAACGCCAAACAGGTGCTTCCTCCAGGGTGTGATTTTTCTTCCGCTGTTTTTGATTCTGTTTATAAATTTTTCGTTTATTTTGTGACTCCACATGATCATGAACCTATGAAAAGAAAAATAAAATTAAATAAATAAACATTGGGTTGCCTTCCAACAAGCGCTTCTTTAATGTCAATAGCTTGACAGTGGGCTCTCATGGAGCTTCACAGATGTGCAGAGCTTTGTTGAGACCTCCCAACACCAAACTTAGAGTTTGGATATGGGGGTTTGACACCAAACTTAGAGTTTGGTTGTGGCCTCCCAACACCAAACTTAGAGTTTGACTGTGGGGGCTTTGGTTGACTCTGCTTTGAGAGAAGCTTTTTCTGCTTCCTCTCCATGAATGCAGAGAGAGATCCTTGAGTTGTAAACACAAGGTTGTCCTTATTTAATTGAAGGATCAATTCTCCTCTGTCCACATCAATCACAGCTCTTGCTGTGGCTAGGAAAGGTCTTCCTAGGATGATGGATTCATCCTCTTCCTTTCCAGTATCCAGGACTATGAAATCAGCAGGGATGTAAAGGCCTTCAACCTTTACTAACACGTCCTCTACTTGTCCATAAGCCTGTTTTCTTGAATTGTCTGCCATCTCTAATGAGATTTTAGCAGCTTGCACCCCATAGATTCCCAGTTTCTCTATTACAGAGCCTTAAAGATCATGGTGCCTATGGTACAAGGTATTATGAACTTTCCAGGATCCTGTCTCTTCTGAGACAATGTCAGTTGATCCAGATCACTTAGCTCATTGGTGAACAAGGGAGGTTCATCTTCCCAAGTTTCAATACCAAATAATTTGGCATTTAGCTTCATGATTGCACCAAGGAACTTGGCAGCTTGCTCTTCAGTAACATCCTGATTCTCTTCAGAAGAGGAATACTCATCAGAGCTCATGAATGGCATAAGGAGGTTCAATGGAATCTCTATGGTCTCTAGATGAGTCTCAGATTCCTTAGGTTCCTCAGAGGGAAGCTCCTTATTGATCACTGGACATCCCAGGAGGTCTTCCTCCTTGGGATTCACGTCTTTCTTTTCCTCTCTAGGTTCGGCCGTGTTGACTATGTCAATGGCCTTACACTCTTCTTTTGGATTCTCTTATGTATTGCTTGGGAGAGTACTAGGAGGGATTTCAGTGATCCTTTTACTCAGCTGGCCCACTTGTGCTTCCAAATTTCTAATGGAAGACCTTGTTTCATTCATGAAACTCACAGTGGCCTTAGATAGATCAGAGACTAAATTTGCTAAGCTAGATGGATTCTGCTCAGAATTCTCTGTCTGTTGCTGAGTGGATGATGGAAAAGGCTTGCTATTGCTAAACCTGTTTCTTCCACCATTATTAAAGCCTTGTTGAGGCTTTTGATCCTTCCATGAGAGATTTGGGTGATTTCTCCATGATGGATTGTAGGTGTTTCCATATGGTTCACCCATGTATTTTAACTCTGCTATTGCAGGGTTCTCAGGATAATAAGCTTCTTCCTCAGAAGATGCCTCTTGAGTACTGTTGGATGCAGCTTGCATTCCATTCAGACTCTGAGAAATCATATTGACTTGCTGAGTCAATATTTTATTTTGAGCCAATATGGCATTCAGAGTATCAAATTTAAGAACTCCCTTCTTCATAGGCGTCCCATTACTCACAGGATTCCTTTCAGAAGTGTACATAAACTGGTTATTAGCAACCATGTCAATGAGTTTTTGAGCTTCTGCAGGCGTTTTCTTTAGGTGAATGGATCCACCTGCAGAAGTATCCAATGACATCTTTGATAGCTCAGATAAACCATCATAGAATATATCCAGGATGGTCCATTCTGAAAGCATGTTAGAAGGACACTTTTTGGTCAGCTGCCAATAAGGTTGTCTCTGGATTGTTGTAATTTAGCTTCTCTTAGTTTTCTCTTCAGAGTCCTTTCAGGTTCTGGATCAGCTTCAATAAGAATGCCTTTTTCTTTGTCCCTGCTCATAAGAAAGAGAAGAGAAAAAGAAAAGAAGAGGAATCCTCTATGTCACAGTAAAGAGGTTCCTTATTGTTAGTAGAAGAAGAAAAGGAATAGGGGTGAAGAAGAATGAAGAATCCAAACACAAAGGTGATGATAGGAGCAGAGATGTGAGATGAAGAGAAGTGTTAGTAGATGAAGAGAAGTGTTAAGCTGACCAATGATTCAATTTGGGATATTACTTATTTTTCTGCTTAAGGCTAGTAATGTAGTAAAATATAGAATAAAGGGGATTTAAAAGGCTCAAAGTCGGCTAACAAAGGTGAATGGAAGGGTAGGCTATTTGGGGTAAGTGAGTTAATAAAATAATGGCCTCAATCATATGCATGCATATAATACATTAAATATTGGACATATATGATGGAACAAAATATAGATCACAATCATAGAGAAGCAAACACACAAGAATAAAAAATTTTATGGTTGAATAGTGCAACCATTTTATTAGGCTCAAGTCTCACAGGTTGTGTGTTCTAGCTTTTAACTATGTTCCAAATACAACTTTCTAAACAAGTTTAACGCAAAAGTTTTGATTTAAATTAGTGAATTTTTTTTTAAAATAGGGTCTTAAAAAGAAACTTATTATTTTCAACCAGTTAGAACATGCATGCAAATAACCTATTACTATGCACTTTTATTCTATCCTAACAAAAGAAAAATAAAATAAATATCCTATTTTATTGGTGTTTAAGGAAGAAAAATTACCTCTGGAAGTCAGGTACTGACCGACCTCCCCACACTTAAAGCTTCGCACCGTCCTCGGTACCATCAGTCAGGAACAACGGGGGGCTGGTAGCAGCATCTCCACAATCGGGACCGTCATGGCTCCCTATGCTGGTAAATGAAGTGGAGTCCGGGGTGTCTGGGTCTTCTTTAGGTGGGTGGTGATCAACAAGCAGCTTCTTGAGGTATGTAAATCTGCGCTTGTTACGGCGCTCTCTTTGCTTTTCTTTCCGTTCAATCCGGTCTAGTCTCTCAATTATCTGATGGAGCAGTTAGTTTGTTGAGGGTGCTTGTAATGTAGGAAGAGAAGGAATATCTTCGGCCAGTTCTGCAGGCCGGCTATGAATGGCTGCTGGAGGTCTGATATATTTCCCATTAGGGACGTACTGATAATCCCGTGGAATCATAGCCTTGGTGTCCCCAGCTCTGTAGGAGACTTCGGCTGTTGAGACTAGATCTGAAACTAAGGCTGGAAAAGGTAGGTTGCCCGCAATCTGTACGTGTCCCATAGCATGCTTAATGTGTCTTGGTAAATTGAGGTGCTAGTCTGTAAGGATACACCAAAGTAGAACAGCTATGTCTACAGTGAAGGAGGACTCGTGAGTGCTCGAAAAGACGTAATGGGACATAATCTGTGCCCATACTCGAGCCTCCAAGGTGAGTGCTGAAGCTATGATTCCCTTAGGTCGGGATTGATGGTATCCGTTTATCCATATGCTGCCAGGATGTGCTATAACTCTGAGAACGGCGTCCTAGTCAAATTAGTATGTCTGGCGCTTGAGTGAGGCTTCTTGAAATGCGTCCAATCCTTTTGGAGCAGGGGGAAGATCTAAAGCTCGCTGAATGGCCTCTTCAGTTGTGGGGACTTGCTTCTGACGGACATAGACCGACTGCATGGTTGTAATGTAAAAATTGGAGTAGAATTCAACTACCCATGATAGATTAACCTGTCGTTGCTGTCTCCGTAGGAATCCCTAATGTCTTCGCTGAATGCGGGGCTCGACAAATTCAACAATGTTGGTCGGGAGGATGAGAAGGTGTTTGTTATTGTAATTCCTCTCAGCCAGGATAGGGAACATCTGCTCATAGTAGCAGTTAGGAAACCGCGCAGTGTCCTTTGCTGGGAAAGCTTTTTCTTTTTCATCGACCTTGATGATCCTCTTGATTCGTTTTGTTGAGGGCTTTACTGCTGTTGAAGATGGCTCTGCCACTAATGTTCTTTCAGTTCCTTTCCTTGCTGGTGGTTTGGGATTTGCTTTCTCTTTACCTTTCCTGGTGGCCATCTTAAAAAGGGAAAAAGTAAGTAACTTTAAAAGTTTAAGGGTTAGAGCAAGGAAGAGAAGGATACAAGTGATAATCAATGCACGGTAAAGAAGGATGTCGTTAACACATGGTCGCGAATCCATGTGAAAAGTTCATCAATAGAAATATAGCAAGTGCATGTGAGGGCAAATGAATGCAAGATGTTTATTGGCATGCCGGCAAAGGCATGAGTAGCATAGATCAAGCATTAAATGTCCAAGTTAGATTACCAACCCTTTCAAACTAACAACCTGTTTGTATTGACAATTATATTTAATTAATAAAATATAAAAGAGGTTTTGTGAAAAACAGGCATTAGAGTAGTAGAATAGAATAATTTGAAATAATGTGCAATGCCATACGGGCTTTTTCACAAACACTTAGCATGCATGGTAAATATGTTATAGAAAGTATCAAATTGAAGTAATATTAATTGTCAAACAATTCCACAATAATTCACAAGCAAAATATAAAAGAAAATAATTACCCAATAAAATTTCTAACACCAATTAAAGTAAGAAAAAGAAAAGAAAAAGAAAGAAAAAGTAAATATAGATAATGAAAGTAAAAAGAAAAAGAAGAAGAAAACATAAATAAAAATAATAAAGGAAAAGTAAAAAGTAAATAAAAAAAGAAAAGAACCTTGATAATGGATGTGAAAAAATAATAAGGGAGGAGAAAGTAAAAAGTGAGAAAGAATAAGGAAGGAAGAAGAAAGAAGAAAGAAATAATAAGGGAAAGAAAAGATTTGAATTTGGAGAAGAAAAGATAAGATATCTTGGCTGATCTGGATAAGCTGTACGTCGCATATGACACGGACGATAATTTCAGGTGACGCGGACGCGTGGAACACGCGATCGCGTGGCCTGATTTGTGCTATTGGCGCAAGTGCAGCCTCGCATTCGCACAACTCTCTGTTTTAAATGCAATTTGCCAAAAGTCTAGGTGACGTATTCGCGTGGGTGACGCGGACGCGTGAATGGCCATATTTTGAAAATGATGTGGCTGCGTGGGGCACGCGGTCGCGTGGGGCACGCGGTCGCGTGGTAGGGCTTTTGCTTCTAGCATCAATCCAGCCCAACTCCATCATAACTTGCTGGCATACACCTCTTTACATCGATTTTGCAGGGCCACGCGGTCGCATGGGTGACGCGGACGCGTGGGGAGGCTATTTTTCAAATGACGCGGACGCGTCAGCAACGCGGTCGCGTGGGCATGTTTGTGCCTAAGGCACGCCTCCAACCACGCTTTCGCGTGACTCTCTACTTCTCTTCTTCTTAGTTTTTAATGCACTATGACGCGGACGCGTCAGCGACGCTGGCGCGTCGCGTGCCTCTCTCTCTCTTTTTTTTTATGCAGCATGCAGATGCAAATGCAGGCTCTATGCAGTTATATGCAGAGGTTATAAGAAGAGTCATTAACAAAAACAAAAATAGAATAAAGTAAAATGAAACTAAGACTTAAACGGAACGATCAGACTATGGTGTGTTGTCTCCCACCTAGCACTTTGCTTTTATGTCCTTAAGTTGGACGTCTTCAGGCTCATTCTGCTTTTGTTGGTGGGTCTTCCAAGAGAAAAACCTTTAGCTCTTTGTGATCCTTCATCTTCTCTCCATGATAAAGCTTCAGGCGATGTCCAATGACCTTTAAGAATTTGGAGCTAGAAGGATGACGTAGGTGAAAAACTCCGTATGGCTCTGCCTTTTCTACTCTGTAGGGGGCTTCCCATCTTGACCTTAGTTTTCCTGGCATAAGCCTCAGTCTGGAGTTATAAAGAAGAACTAACTCCCCTGGTCTGAATTTTCTCCTTTTAATGTGCTTGTCATGGACAACCTTCATCTTCTCTTTGTATTGCCTGGAATTGTCATATGTTTCTAGTTGAAGATTCTCTAATTCTGCTAGTTGCAGCTTTCTTTCAGCACCAGATTCTTCATAATTCATATTGGATTCCCTTACAGCTCAGAAGGCCTTGTGTTCCACCTCCACTGGAAGGTGGCAAGCCTTTCCGTACACTAAGCAGAAGGTGCTCATCCTGATAGGTGTTTTGTATGCTGTTCTATATGCCCAGAGTGCATCTTGTAGCCTAGCACTCCAATCTTTCCTATGGGGCTTTACTATCTTCTTCAAAATGTGTTTAATTTCTCTGTCAGACACTTCTGCTTGTCCATTGGTTTGGGGGTGATAAGCTGTTGCTACTTTATGAACTATCCCATGCTTCTTCAGTAATCTTGTTAGTCTCCTGTTACAAAAGTGAGTGCCTTGATTGCTCACGATTGCTCATTGTGATCCAAAGCGATAGATAATATGGTTTCTAACAAAAGAAACAACAGTGTTAGCGTCATCAGTACGGGTAGGAATTGGTTCCACCCATTTAGAAACATAATCTACATCTAACAGTATATAAAGGTAACCATTAGAATTTGGAAATAGACCCATGAAGTCAATGCCCCAAACATAAAGAATTTCACAGAAAAGTATAATCTGTTGAGGCATCTCATCCCTCTTGGATATATTACCAAATCTTTGGCATGGGGAACACGATTTACAATATTCAGCAGCATCTTTAAAAAGAGTAGGCCACCAGAATCCACAATCTAAGATTTTTCTAGCTGTTCTTTGAGGGCCAAAATGTCCTCCACTCTCAGATGAGTGGCATGCCTTTAAAATGGACTGGAATTCTGATTGCGGTACACATCTTCTAATTACCTGGTCAGCACCACATCTCCACAAATATGGATCATCACATATAAAATATTTAGACTCACTTTTCAGCATGTCACTTTGACGTTTATTAAAATTTGGAGGGGATGTATGGCTAACTAGATAATTAACTACAGGTGCATACCAAGGAACTACTTCGGATACTGCGTGCAGGCTATCAAAGGGAAAAGTATCATTGATAGGAGTGGAGTCATCCTTAATGTGCTCAAGGCGACTCAATTGGTCTGCCACTAAATTCTGGTTACCACTCCTGTCCTTAATTTCTAAATCAAATTCTTGCAGTAGCAATATCCAACATATCAACCTTGGTTTGGACTCTTTTTTAGCTAATAAATATTTTAGGGCTGCATGGTCTGAGTATACTACTACCTTAGTACCAAGTAAATAGGCTCAGAATTTATCCAGAGCAAAAACAATAGCAAGAAGCTCTTTTTCAATAGTAGTATAATTAGATTGAGCAGCATCTAATATTTTAGATGCATAAGCGATTACGAAAGGATCTTTACCTTCGCGTTGGGCCAGTGCTACTCCTACTTCATGGTTGGAAGCATCACACATAATTTCAAATTACTGGCTCCAGTCTGGTCCTCTCACAATCGGAGCTTGAGTCAGGGCGATCTTTAGCTTATCAAATGCTTTCATGCAATCTTCACTGAATTTGAATTCGATATCTTTCTGTAGTAATCTGGATAAAGGTAATGCTACCTTACTGAAGTCCTTAATGAATCTCCTGTAAAAACCTGCATGGCCAAGGAACGAACGGACTTCCCTCACAGAGGAGAGGTAAGGTAAACTAGAAATAACATCCACCTTTACTGGATCTACTGAAATACCAGTTTTAGAGATAACATGTCCTAGAACAATCCCTTGTTTTACCATAAAATGACATTTTTCAAAATTCAATACAAGGTTTGAATTAACACACCTGTCTAAGACTCTAGCTAAACTATCGAAGCAAAAGTCAAATGAATCACCATATATGCTAAAATAATCCATAAACACTTCCATACAATTCTCAATAAGATCTGAAAAGATACTCATCATGCATCTTTGGAAAGTAGCAGGTGCATTACATAAGCCAAAAGGCATCCTTTTATATGCATACGTTCCAAAGGGACATGTAAAAGTGGTCTTCTCCTGATGTTTAGAAGCTATATGAATTTGAAAATATCCTGTATAACCATCTAAAAAGCAATAATGGGATTTACCTGACAGGCGATCGAGCATCTGATCAATAAATGGCAAGGGATAATGATCCTTGCGAGTATCTTGGTTGAGACGCCTATAGTCAATGCAAACCCTCCATGAATTCTCCACTCTAGTTGTCAGGAGCTCTCCATGCTCATTCTTTATTGTTGTGACTCCAGGCTTCTTGGGCACTACTTGTACTGGACTGACCCATTTACTGTCTGAGATGGGGTAAATGATATCTGCTTCAAGTAGCCTGGTTACTTCTTTCTTGACAACTTCTAAGATGGTTGGATTCAATCTTCTTTGGGGTTGACGGATGGGTTTTGATTCCTCTTCTAAATATATTCTGTGCTCACAAACTTGAGGACTGATGCCTACTATATCCGCCAAGCTCTATCCAATTGCTCTCTTATGTTTTCTCAGCACACTAAGCAGTTGCTCTTCCTGTTGAGAAGTGAGTTTCCTTGCAATGATGACTGGGAACTTCTAATTATCCTCAAGGTAAGCATACTTGAGGTATGGAGGAAGGGGCTTCAAATCCAATTTCTACTCAAGGCTAGGTTTTGGATTATCCGGGGCTAGTGGTAATGGTAAAGTGTCTTCATTATGTTCAGAAGGTGTCCCCACACTTGGAGCTTGCTCCATGTGCTTCTCTTCTAACTCTTCTTGGTGAACTTCAGATACAGTTTCATCAATGATGTCGCACTGGAAGATAAAATGATCTTTCGGAGGGTGATTCATAGCTTCAATTAAACTGAACTTTACTGTTCTACCATCTATCTCAAAGGAGTAAGTTCCTGAGAATGCATCCAACTTGAACTTTGAAGTCTTCAGGAATGGTCTTCCAAGCAAGATTGATGATGGTCTTCCTGAGTCATTAGGGAGCATTTCCAGGATATAAAAGTCGATGGGAAAGGTGAGCCCCTTAATGCTCACTAATACATCTTCAGTAATTCCAATTACTGTAATAATGCTTTTATCTGCTAACACAAAATGAGCTGCCGACCTTTTTAATGGAGGGAGCCTTAGAGTATCATATATAGACAATGGCATTATACTAACACACGCTCCTAAGTCACACATGCAATCAGAAAATATTACACCTCCAATGGTACAGTTAACCATGCATGGACCTGGATCACTACATTTTTCAGGTATACTTCCCATTAAAGCAGAGATAGAACAACCTAAAGGAATCGTTTCTAACTCATTAATTTTATCTGTATGAATGCATAAATCTTTTAGAAATTTGGCATATTTAAGTACTTGCTAAATAACATCAAAAAGGGGAACAGTTATCTCAACCTTTTTGAAAATTTCTACCATTATGGGATCAAGTTCCATCTGCTTTCTGGACTTCCTTGCAAGGTGTGGAAATGGGATAGGAATGGCGCCACTTGTTTCTTCAGTATCCTTTGGTACGTCATTCCTTTGTTGAGTTACTTCTTCCTCAACCTTGTCTTGTACTTCCTCTTCAGCATCTTCCATTTCAGCATTGATGAGCGGATAATTTATACGCTTTTTGGCATTGTTTTTACATAGTTTTTAGTATGATTTAGTTAGTTTTTACTATTTTTTATTAGTTTTTATGCAAAATTCACATTTCTGGGCTTTACTATGAGTTTGTGTGTTTTTTTGTGATTTCAGGTATTTTCTGGCTGAAATTGAGGGACCTGAGCAAATTCTGATTCAGTGGCTGAAAAAGGACTGCAAATGCTGTTGGATTCTGACCTCCCTGCACTCGAAATGGATTTTCTGGAGCTACAGAAGTCCAAATGGTGCGCTCTCAATTGCGTTGGAAAGTAGACATCTAGGGCTTTCAAGAAATATATAATAGTTTATACTTTGCCCGAGTTTAGATGATGCAAACTGGCGTTCAACGCCAGTTCTCTGCTCTATTCTGGCGTTAAACGCCAAAAACAGGTTACAAGTTGGAGTTAAACGCCCAAAACAGGTTACAACCTGGCGTTTAACTCCAGAAACAGCCTAGGCACGTGTAAAGCTCAAGTCTCAACCCCAGCACACACCAAGTGGGCCCCGGAAGTGGATTTATGCACTATCTATCTTCGTTTACTCATTTTCTGTAAACCTAGGTTACTAGTTTAGTATTTAAACAACTTTTAGAGATTTATTATGTACCTCATGACATTTTCACGTTTTACATTGTATCTCTACGACATGAGTCTCTAAACTCCATGATTGGGGTGAGGAGCTCTGCTGTGTCTCGATGAATTAATGTAATTACTTCTGTTTTTTATTCAATCACGCTTGTTTCTATTCTAAGATACTCGCTTGTACTTAACCGTGATGAACATGATAATCCGTGACACTCATCATCATTCTCAACCTATGAATGTGTGCCTGACAACCATTTCTATTCTACCTTAGATTGAGTGTGTATCTTTTAGCCTCTTGGTTCATAATCAGAGTCTTCGTGGTATAAGCTAGGATTATTGGTGGCCATTCCTGAGATCCGGAAAGTCTAAACCTTGTCTGTGGTATTCCGAGTAGGATCTGAGAGGGGATGACTATGACGAGCTTCAAACTCACGAGTGCTAGGCGTAGTGACAGACACAAAAGGATCAATGGATCCTATTCCAACATGAGTGAGAACCGACAGATGATTAGCCATACGGTGACAGCACATTTGGACCATTTTCACTGAGAGGATGGATGGTAATCATTGACAACGGTGATCCACCAACATACAGCTTGCCATGGAAGGAGCCTTGCGTGCATGAAGAAGAAGACAGTAGGAAAGTAGAGATTCAGAAGACAGAGCATCTCCAAAACCTCAATCTGTTCTCCATTACTACATAACAAGTACTATTTAATTTATGCTTTTTACTCTTCATAAATATAATCACTCTTATCATTGATCTCCTGACTAAGAATTACAAAATAACCATAGCTTGCTTCAAGCCGACAATCTCCGTGGGATCGACCCTTACTCACGTAAGGTATTACTTGGACGACCCAGTGCACTTGCTGGTTAGTGGTACGAGTTGTAAAAAGTGTGATTTACAATTCGTGCACCAAATTTTTGGCGCTGTTGCCGGGGATTGTTCGTGTTTGAACAACTGACGGTTCATCTTGTTACTTAGATTAGGAAAATTTTGTCTTTGGGTCAGAGTCTTTTATTTTCGTTTCAAAAATTTTTCAAAAAATTTATTATTTGTCGTTATTAATCTTTAGAGTTTTTCTGTTTGAGTTTAGTTTTATATTTTAAGTTTGGTGTCAATTGTATGTTTTTATTCTCCCTTAAATTTTCGAATTTGTGTTGATTGTTCTTTCTTGATCTTCAAGTTGTTCTTGCTAATTATCTTGTTTGATCTTTAGTTTTTTCCTGTCATGTGTCTTTTCTCGGTTTTCTTGTGCGTTTTCAACTTATCAGTTTTCAAAAAAAATTTATACATTAAATACCTTTATTAAAACACTTTAAATTTATAGCTCAATTGGCTAGAGCAGTGTGCTTATGTTCTTGGTAATTGGGAATTTTCCTTTTAAAACTTTTTCAAAAATAATTTTTCTTTGATTAAATCTCATTTCAAACTTTTAAGTTTGGTGTTCGCTTGTTAATTTTTTATTTTCGAAAAATTATTTTTAGTTTTCTAAAAGTTTTAAGTTTGGTGTTCTTTTTATGTTCTTGTGAGTCTTCAAAGTGTTCTTAAGTCTTCTTAGTGTTTCGATCTTAAAATCTTTAAGTTTGGTGTTCCTTGGTGTTTTCCCTCCAAAACTTTCGAAAAGCAAGGAGCATTAGATTTAAAAATTTTAAGTCTTGTGTCATCTTATTGTTTTTCTCTTTCCTCATTAAATTCAAAAATATCTTTTCTCTTTAATTTAAATTGAATTTTCGAAAATTTCTTTTAAAAATTCAGACTTTTATTTTAAAAATCAAATCTTTTCAAAATTCAAAATCTTTTTCAAAAATCATATCCAAAGTTTTTCAAATTTTCTCAATTAAGTAATTATTTTCACTTTCAATCAAAAATATCTTTTCTCTTTAATTTAAATTGAATTTTCGAAAATTTCTTTTAAAAATTCAGACTTTTATTTTAAAAATCAAATCTTTTCAAAATTCAAAATCTTTTTCAAAAATCATATCCAAAGTTTTTCAGATCTTCTCAATTAAGCAATTATTTTCACTTTCAAATTTATTTTTTCTCTAAGTTTTTGAAATTTACATTTTAATATCTCATTATTTTATTTTATTTTATCTTATTATTTTTATTTATCTTAATAATTTGGTTTGTTCTACTTCAATAAAATAAAAACAAAAATATATTTTCTTTGCAATTCATATCAACTTTATTTTATCCATCATGGATCTAAGTGGAAATGAACAGTCCAGAAGGACTCTGGGATCATATGCTAATCCTACTACTGCTGCAAATGGAAGTAGTATTTGTTTACCTCCCATCAAAGCAGGTAGTTTTGAGCTAAATCCTTAGCTCATTGTCATGGTGCAGCAAAACTGCAAGTATTCCGGTCTTCCACAGGAAGAACCTACTGAGTTTCTGGCACAATTCTTGTAAATTGCTGACATAGTACGTGACAAGGAGTTAGATCAGGATGTATACAGACTGTTACTGTTTCCGTTTGCTATAAAAGATCAAGCTAAGAGGTGGTTAAATAACCAACCCACAGCAAGCATAAGAACATGGAAACAGTTATCAGACAAATTCCTGAATCAATATTTCCCCCCAAAAAGGATGACACAGCTAAGGCTGGACATCCAAGGCTTTAAACAAGAGGATAATGAATCCCTTTATAATGCCTGGGAGAGGTACAGAGGGATGCTATGGAAATGCCCCTCTGAAATGTTTTGAGAATGGGTGCAATTAGATATCTTCTACTATGGGCTTACAGAAAGAGCTCAGATATCTCTAGACCACTCAGCTGGTGGATCTATACACATGAGAAAAACTATTGAAGAGGCTCAAGAGCTTATTGATATAGTTGCTAGAAATCAGCATCTGTACATAAGTAGTAGGTCCTCCATAAAAGAAGAAGCCAAAGCAGTGTCTACTGAACTTGGTCTTCCAGAACAAGTTGCTGAACTCAATCAACAATTGTGTTTTCTAACAAAATAGCTAGCAGAATTCAAGGAGATGCTACAAGACACTAAAAATGCTAATAAAAATAAGGAAGCACAATTGAATCAAACAAAACAGCAGTTATCAATGCAAATAACAGAAGAGTGCCAGGAGTTCAATTAAGAAGTGGAAAAACATTAAATACCTCACTTCAGAGCAGCAGAAAGCCAAGGAAAGAACAACTGACAGAGGATGAGCAAAATATTATCCAAAATCCCTCTGAGGATAGTAAGGGCCCAGAGAGGAACAACTCTGGCGTTCAAACGCCAGAAACAGGCAAGGAGTTGGCGTCAAACGCCCAATGGAAGCTCAGTTCTGGTGTTCAAACGCCAGAAACAGGCAAGAAGTTCGCGTCCAACGCCAATCAAGCTTCTAACCCTAGCATCCAAATGCCAGTGAGGGATCAGACACACACAAGTGCTGATAGCAACCCCTCTAAAAAGGCTTCTCCAACCACCTCTGTAGGAAATAAACCTGCAGCAACTAAGGTTGAGGAATAGAAAGCCAAGATACCTTATCCTCAAAAACTCCGCCAGGAGGAACTGGATAAGCAATTTTCCCGCTTTGCATACTATCTCAGGACTCTTGAAATAAATATTCCGTTTGCAGAGGCACTTGAGCAAATACCCTCTTATGCCAAGTTCATGAAAGAGATCTTGAGTCATAAGAAGGATTGGAGAGAAACTGAAAGAGTTCTCCTCACTGAAGAATGCAGTGCAGTCATTCTGAAAAGCTTCCCAGAAAAGCTTAAAGATCCTAGGAGCTTTATGATACCATGCATATTAGAGGATAATTGCACCAAGACAGCTTTATGTGATCTTGGGGCAAGCATCAACCTAATACATGCATCCACTATCAGAAAGCTTGGTCAAACTAAAGAAGTCAAACCAACCCGAATATGTCTCTAACTTGCTGATGGCTCCATTAAATACCCATCAGGCATGATTGAAGACATGATTGTCAGGGTTGGGCCATTCGCCTTCCCCACTGACTTTGTAGTGCTAGAAATGGAGGAGCACAAGAGTGCTACTCTCATTCTAGGAAGACCTTTCCTAGTGACGTTGGGATTTTTGCCAGTAAAGAATTTTATAAAAACAGTCGCGTTGTAGGTATAGTTTCTAGACCAACAGAAATCCCTTTCGTACAAACGTTTTGGTTGTCACAAGTAACAAACCCCTAAATAAATTAATAACCGAAGTATTTAAACCTCGGGTCGTCTTCTCAAGGAAATGCAGGGAAGTATGTTCTTATTATTGGTTATGAAGACTATAAATTGGGGGTTTTGAAAGTAAGGAAGCAGTATGTTGAATGATAAGAAGAATAAAATAAATAAATAACTATAAAATAGACTCTTAGCAAGGTATGAAAACTGGAAGTCCTATCCTGGTTATCCTTATCAATTGTAATGAGAATTGGATTTTTCTCCCACTTTGTTAACCTCTAACTATGAAGGTAAGTTAAGTGGATGATTTAATTTTTATTCCTCAAGAACAAATAACAAATAAAAGTATTAGAGTATCTAAAAGTAGAAGAGAAATATAAATTGAAGAACATTGAACCTGTGATGAAGAAGAAATAATCCTAAATCCTAAAACTAAATCCTAAGAGAGAGGAGAGAACCTCTCTCTCTAAAAACTACATCTACTCCTAAAATTGTGAATGTGAAAGCTTGTTTATGAATGGATGCATCCCCCCACTTTATAGCCTCTAATATGTGTTTTCTGGGCCGCAAACTGGGTCAGAAACAGCCCAGAATTCGCTGGTTGCGAATTCAAACATGCTGATTTTTCGTCACTGCGATGCGGCCACATGGAGCACGCGTTCGCGTTACCTAGAATCAGAGAAACTATAAAATATTATATATAAAATCGAAGCCTCGGGCGTTAGCTTTCCAACGCAACTAGAACCGCGTCGTTTGGACCTCTGTAGCTAAAGTTATAGCCGTTTGAGTGCGAGAGGGTCAGGCTGACAGCTTTGCAGTTTCTTCAGTTTCTTGTATTCCTTCCACTTTTGCATGCTTCCTTTCCATCATCTAAGCCATTCCTGTTCTGTAATCTCTGAAAACACTTAACACACATATCAAGGCATCGAATGGTAATAAGATAGGATTAAAATTAGCTAAATTAAGATAAAAAAAACATGTTTTCAATCATAGCACAAAATCAGGAAGGAAAATATAAAACATGCAAATTGTATGAATAAGTGGGTGAAAGATTGATAAAATCCACTCAATTGAGCACAAGATAAACCATAAAATAGTGGTTTATCAACCTCCCCACACTTAAACATTAGCATGTCCTCATGCTAAGCTCAAGAGAAGCTATAAAAGCGTCTAGGGTTAGTCACTCTAACTCTCAAGTGTCTAGGGTTAATCACTCTACTCTTCTCTAGTCATGCTTTCTAAACTTTGTTCTTCATCTAACCAATCAACAAAAATTTAATGTACCAATGCAAACATCATGAGGTCTTTTCAAGGTTGTAATGGGGCTAAGGTAAGGGTGAGGGTATATATATATATGGCTAAGTGAGCTATATAAAGTGAATCCTTGATTAGTCTAAGATCTCACCTAACATATACATACTTTATATAATTTAAAATGCTTTACCTAGCTATCCAAATTTTTCCCACTTTTATATTACATGCTCATGTATCAAACTTATTTTTTGAATTTTGTCCCATGTGCATTGATTCTTTTTATTTTTCATTTGGGGTAATATTATTTTTCTCTTTTTTTTTGTATCCCCTTATTTATTTATTTAATATATATATATATATATATATATATATATATATATATATATATATATATATATATATATATATTTTTTTTTTTCAATGCACATGGTAATTTAATTATTTTGATTTGATATGAGCATGTTTCCCAAATTTTCAAATAACTTATTCAATTTAATTCCCTACTTTTTCATATCATCCCATGTTCCCATAAAATTCCCCACACTTAAATTATACACAATATCTAACTTAAGCTAACCAAGGATTCAACTTGGGATTTTTAATTTGTTTTTCTGCTTAAGGCTAGTAATGTGGTTATAAAACAGAACAAATTGGAATTAAAAGGCTCAAAGTGGCTGACAAGAGTGATTTAAAGGGTAGGCTTATTTGGGATAAGTGAGCTAAAATCAAACAATGGCCTCAATCATATGCAAGCATGCACATTAAACATTGGACATATAAAATGGAACAAAGCAAAGATTGCAATTATAGAGAAGAAAACACACAAGAATAAAAATTTATGGTTAAATAATGTAACCATGTAAATAAGCTCAAAATCTCACAGGTTGTGTGTTCTTTGGCTCAAAAACCATGTTCCAAATACAACTTCTGAAAAAAAAATTTGTTTCAATTTAAATTAGTGAAATACTATAAAAATTTCTTGAAAAAGAAAATATTACTTCAACCAAGTGGTAAAATATGCAAAAAATCAAACAAATATGCAATTAAATATGCAAATGCAGCAATTAACAAAAAAAATCAAACAAATATGCAATTAAATATGCAAATGCAGCAATTAACAAAGAAAATATTGGTGTTGAAAAGAAGGTAACTAACCCATGGAGATCGGTATCGACCTCCCCACACTTAAAGATTGCACCGTCCTCGGTGCATGCTGAGATGTGCAGGTGGACGGGTTGTGGTTCCTCAGCTGAGACTCTTTTTGTTCCTTTCCTTGCCGGTGTTTTGGGAGCAGCTTTCTCTTTACCCTTCTTGGTGGCCATACTGAAAAGGGAAGAAGAAAGTAACTTAAATTCAAAGGGGTAGAGCAAGGAAGAGAATAGGAGAGGTGGTAAGTAATGCACATTAAAAGATAAATGATGTTGACACATGGTCATGACTACATGTGAAAAATCATAAACGGGAATATAGCAGTGCATATGAAGATAATTAAATGCAAGATGTTTATTGGCATGCAGGCAAAGGCATAAGTAGCATAGATCAAGCATTTAATGTCCAATTTAAATTACCAAGTCTTTTATACTAATGACCTGTTTGTAATAACAATTATATTTAAGTAATAAAATATAAAAAGGGTTTTGTGAAAAGCAAGCATTAAGAGTAGTAGAATAAAAAAAATTTAAAAATAGTACACAATGTCATACGGGCGTTTTCACAAACACATAGCATGCATGTTGAATAAGCTATTGAAAGTATTAAATTGAACATGCAAGTAACCTTTTTAAAAAGTAATATATAATTGTAAACCAATTTCGTCAATTAATCCACAAAAATATAGGAAATAGTGACCCAAATAAATTTCCACCACCAATGAAAATAATGCAATGAATGAAAGTATACAAATAAATAAAATAAAATGAAAGTGAAAAAAAAGATGAAGAAAAAGAAAGTAAGAAAGGAGAGAGAAAGAAGAGAAGATAGAAGAAATTAGGAGTAGAGAAGAAAAGATAAGATAATTGGTGCTGATCTGGATAAGTTGTGCGACACTGGCGACGCAGTCGCGTGGGTGACGCGGTCGCATGGTGCGCGATAAGGTCAGGTGACGCGGACGCGTGGGTCACGCGATCGCGTGACCTGATTTGTGCGATTGGTGTGAGTGCAGCCTCGCGTTCGCGCAACTCTTTGTTCGAAACTCTCTTTGCCAAATTATTGGGCGATCACGTGGTTGACGCGATCGCGTGAGTGGCCTTTCTTTTAAAAATGACGCGAACGCGTGGGGCACGTGTTCGCGTGGTAGGACTTGTGCTTCTAGCATGGTTCCATCCCCACTCCATCATAACTTTCGGCTATGCACCCTGTTTACGTTGATTTTCAGGTCACGCGGCCACGTGGGTGACGCGGTCGCGTGGGATGCAAATTTTCCACCTGACGTAGACGCGTGGGGCACGCGGTCGTGTGGAGCGATTTGTGCCAAAGGCACGCCTCCAGCCACGCTCTCGCGTGACTCTCTGTTCACTTTTCTTTTCTCCTAATGCACTTGTGACGCGGACGCGTCAGCGACGCTGCCGCGTCGCGTGCGTGCTCTTTTTTTTTTAATTTGAATTTTGAAAATTGAAATTTGAAATTTGAAATTTGAGTTTTAAATTTTGAATTTTTGAATTTAATGAGGAAAGAGAAAAACAATAAAATGACACCAAACTGAAAATTTTTAGATTAAAATGAAGAAAACAAGTAAGAACAACTTGAAGGTCAAGACGAACACGAAGAACAACTTGAAGATCAAGATGAACACCAAGAACAATTTTTTGAAAAACAAAATTTCTTTTATAACTAAACAAAAAACCAATAACCTCTTAATTTATGAAAAAGCAAAAATAAAAACAAATAAACAAGCAAAAAGAAAATATTTACAATAACTAATAATAAGACACACGTTTGCGATTCCCCGGCAACCGCGCCATTGTGACGTTGGGATTTTTGCCAGTAAAGAATTTTATAAAAACAGTCGCATTGTAGGTATAGTTTCTAAACCAACAGAAATCCCTTCGTACAAACGTTTTGGTTGTCACAAGTAACAAACCCCTAAATAAATTGATAACCGAAGTATTTAAACCTCGGATCGTCTTCTCAAGGAACTGCAGAGAAGTATGTTCTTATTATTGGTTATGAAGATTGTAAATTGGGGGTTTTGAAAGTATGGAAGCAGTATGTTGAATGATAAGAAGAATAAAATAAATAAATAACTATAAAATAGACTCTTGGCAAGGTATGAAAACTGGAAGTCCTATCCTGGTTATCCTTATCAATTATAACGAGAATTGGATTTTTCTCCCACTTTGTTAACCGCTAACTATGAAGGTAAGTTAAGTAGATGAATTAATTTTTATTCCTCAGGTCCTAGTCTTTCCTTGGAAAAAGTCAGAGTTATTAGAATTCAAATTAATTCTTGAAGAATTCCAATTTTCAATCAACAATGAGTTTGATAACTCAAGAGTCACCAATTATTTAACCAAAGCCAAAAGGGAAAATATCTAAATTAAATTAAAAGCATTCATAAATCTGAAACACATCAAATTGCATTTAAACCTAAAAGGAAGTCCTAACATGGAAAGATTTATGAATCAAATGGGCAACATAAGTGATTAACAAATAAAAGTATTAGAGTATTTAAAAGTAGAAGAGAAATATGAAGAAAATACATTGAACCTGTGATGAAGAAGAAATAATCCTAAATCCTAAAACTAAATCCTAAGAGAGAGGAGAGAACCTCTCTCTCTAAAAACTACATCTACTCCTAAAATTGTGAATGTGAAAGCTTGTTTATGAATGGATGTACCCCCCCCCACTTTATAGCCTCTAATATGTGTTTTTTGGGCCGCAAACTGTGTCAGAAACAGCCCAGAATTCGCTGGTTGCGAATTCAAACACGCTGATTTTTTGTCACTGAGACGCGGCTGCGTAGATCTAGGGAAACTATGGCATATTATATAACAAATCAAAGCCCCGGATGTTAGCTTTCCAACGCAACTAGAACCGTGTCGTTTGGACCTCTGTAGCTAAAGTTATAGCCGTTTGAGTGCGAGAGGGTCAGGCTGACAGTTTTGCAGTTTCTTCAGTTTCTTGTATTCCTTCCACTTTTGCATGCTTCCTTTCCATCCTCTAAGCCATTCCTATTTTGTAATCTCTGAAAACACTTAACACACATATCAAGGCATCGAATGGTAATAAGAGAGGATTAAAATTAGCTAAATTAAGATCAAAGAAGCATGTTTTCAATCATAGCACAAAATCAGGAAGGAAAATATAAAACATGCGAATTGTATGAATAAGTGGGTGAAAGATTTATAAAATCCACTCAATTGAGCACAAGATAAACCATAAAATAGTGGTTTATCACCTAGCAACTGGACGAACTCTCATTGATGTCCAACAAGGGGAAGTAACCCTGAGAGTCAATGAGGATGAGTTTAAGTTGAATGCTGTCAAAGCCATGCAGCATCCAGACACACCAAAAGACTGCATGAAAGTTGATCTTATTGACTCTTTGGTAGAGGAGATCAACATGGCTGAGAGTCTCAAATTAGAGCTGGAAGACATCTTTAAAAGTGTTTAGCCTGATCTGCAGGATTCAAAGGAATTGAAAGAGCCTCTGAAACTTCCTCAGGAAGAGGAAAAACCTCCTAAACCCGAGCTCAAACCATTACCATCATCCCTAAAATATGAATTTCTGGGAGAATGTGACACTTTTTCGGTGATCATAAGCTCTGCTTTGAATCTCCTGGAAGAGGAAGCGCTAATTCAAGTGCTAAGGACACACAAGACAGCTCTTGGGTGGGCCATAAGTGATCTTAAGGGCATCAGCCCAGCAAGATGCATGCAGAAGATCCTATTGGAGGACGATGCTAAGCCAGTGGTTCAACCACAGTGGCGGCTAAATCGAGCCATGAAGGAAATGGTGCAGAAAGAGGTCACCAAATTACTGGAGGCTGGGATTATTTATCCTATTTCTGATAGCCCCTAGGTGAGCCATGTCCAAGTTGTCCCCAAAAAGGGAGGCATGACAGTGGTTCATAATGAAAAAAATGAACTAGTTCCTACAAGAACAGTTACAGGGTGGCGCATGTGTATTGACTACAGAAGGCTCAATACAGCCACCAGAAAGGATCATTTTCCTTTACCATTCATAGACCAGATGCTAGAAAGACTAGCAGGTCATGATTATTACTGCTTTTTGGATGGCTATTCAGGTTACAACCAAATTGCAGTAGATCCCCAGGATCAAGAGAAAACAACATTCACATGTCCATCTGGAGTATTTGCCTACAGAAGGATGCCATTTGGGCTGTGTAATGCACCTGCGACCTTTCAGAGATGCATGCTCTCTATATTCTCTGATATGGTGGAAAATTTTCTGGAAGTCTTCATGGATGACTTCTCAGTATATGGAGACTCATTCAGCTCCTATCTTGATCACCTGACACTGGTTCTAAAAAGATACCAAGAGACTAACCTGGTTTTAAACTGGGAAAAATGACACTTTATGGTGACTGAAGGGATTGTCCTTGGGCACAAGATTTCGAACAAGGGAATAGAGGTGGATCAAGCTTAGGTGGAGGTAATTGAAAAATTACCACCACCTGCCAATGTTAAGTCAATCAGAAGCTTTCTGGGGCATGCAGGATTCTATAGGAGGTTTATAAAGGATTTTTCAAAAATTGCAAAACCCCTGAGCAACCTGCTAGCTGCTAACACGCCATTTGTGTTTGACACAGAGTGTCAGTAGGCATTTGAAACTCTGAAAGCTAAGCTGGTCACAGCACCAGTTATTTCTGCACCACACTGGACATTACCATTCGAACTAATGTGTGATGCCAGTGATCATGCCATTGGTGCAGTATTGGGACAGAGGCATGACAAGCTTCTGCATGTCATTTATTATGCTAGCCGTGTTTTAAATGATGCCCAGAAAAATTACACAACCACAGAAATAGAATTGCTTGCAGTGGTTTATACCATTGACAAGTTTAGATCATACTTAGTAGGATCAAAAGTGATTGTGTACACTGACCATGCTGCTCTTAAATATCTACTTACAAAGTAGGATTCAAAACCCAGGCTCAAAAAGATGGGTGTTGCTTTTGCAAAAGTTTGATATAGAAATAAGAGACAGAAAAGGGACAGAAAACCAAGTGGCTGATCATTTGTCCCGGATAGAACCAGTAGAAGGGGCGTCCTTTCCCTCTATTGAGATCTCTGAAACCTTTTCGGATGAGCATTTGTTCGCCATTCAGGAAACACCATGGTTTGCAGACATTGCAAACTATAAAGCTGCAAGGTTCATACCCAAGGAGTACAGCAGGCAACAAAAGAAAAAATTAATTACTGATGCAAAGTACTACTTGTGGGATGAACCCTATCTCTTTAAGAGATGTGCAGATGGAATAATCCGAAGGTGTGTGTCTAGAGAAGAAGCACAGAAGATCTTATGGCATTGCCATGGGTTGCAATATGGAGGCCACTTCGGAGGTGAGCAAACAGCCACCAGGGTCCTCCAATGTGGCTTCTACTGGCCTACCCTCTATAGAGATTCCCGAGAGTTTGTACGTAACTATGACAGTTGCCAGAGAGCTGGTAATCTGCCTCATGGTTACGCCATGCCTCAACAAGGAATCTTGGAGATTGAGTTGTTTGATGTATGGGGTATTGACTTCATGGGGCCTTTCCCACCATCATACTCAAATACTTATATTCTGGTGGCAGTCGACTATGTATCCAAATAGGTAGAGGCCATTGCCACACCCACTAATGATACTAAGACAGTGCTGAAATTCCTCCAGAAACATATCTTCAGCAGGTTTGGTGTCTTTAGAGCACTAATTAGTGATGGGGGCACTCACTTCTACAATAAACAGCTTTACTCTGCTATGGTCCGGTATGGAATTAGTCACAAGGTGGCAACTCCATATCATCCACAGACAAACGGGCAAGCTGAAGTCTCTAATAGAGAACTAAAAAGAATCCTGGAATGGACTGTAAGCACCCGTAGACATGATTGGGCGAGAAGCTTGGATGATGCTCTGATAAACCACTATTTTATGGTTTATCTTATACTCAATTGAGTAGTTTTTATCAACTTTTTACCCACTTATTCATACTATTTTCATGGTTTTACATTTGCCTTCCTAATTATGTGCTTTGATTGAAAACATGCTTCTTTGGCCTTAAGTTCCCTATGTTTAAATCCTCTCTTATTACCATTAGATTCCTTGATTTGTGTGTTAAGTGATTCCAGAGATTACAGGGCAAGAATGGCTCAGAGGATGGAAAGGAAGCATGCAAAAGTGGAACGAATACAAGAAGTTGGAGAAATTGCTAAGCTGTCCAGCCTGACCTCTCTGCACTCAAACGATCATAACTTGAGCTACAGAGGTCCAAATGATGCGGTTTTAGTTGCGTTGGAAAGCTAACGTCTGGGGCTTCGATTTGATATATAATTTGCCATAGCTGCCCTGACGTTAGGCAACGCGAACGCGTGAATGACGCGCCCGC
Organism: Arachis ipaensis; assembly: GCF_000816755.2. NCBI lineage: Eukaryota > Viridiplantae > Streptophyta > Magnoliopsida > Fabales > Fabaceae > Arachis > Arachis ipaensis. The sequence continues at coordinate 84,370,852 of NC_029792.2, read as the reverse complement.
GTCGTATCTGCGAATTGCAATCCGCGCGAACGCGTGGACGACGCCTCTGCGTCACTTTCTCGCGACCTGAACGTACCAGAATATGCTGGGGGCTATTTCTGGGCTATTTTGACCCAGTTTTCGGCCCAAAAAACATAGATTAGAGGATATAAAGTGGGGAAATGCATCCATTCATAAAGAAGCTCACAATTCACAATTTTAGGATTTAGATGTAGTTTTTAGAGAGAGAGGTTCTCTCCTCTCTCTTAGGATTAGGATTTTAGGATTTTTATTAGTTTAGTTCAACTCATCTTCAGTCACAGGTTCAATATTCCTTTTATTATATATTTCTCTTTTACTTTCAGATGCTTTAATGCTTGTATTAGTTATGTTGCCTAATTTGCTTATGAACCATCCATGTTAAGGATTCTTTTTATTTGATATAATTTGAGGTATTTCAGAATTATGATTGCTTTCTTTTTTTGTATAAATAATTTGGATTTTTCCCTTTTGGCTTTGGTTGAGTCATTGGTGACACTTAAGTTATCAAACTCATTGTTGACTGAAAATTGGAATTTTTCAAGAATTAATTCGAGTTCCAATAACTCTAGCCTTTCCCAAGGAAAGACTATGACTTGAGGAATCAGAATTAATTCATCCACTTAACTCACCTTCATAGTTAGAGGTTAACAAAGTGGGAGAAAAATCCAATTCTCATCACAATTGATAAGGATAACTAGGATAGGACTTCTAATTTTCATACCTTGCCAAGAGTTTTATTTTATAGTTATTTTTGAAAACCCACCCCCCATCCCCTTTAAATCCTCGTTCGGCCTCCCCCCTCTCATCCACAAATTCGAACTTGGCTCTCCCTCTATCCCTCTCCTTTCTTTTCTTTTGCTTGAGGACAAGCAAACCTCTAAGTTTGGTGTTTATCCGTGATCACTAAGCCAATACCCACCAAGATCATGGCTCCTAAGGGAAAATAAACTAACTCAAGAGGCAAGAAAGAGAATATTCCAAAACTACTTTGGAATCAAGGGAAGTTCTTAACCAAAGAACATTCAGACCATTACTACAAAATAATGGGTCTAAGGTCAGTGATCCCGTAAGTTAAACTCGACCTGAAAGAAGACGAATATCAGGAGATCCAAGAGAAAATTCAAAACAGGAGCTGGGAAGTCCTAGCTAATCCTGAAACAAAGGTGGGAAGAAACATGGTTCTGGAATTCTACTCTAATCTGTGGCAGACAGACAGGCAGAGAATAGCTGGAACCGCATTTTATGACTATCGAACTCTGGTCAGAGGGAAGATTGTTCACACCCACTGAAGAGAGAACTTTTGCGTGATCTAGAATTCAGAATAAATTTTCGTTGCAAGTATTGCTTCTAAACCAACAAAAGTCCTTTCTTACAAACGTTTTGGTTGTCACAAGTAACAAACCCCTTTTAAATTGATAACCGAAGTATTTAAACCTCGGGTCATCTTCTCAAGGAACTGCAGGGAGGTATGTTCTTATTATTGGTTATGAGTTTTGTAAATTGGGGTTTCAAGAGTAAGGAACAAGTAATTTTAAATGACAAGTAAAATAAATAAATAACTATAAAATAAACTCTTGGCAAGGTATGAAAATTCGGAAGTCCTATCCTAGTTATCCTTATTAATGGTGATGAGAATTATATTTTGCTCTCCACTAAGTCAACCTCTAACTATGAAGGTAAGTCGAGTGGGTAAATCAATTTAACACCTAAAGTCCTAGTCAATTCCTAAGGAAAGACTAGAGTTATAGGGATTTAAATCAATCAGCAAGGATAACAATTATCAATCATGATGAGTTTGACAACTCAAGAGTTACCAATTAATCAACCAAAGCCAAAAGGGGAAAATCTAAATTATTAATATAAATAAAAGAAAGCAATCATAATTCTGAAATAACTCAAATTATATTAAATAGAAAATCAAATCTAAACATGAATGGTTTATAAGCCAATTTGGAAACAAAAGTAATTAAAGGAAAGCATTAAAGTGTCTGAAAGTAAAAGAGAAATATAAAGTAAAAGGAATATTAAACCTGATAAAGAGTCGGAATACTAAATTGAAATAATAAGAAATCCTAATCCTAAAACCTAAGAGAGAGGAGAGAACCTCTCTCTCTAAAAACTACATCTAAACTATGAAAAGTGAATAATCGACGATCTGATAATGAATGGATGCATTCCCCCACTTTACAACCTCTAATATGTGCCTTCTGGACTTGGATCTGGGCCAAAAAGGGCTTCAGAAATTGCTGGGAGTGTTTTCTGCAGTTTCTGGTGCGTGGCGTCCGTCAGGCGTCCGCGTGGGTCACGCGGTCGCGTCATCTGCAGTTTTCCTTGTCACGCGTTCGCTTCGGTCACGCGTACGCGTCATCTGTGTTCTGCTCATGGCGCACGTCCGCGTCAGTCATGCGCTCGTGTCGCTGCCTTTTTGCGCTGGGCATGCGACCGCGTTGTCCATGCGTTCGCGTCGCTGCTAGTTTCTTCAAAAACTTCATTTTGTGCTTTCCTTCTATTTTTGTATGTTTTCTTTCTATCCTTTAAGTCATTCCTACCTTAGGAGATCTAAAACTACTTAACACACAAATCACGGCATCGAATGGTAATAGAGGATAATTGAAATAATTATTTTTAAGCATAGGAAACATGTATTTCACATATATCACATAATAAGGAAGGGAAAGTGAAACCATGCAATTTACATGAATAAGTGAGTGAAGAATTGAATAAATCACCTAAATTGAGCACAAAATATATCATAAAATATGGGTTTATCAACCTCCCCACACTTAAACAATAGCATGTCCTCATGCTAAGTCCAAGATAAAGAGTAAGGTAAGGTTAAAGTGGTGGAATCTCATGCAATGCAATCTATTCTAAATGCAACTACCTAAATGAATCATGCAATTCTAATTGTTATTCACCTGTATATAAAACTTATATGTAGTTATATTAATTCACATCCTCAAGGAATCATATATACATAGCCAAACCCTAGATATTGTCAATGCACTTTTACAATTGAGATGGGTAAAATATTTTTCAAACCTTGCAAGACAATTAACAATTTAAGCAGAGATATATGGTGATGAGATATTAAACCCTCACTGGATTTTGTGTTTACTCTCTAGTCACTCAGTGTTTATTGGGTTAATCACTCTATTCTTCTTTTTTTATCCTTACTTTCTATAACTTTGTTCTTCATCTAACCAATCAACAATTATAGAATATAGGCATACAAAAATCATGAGGTCTTTTCAAGGTTGTAATGGGGCCAAGGTAAAGGTAAGGGTATATGTATAAGGCCAAGTGAGCTAATAAGTGAATCCTTTATTAGTCTAAGATCTCACCTAACATACATATTTTGTAATTCAAAGTTTCTTAACCTATTTGCCCAACTATTCTCACTTTGTATTGCAAGCTCATGCATTAACTTTAATTTTATCCCATGTGCATTGATTCTTTTTATTTCTGCAATTGGGAAATTTTTTGTATCCCCTTAATTAGATACTAAAAATAATTTTTTTTAATGTACATGGTAATTCAATTATTTTAGTTTCACATGAGCATGCTTCCCAATTCTTATTTTGAAATATCTTTATTCTTTTTAACTTCTTACTTGTTTCTATCATCCATGTTCCCATAAAGTTCCCCACACTTAAATTATACACAATACTTATCTTAAGCTAACTAAGGATTCAACTTGGAATTCATATTTTGTTTTTCTGCTTAAGGCTAGTAATGTGGTTTATAGAGCAAGAGGGGATTTAAAAAGCTCAAGGGGGCTAACAAGGGTGATGTAAAAGGTAGGCTAATTTGGGATAAGTGAGAAAAAATTCAAATGATGGCCTCAATCATCTCTTAGTATGTATCTATACTTCATAATTGGACATATAGATTAAAACAAAGTAAAGAATACCAGAATGAAAAAGAAGGGCAAAATACATAGGAATAAAAATTATGGTTTGAGTGTAACCATACAATTAAGCTCAAAACTCACAGGCTGTGTGTTCTCTAGCTCAAAAATCATATATCAGTTATACATGTGATGCAAGTAGAAATTAAGAGTTCCTATTATTCTCAATGTAAAAAATTTTTTGGGTGGCTTTAAAGTTTTAGTGTTCCTCCTTGATGAAATGTTGTTAACTAACTAACATATTATGCTATATATACAAGGTGTGTGGATTGTTTTTGATTATGTTAAAGTCTCTAGTTTACTTCCTTTCTATTTTCAATTTAAACCAAACTATCATATGCTAAAAGGGTAAACTATACTAATTAATCCACATATTCTATGTGCTTGTTTGGGCACAATTATTTTCATAAAATAAGATCTTTTTTAATAAAAAAAGATCTTATTTTATTTTTTAGCGTGTTTGACAAATTTCTAGTAGTAAAAGTAAAAGCACTAGAAAAATCAGAAAAACATCTTTTTTGAGAAGCTGTAATTTACATCTTTTTTTGAAAGATCTTTTTTCCCTAAAAAAAAGATGTTTTTCATGTAATAAATAAACAAAAAAGTACTTTTATATTGTTATACCCAAACATAATTGATAAATAAAAAGATCTTTTTGCATGAGATACCCAAACATAAAATTACTTTTACTTTTTCATAAGATCTTTTAAAAAAGATAATTCAAAAAAAGATCTTTTCTTAAAAGCTCACCCAAACAAGCTCTATAACTAATAAGTTTAGAATCGCAAACTAAACTAAATGGCTAAGGTATAAACTAAAGTGCAAAATGCGGAAATAGAGTAAAAATACAGCAAAAGAACAGTGTGCAAGTACTGAAAAATAAAAACAAAGATAAAAATACAGAAAAATAAACAAAATAAGATAAAAAGAGTCTGTAGTGGTTCACCAAAAAGATATGCCAGGGATGGCTACCTCCCCACACTTAAAATAAAGCATCGTCCTCGATGCTCACTCAAGCTGGGTGTAAAGGAGTGGCATCACTGGAAGGATGGGCTGCTGTAGTCTCTGTGGTGGCCTGAGGATCTGCAGACTAGATAAGGGTAGGAAGATCTGTCTGCTACAGTGGAGGCTCTGACTAGATAAGAATTTCTGGATCGGCAGCCTGTATCTAGTGTGGCACCTCCTGCTATGGCGCAGCCTGCTCTGGTCCTGCCTGTGTAGCCTGGGTAGGTGTCTCCTCCTCGTGATCGTCCTCCTCCACCTCAGATGTATTAGAAGGGGTGTCAGGCTCGGAGAGGATGTCGCCGCCGGATCGGATCATCAACTTGACGTGCTCATAGCGTCGCTTGTTGCGACGCTCCATACGATCCAAGCGGGCGAAGAGTCGATGCACAAAATGGCAGGCAGCTCCGTCTCATGAGTGCTCGGCATAACATAGTTGCTCAGGATCTGGTGCCAGAGCCGAGCCTCATCATTCAGATACATCAGCTTGATTCCCTTAGGCATTGTTGTGTTCTTTCCCATGACCCAGGGGACAGTAGGGTCAAGGGCTATTCTTTGTTTGACAGCATCCCAGTCAAATCTCAGAAAGCGCATGTCCTCTTCAGCCTTTTGGTAACCATCAGGCTGATCGGACTTAGGCTGAAGCTACAGAATATCCTCAATGGCCTCTTCAGTGACCAGTATCTATTTCCCTCTGAGGTGCACTGCATCCAGGGAAGTCTTGAAATAGTTACAATAAAACTCTCTTACCCAGGAAGCATTGACCTCAGTCAAATTTCTCTCCAAGAAGAACCAGCCTCTCTGTTTGATCTGATCGGAGGTGTACTGCTGTAGTTCTTCTGGAATTTTCAGTGTCCTTTCCAGGTACAGGTTCTTGGAGGTGGCAAACACTGGATACTTCAGCTCACAGTATCGGTTTGCAAACTTAATGGGATCATTGGCAGGGGGGAGCTGGTCAGCCTTCTCCTGCGGGGTAAAGTGCTTTTCCCGCCAGGAGTCATCATGCATAATGTCCAGGATGGACATAGAGGATTCACCTCTTTTCCGTTTGCCAGTTGTTTCTTTGCCTTTTTCCTTACGTTGAGGGTCAGACATCCTGAAAAACAGAAATTTAGGATATAATAAAAATAGAAAAACAAGTAGGCAAATAAAAAGATAAGCACATAGTGGCAAAGGAGCAGTAGAATAATGAAATGAGTTAAGTAAATGTATATTTTGGATTGTTTCGGAGTTAAAAAGCTGAGATGGGAAATTACAATCTAAAATATGTTATAAGTAGAAAATCTGTTAATTAGGAAAAACAATAATCATGCCATGAAGTAAAAAGTTGAAGGAGTTAGTAAAACGGGCAAAAGAAGAAGTTAGAAAGTTAAAAGTGGTTAAAAGTGAAAAAGTGGAAAGCTGTGAGTTAGGAGAAAGAATGTTAAAGTAAGTGGCATTGAGAATTGTTTCCTAAGTAACAAGAAATTCATAAATTTAAAGACTAGTCAACTCATATTCAAAAATATCAGGTTAGTGATGATGATTCATAAAGATATAAAAATGGCAAAAAATTAAAATCGAATCATCAAAAGTGCAATCTAGTAACCAAGAAATCGAAAGGAATAAGAATGCTGGCCCGTGTATTCATGAAGTGGTTTGGGAAAAGCTAAGGAATGCCAAATTCAAATTGCCAAAACCAAAACATGAATGAAAATCAAAACAATTTACAGAAAATTGGGCAGCATTCTGGCTAAAATTGGATGTTCCCGGGTAATAAACAGCAAGCAGAATAGTTCATAAAAATTAAAATAAAGCTGCAATTAGACATAAATAATATGAACATGAAAGAGCAGTCTCAATAGCAGCATGAGCAGTAAGAACATCATATGAACAATACTAACATCACAGGAAGAACAAAATTACAGAATAGGTAAAACAAGCAATAACTACGGTGCAATTATCAGGCCTAAATCCACTAACCACATCCTAGCTACCTAACCACCTAGAATCCACTATAACATACATCTCTAACTATCCTAAATTTAAACATAAACTAAAAAATATGCAACTAACTACGAATGGGGGAAAAGTGGCATTCGGCGGAACCTGGTGGTTAGAGGCACAACTATGGAACTAAAAGAGGTGGTGGGAGTGGGGTGGTGTTGGCGGTGGTGCAGCGGTGACGTAGGGCGGCGCGGCGGCGAACTTTGGTGGTGGCAGGGATGGTTTGGTGGTGCTGGGTTAGGGTTGGGGTACAGGGAGGGAGGGGAGGAGGGTTTGAGGGTTGTGGGGCGGAGGGTGGTTGTGATGGTGGGAGGTGGTGCTGAGGGCGGACGGTGGTGGTTCGCGGTGGGGGGACAGTGGCGGAGGGAAAAAAGAGAGGGAAGAAGGAGGGGAGAAGGAAGAAGAGAACAGAGGGGGTTGGGAAAGGAGAGTGGGGACGCGGGGAGGGGGGGAATAGGGTTTCACGTGGTTGGGTTAGTGATTTTGAATCCACGCGAACGCGTGGGGCACGCGATCACGTGGCTAGGGTGAAATGGGGTTGACACGGTCGCGTGGTTGACGCGATCGCATGGAATGGGTAAAAGGATGAATGACGTGGTCACGTGAGGCACGCGACCGCGTCGCTGAAAATTGTGCTAAACGCACAATTCCAGCGTCGTTTCAGCGCAACTCTCTGTCTCCCTTTAGGGTGTTGTGCCATCCACGCGACGCGAATGCGTCGCTCACGCTTTCGCGTGGGATGGGTATTTTGCAAATGATGTGTTCGCGTGATGGACGCAAACGCGTGAGCCGTGTTGTGCTAAACGCACACCAGCCGCATGATTCCAGGCCAGATTTTTAGGCGTTGGATTTTTACGCCGATTTCCAGATCACACGTTTGTGTGATTGACGCGGATGCGTAGGGGGTGGTTTTCACAACTGACGCGAACGCGTTAGCAATGTGGTCGTGTCGCGCCCCTGATGAGCGGATATGTTATACGCTTTTTGGTGTTAATTTCATATAGTTTTTAGTATGTTCTAGTTAGTTTTTAGTTTATTTTCATTAGTTTCTAGGAAAAATTCATATTTCTGAACTTTACTATGAGTTGTGTGTTTTTCTGTAATTTCAGGTATTTTTCTGGCTGAAATTGAGGGAGCTGAGCAAAAATATGATTCAGGCTGAAAAAGGACTGCTGATGCTGTTGGATTCTGACCTCCCTGCACTCAAAGTGAATTTTCTAGAGCTAAAAAACTCGAAATGGCGTGTTTTTAATTGCGTTGGAAAGTAGACATCCAGGGCTTTCCAGCAATATATAATAGTCCATACTTTGCTTAAGGATAGACGATGTAAACTGGCGTTCAACGCCAGTTTTCTGCCCAATTCTGGCGTCCAGCGCTAGAAAAGGATTAAAAGTTGGAGTTCAACGCCAGAAATGGATCCAAACCTAGCGTTGAACGCCCAAAATGGCTTTATGCACGTGAATTGCTTAAGTCTCAGCCCCAGCACACACCAAGTGGGCCCCAGAAGTGGATCTCTATACCATCTGTTATAGTTTACTCAATTTCTGAAAACCTAGGCTACTAGTTTAGTATTTAAACAACTTTTAGAGACTTATTTTGGATCTCATGACATTTTAGATCTAAAATTTGTACTCTTTGATGGCATGAGTCTCTAAACTCCATTGTTGGGGGTGAGGAGCTCTGCTGTGTCTCAATGGATTAATGCAAGTATTTCTATTTTCTATTCAAACATGCGTGTTCCTATCTAAGATATCCATTCGCGCCTAACTATGGAGAAGGTGATGATCAGTGACACTCATCACCTTCCTCAATCCATGAACGTGTATCTGACAACCACCTCCGTTCTACATCAGATTGAATGAATATCTCTTAGATTCCTTAATCAGGATCTCCGTGGTATAAGCTAGATTGATGGCAGCATTCATGAGAATCCGGAAAGTCTAAACCTTGTCTGTGGTATTCTGAGTAGGATTCAGGGATTGAATGACTGTGACGAGCTTCAAACTCGCGAGTGCTGGGCGTAGTGACAGACGCAAAAGGAGGGTGAACTCTATTCCAGCATGATCGGGAACCTCAGATGATTAGCCGTGCTGTGAAAGAGCATTTGGACCATTTTCACAAGAGGAGGGGATGTAACCATTGACAACGGTGATGCCCCAACACACAGCTTGCCATAGAAGGACGTGCATGCGTGAATCAGAGAACAGAGGAAAGCAGAGATTCAAAAGACAAAGCATCTCCAAAACTCCAACATATTCTCCATTACTGCATAACAAGTAACTTTTAACCCATGCTCTCTTGTTCATTCGCAATTCAACTGATAAATATAATTGACTTCCTGACTAAGAATTGCAAGATAACCATAGATTGCTCCAAACCAACAATCTCTGTGGGATTCGATCCTTACTCACGTAAGGTATTACTTGGACGACCCAGTGCACTTGCTGGTTAGTGGTACGAGTTGTGAAAAGTGTGATTCACAATTCTTGCACCAAGTTTTTGGCGCCGTTGCCGGGGATTGTTCGTGTTTGGACAACTAACGGTTTATTTTGTTGCTTAGATTAGGAAAAAATTTCTCTTTTTGTTTAGTGTCTCGTATTATTGTCGTGCTAAAACTTTAGAATCCTTATTTTCTTGTTAAAATCTTTTTCAAAAATAATTTTTCTATTAAATCCTGTGCCAAATCTTAAGTTTGGTGTTTTCTTGTTAATTTCTCTGTGTTTTTCGAAAATTTTAGTTTGGTTCTCTAAAAATTTTAAGTTTGGTGTTCTTCCTTCGTGTTCTTGTGTTCTTGTGAATCTTCAAAGTGTTCTTGAGCTTTCCTTGTGTCTTGATCTTAAAATTTTTAAGTTTGGTGTTCCTTATTGTTTTTCCCTTAAAAATTTTCGAAAACAAGGAGCATCAGATCTAAAAATTTTAAATCTTGTGCTATCTTATTGTTTTCTCACTCCTCTTAAAATTCAAAAATATCTTTTCTCTCTGTTTTAAAAGCAAATTTTCGAAATCTATTTCTAAAATTCAGATTTTTATTTCAAAATTTAAAACCTTTTTCAAAAAAATCATCATATCCTTTTCAAAACTTCCTAACCA
>NC_029792.2:84357677-84360805 GCF_000816755.2 Arachis ipaensis | reverse complement strand
AGCAATTGGACTTTCTAACAAAGCAGTTAGCCGAATTCAAAGATAGACTACAAGAGACAAGGATGGCTAATATACATATGGACGAACAGTTTAAGCAAACAAAGCAGCAACTGTCAAGGCAAATAACAGAAGAATGCCAAGCAGTTCAACTAAGAAGTGGGAAAACATTAAATACCCCACCTCAAGGTAGCAAAAAGCTAAGAAATGAGCAAACAACCCAAAATTCACCTGAGGATAGTAAGAGCCCAGGGAAAAGTAATTCTGGAATTAAAACGCCAGAAATTTGGTGGAAAGCTGGCGCTGAACGCCCAGACCATGCTCAGGACTGGCGTTCAACGCCAGAAACAAGGCAGGACTGGCGTTCAACACCAGAAATAGGCAAGGATCTGGCGTTGAACGCCCAAAATGGGAAAGACCTGGCGCTGAACGCCCAAAATGGGTGCAGTTCTGGCGTTCAGACGCCAGGAACAGACAATGAGTTGGCGTCTCACGTCACTCCAGCTTCTAACTCTGGCACTCAATTGCCAGTGAGGGATCAGACACACACACGTGCTGATGACAACCCCTCTAAAAAGGCTTCTTCAACCACTTCTGTAGACAATAAACCTACAGCAATTAAGGTTGAAGAATATAAAGCCAAGATACCTTATCCTCAAAAACTCCGGAAAGAGGAGCAGGATAAGCAATTTGCTCGCTTTGCAGATTACCTCAGGACTCTTGAAATAAAGATTCCATTTGCAGAAGCACTTGAGCAAATACCTTCTTATGCCAAGTTCATGAAAGAGATCTTGAGTCATAAAAAGGATTGGAGAGAAACAGAAAGAGTTTTCCTCACTGAAGAATGCAGTGCAGTCATTTTGAAAAGCTTTCCTGAGAAGCTCAAAGACCCTGGGAGCTTTCTGATACCATGTATATTAGAAGGTCAATGCACCAAGACAGCTTTATGCGATCTTGGGGCAAGCATCAACCTAATACCTGCATCCACTATCAGAAAGCTTGGCTTAACTGAAGAAGTTAAACCAACCAGAATATGTCTCCAACTTGCTGATGGCTCCACTAAATACCCATCAGGCGTAATTGAAGACATAATTGTCAGAGTTGGGCCATTCACCTTTTCCACTGACTTTGTTGTGTTGGAAATGGAGGAGCACAAGATTGCTACTCTCATTCTAGGAAGACCCTTCCTAGCCAGTGATCATAAGCTCTGCTTTAAATTCATAGGAAGAGGAGGCACTTATTCAAGTGCTAAGGACACATAAGACAGCTCTTGGGTGGTCCATAGGTGACCTTAAGGGCATAAGCCCAGCTAGATGCATGCATAAAATCTTATTGGAGGATAATGCCAAACCAGTGGTTCAACCACAAAGGCGGCTAAATCCAGCCATGAAAGAAGTGGTGCAGAAAGAGGTCACCAAAATACTAGAGGCTGAGAATATTTATCCTATTTCTGATAGCCCCTGGGTGAGCCCTGTCCAAGTCGTCCCAAAAAAGGGAGGCATGACAGTTATTCATAATGAAAAAAATGAACTGGTTCCTACAAGAACAGTTACAGGGTGGCGCATGTGTATTGACTACAGAAGGCTCAATACAGCCACCAGAAAGGATCATTTTCCTTTACCATTCATAGACCAGATGCTAGAAAGACTAGCAGGTCATGATTATTACTACTTTTTGGACGGCTACTCAGGCTATAATCAGATTGCAGTAGATCCTCAGGATCAAGAGAAAACAGCATTCACTTGTCCATCTGGAGTGTTTGCTTATAGAAGGATGCCATTTGGGCTGTGTAATGCGCCTGTAACCTTCCAGAGATGCATGCTCTCTATTTTCTCTGATATGGTGGAAAAATTTCTGGAAGTCTTCATGGATGACTTCTCAGTATATGGAGACTCATTCAGCTCCTGTCTTGATCACCTGAAACTTGTTCTGAAAAGATGCCAAGAAACCAACCTAGTTTTAAACTGGGAAAAATGTCACTTCATGGTGACTGAAGGGATTGTTCTTGGGCATAAAATTTCAAACAAGGGAATAGAGGTGGATCAAGCAAAAATAGAGGTAATTGAAAAATTACCACCACCTGCCAATGTTAAGGCAATCAGAAGCTTTCTGGGGCACGCAGGATTCTATATAAGGTTTATAAAGGATTTTTCAAAAATCGCAAAACCTCTAAGCAATCTGCTAGCTGCCGACACGCCATTTGTGTTTGACACAGAGTGCCTGCAGGCGTTCGAAACGCTAAAAGCTAAGCTGGTCACAGCACCAGTCATCTCTGCACCAGACTGGACGTTACCATTTGAGCTAATGTGTGATGCCAGTGATCACGCCATTGGTGCAGTATTGGGACAGAGGCATGACAAGCTTCTGCATGTCATTTATTATGCTAGTCGCGTTTTAAATGATGCCCAAAAAAATTACACAACCACAGAAAAAGAATTACTTGCAGTGGTTTACGCCATTGACAAGTTCAGATCATACTTAGTAGGATCAAAAGTGATTGTGTATACTGATCATGCTGCTCTTAAATATCTACTCACAAAGTAGGATTCAAAACCCAGGCTCATCAGATGGGTGTTGCTTCTACAAGAGTTTGATATAGAAATAAGAGACAGAAAAGGGACAGAGAACCAAGTAGCTGATCATCTTTCCCGGATAGAGCCAGCAGAAGGGACACCCCTCCCCTCTCTTGAGATCTCTGAGACTTTTCCGGATGAGCATTTATTTGCCATTCAGGAAACACCATGGTTTGCCGATATTGCAAACTATAAAGCTGCAAGGTTCATACCCAAGGAGTACAACAGGATACAAAAGAAGAAATTAATTACTGATGCAAAGTACTACTTGTGGGATGAACCCTATCTCTTTAAGAGATGTGCAGACGGAATAATCCGTAGGTGTGTGCCTAGAGAAGAAGCACAGAGGATCCTATGGCACTGCCATGGATCACAATATGGAGGCCATTTCGGAGGAGAGCGAACAGCCACCAAGGTCCTCCAATGTGGCTTCTATTGGCCCACACTCTATAAAGATTCCCGAGAGTTTGTACGTAACTGTGACAGTTGCCAAAGAGCTGGCAATCTGCCTCATGGTTACGCCATGCCTCAATAAGGAATCTTGGAGATTGAGTTGTA
>NC_029792.2:84347052-84356751 GCF_000816755.2 Arachis ipaensis | reverse complement strand
GGAGCTTGGATGATGCTCTGTGGGCTTACAGGACAGCATTCATAGGGACCTTAGGGACCTCTCCATACCAACTCGTGTATGGTAAGGCATGTCACCTGCCCGTGGAACTGGAACATAAGGCCTACTGGGCAACCAGATTCCTAAACTTTGATGCCAAATTAGCAGGAGAAAAACGATTGCTCGAGCTAAATGAGCTAGAGGAATTTAGATTCACAGCTTTCGAAAATGCCAAGCTTTATAAAGAGAAATCAAAAAAGTGGCATGACAGAAAGCTGTCATCTAGAATCTTTGAACCAGGACAGAAGGTTCTGTTGTTTAACTCTAGACTCAGGTTATTTCCCGGGAAACTGAAATCCCGGTGGAGGGGACCATACGTGATTACAAGTGTATCACCATATGGTTATGTGGAGCTTCAAGATATTGATTCTGATAAGAAGTTCATTGTCAATGGACAGAGAATCAAGCACTATCTTGAGGGCAACATTGAGCAAGAGTGCTCAAGGCTGAAGCTAGATTAAAAGCTCAGCAAGGTCCAGCTAAAGACAATAAAGAAGCGCTTGCTGGGAGGCAACCCAACCATGGGGCAACAATCCTCTAAGCATTTTTCCCTATTTTTATTTTTATTTGTTTATATAAAGTTCACTGACACTAAGGTGAGGAATCATTTGTATAAGTCCACAGAGTTACAGAAGGACTCGGCACACAAAACAAGGAAAAAGAGCTCACTGGCAAGAAACGCCAGTAAAAGTGTATTTTGGGCGTTCAACGCCCAAAATGGGCATCCACTGGGCGTTGAACGCCAGTAATGGTAGCAATCTGGGCGTTCAACGCCAGAAATGGGCATCCACTGGACGTTGAACGCCAGTAATGGCAGCAGCTGGGCGTTGAACGCCCAGGAGAGCAGCATTTGGGTGTTGAACGCCCAAAACAGGCAGTGTTTGGGCGTTCAAACGCTAGGAGGGCAGAGAGGAGACAAAACTCATTTTTATTCAAATTTTTTCATTCTAAATCTTGATTTTCATACTTCAATACATGATTTCTTACATAAACATGTTAAGAACCCTGATTTTTAAAATCCCTAATTTCTAAAAACCCTACCTTAAAAATATCAAATGTATTTTAATCCATAAGCACCAGGCCTCTTTGCAAATTCAATCCAACTCTTTTCAAAAATTTTTTTTTAGAAATCTATCTTTTCAACTCATCAATATCTTTTTCAAAACCTCCACTTTATCTTTTTCAAAAACTAAATCTATCTTTTTCAAAAATCTTTCATATCCTCTCAATTTTAAACTATATCTTCTCTTATCATATCTTCTATCTTATCTTTTCCCAAATAAATCTTTTTATCATATCTTTATCTCTTTTTTTTCGAAAACCCACCCTCCCTCCCTATAAATTTGAGTTCGGCCTCCCTCCCCTCCCATCAACAATTGCACCTAGCTCTTCTTTTATCCATCTCCTTTCTTTTCTTTTGCTTGAGGACAAGCAAACCTCTAAGTTTGGTGTGTTTATCCGTGATCACTAATATCATGGCTCCCAAAGGAAAACAACCCACTCCAAGAGGCAAAAAAGAGAGCGTTCCAAAATCACTTTGGAATCAAGGGAAGTTCTTATCTAAAGAACATTCGGACCATTATAACAAAATAATGGGTCTGAGATCAGTGATTCTGGAAGTTAGATTCGATCTGAAAGAAGATGAATATCCGGAGATCCAGGAGCAAATTCGAATCAGGAACTGGGAAGTCCTAGCTAATCCTAAAACGAAAGTGGGAAGGAATATGGTCCAGGAGTTCTATGCCAATATTTGGCAGACTGACAAGCAAAAATTATCTGGAACTGCTTTCTATGAATATCGGACCATGGTCAGAGGAAAGATTGTTCATACCATCCCTGATAAGATCAGAGAGATCTTAAAGCTACCTCAGCTGAAAGATGATCCAGACTCCTTCAACAGGAGAATGATGAGAACAGACAAGGGCCTGGATAAGATTCTAGAGGACATATGTATCCCTGGAGCCAGGTGGAACACCAACACAAAAGGTGTCCCAAATCAACTCAAGAGAGAGGATCTCAAACCAGTCGCCAGAGGATGGCTGGACTTCATTAGGCATTCTCTGTTGCCTACTAGCAACTGTTCTGAAGTCACAGTTAAAAGGACAGTGATGATCCATTGCATCATGATGGGAAAAGAAGTGGAAGTCCATCAGCTGATCTCAGCTGAACTCTACAAAATTGCTAACAAAAATTCTAAAGAGGCCAGGTTGGCCTATCCAAGCGTGATATCGCTGCTCTGCAAGGATGCTGGAGTAAGGATGGGAATAACTGAGTACATCTCAGTTGAGAAGCCAATCACCAAGGCATCAATGGAAAAACAACAAGCACAGGATGATCCCATCAAAAAGAAAACGCAGGAATTCCTCCCAGAAATCCCTCAATCTGAATATTGGGAGTATCTTGAGACGTCTGTTACCAAGATACGAGAAGCTATGGAATATTTCTGGACTTTACTATGAGTTGTGTGTTTTTCTGTAATTTCAGGTATTTTTCTGGCTGAAATTGAGGGAGCTGAGCAAAAATCTGATTCAGGCTGAAAAAGGACTGCTGATGCTGTTGGATTCTGACCTCCCTGCACTCAAAGTGGATTTTCTGGAGCTACAGAACTTGAAATGGCGTGCTTCCAATTGCTTTGGAAAGTAGACATCTAGGGCTTTCCAGAAATATATAATAGTCCATACTTTGCTCAAGGATAGATGACGTAAACTGGCGTTCAACACCAGTTTTCTACCCAATTCTGGTGTCCAGCGCCAAAAAAGGATTAAAAGTTGGAGTTCAACGCCAGAAATGGATCTCTATACCATCTGTTATAGTTTACTCAATTTCTGAAAACCTAGGCTACTAGTTTAGTATTTAAACAACTTTTAGAGACTTATTTTGGATCTCATGACATTTTAGATCTAAACTTTGTACTCTTTGACGGTATGAGTCTCTAAACTCCATTGTTGGGGGTGAGGAGCTCTGCTGTGTCTCAATGGATTAATGCAAGTATTTCTGTTTTCTATTCAAACATGCGTGTTCCTATCTAAGATATCCATTCGCGCCTAACTATGGAGAAGGTGATGATCAGTGACACTCATCACCTTCCTCAATCCATGAACGTGTGTTTGACAACCACCTCCATTCTACATCAGATTGAATGAATATCTCTTAGATTCCTTAATCAGGATCTCCGTGGTATAAGCTAGATTGATGGCAGCATTCATGAGAATCCGGAAAGTCTAAACCTTGTCTGTCGTATTCCAAGTAGGATTCAGGGATTGAATGACTGTGACGAGCTTCAAACTCGCGAGTGCTGGGCGTAGTGACAGACGCAAAAGGTGGGTGAACCCTATTCCAGCTTGATCGGGAACCTCAGATGATTAGCCGTGCTGTAACAGAGCATTTGGACCATTTTCACAAGAGGAGGGGATGTAATCATTGACAACGGTGATGTCCCAACACACAGCTTGCCATAGAAGGACGTGCGTGCATGAATCAGTGAACAGAGGAAAGCAGAGATTCAGAAGACAAAGCATCTCCAAAACTCCAACATATTCTCCATTACTGCATAACAAGTAACTTTTAACCCATGCTCTCTTGTCCATTCGCAATTCAACTAATAAATATAATTGACTTCCTGACTAAGAATTGTAAGATAACCATAGATTGCTCCAAACCAACAATCTCTGTGGGATTCGACCCTTACTCACGTAAGGTATTACTTGGACGACCCAGTGCACTTGCTGGTTAGTGGTACGAGTTGTGAAAAGTGTGATTCACAATTCGTGCACCAGCCCCCCTTTTTTTTATTATACAGTTATGTAGTATGCAATGCTGATGCAAATGCTATGAATAACATTCAGGTTGAATGAAAATAATATAATATAAAAACAAACAATACGAAATAAAACTGAAAAAGAAACGACCATACCGTGGTGGGTTGTCTCCCACCTAGCACTTTTAGTTGAAGTCCTTAAGTTGGACATTGGATGAGCTTCCTGTTATGGTGGCTTATGCTTAAATTCATCCAGAAATCTCCACCAACGTTTGGAATGCCAACAGCCTCCTGGGTCCTAAACTAGGCATGTGAAGCTTTTGAGCAGCTTCAGACAGGTTCTCAGGCTCCCAGGGTGACGAATGTCAGGATAGATTCCAGGATCCCAAACCTTGCTTTTAAATCCGCCTTTTTCTTGATCTATATGCTTCCATCCGGGCGGTTTAGAAATTGTATTCTCACCAAGATGACCAAACGTCTTCCGTGACCCATTCAATTAAACTTGATACCAATCCTTGCACTTTGAATTGAAGTGTGGAACCTTATTGAATTTTGTACACCAGCTCCGAGTGCGAGCCATTTCCCTCTTACTCTTAAAGCCGCAGAGAGCTCTAAGCTGGCCATCTGTTTCAAGCAAACCATATTCAAGTGGAAAAGTAAAGATAAAGGTTAAGGATTGTACCCACTTGAAGCTTGTATTAGGTGGTAATGGCCTTGTGATAGGTGTTTCCAGTAGTTCTGTAAGTTCTACTCCCTTGTAATCTTCTGCGAATTCCTCCACTTCTTTGCAAAATTCTTCAGCTGCAACTACGTCCTGATAAAAGTCTTCTATGTTTTCCTCATCACTTAAGTCATACGTTGGAGGTTGAGAGAAATCTACCTCGACGTCATCTTCGTATTCACTTGGGTAAGGTTCTTCAGGCTCAAGGAATTCAGTTGCGGATGTGAGTTCGTGACTAGGAGAGCTTGATTCAAGATCGTCACTGGCCATTTAATCAACTTCTTGGTCTGTACCGTCCAATTTTTCACAAGGATATGCTGTGGAGGTTGTGCACTGTCCTCCTTGGCATCAACTTCGGACTTCTCAGCGGAATTATTTACGGTTCTTGATTCCCATGGAGGTTCAGCATCTCCTAAATCTTCAAGCACTTCCTCCTCTATAAATATCATGGCTTCCTCTACTCGTTCCAGTACAAAGCCATGCTCCTCATTGTCCACCGAGGTCTCTAGTGTCTCCTTCATGCTACGATCTTCTTTTGATTCTCCACATGCAGCCATGGGAGTACCTTGAGTTCTCAGATGTTGGGAAGCTATTAAATTTACTACCTTAGTTACGGCAGTAGTGAGTTCTAGTACGCCTTTTTCTATCTTTGCTTGCCCTTGAAGAAGAACACGAATTTTGTCATTCACTGGAGGTTGGGGTGGGTGTGAGGTTTCATTGGTTGGGGGAGAGGGTTCAAAATAAGAATGTGGTAGTTCTTGGGAGTAATGGGATTGGGATTGTGGTAAATAAGGATCATACGGTGGTGAATGGTGAAAAGGAACTTGTGAGTGTGGTGGTTCAAATCTGCGTTGAGAAGATGGTCTATAAGCACAGGGTGGGGCTTGTTGGTAGTTACAAGGTTGTCCACCATATCTATTAGCTTGGTATGCATTGTATAGTGGTCCTTGTCTGTGATACTGTGGAGGGCGTTGTTGCCTAAAGGGTTGATCAAGTCCTTGTGGCTCCATCCATCTTTGATTGCTCTGACCTTGATGCATGTTCTTGCTATAGCTTTCATTCTCCTCAACAATATTAGAACCAAACTCAGAGCGAGAGGGGTGAGAATTCATAGTAGCTAATAAAAATAAAAATAAAAAGGGAAAAACAAAAACAAATAAACAAATAAAGAAAAATATTTACAATAACCAATAATAAGGCACACGTTTGCAGTTCCCCGGCAACGGCGCCATTTTGAAGAGAGAACTTTTGGGTGGTCTAGAATTCAGAATAAATTCCCGTTGCAAGTATAGCTTCTAAACCAACAAAAGTCCTTTCTTACAAACGTTTTGGTTGTTACAAGTAACAAACCCCTTTTAAATTGATAACCGAAGTATTTAAACCTCGGGTCGTCTTCTCAAGGAACTGTAAGGAGGTATGTTCTTATTATTGGTTGAGTTTTGTAAATTGGGGTTTCAAGAGTAAGGAACAAGTAATTTTAAATGACAAGTAAAATAAATAAATAACTATAAAATAAACTCTTGGCAAGGTATGAAAATTCAGATGTCCTATCCTAGTTATCCTTATCAATGGTGATGAGAATTATATTTTGCTATCCACTAAGTCAACCTCTAACTATGAAGGTAAGTCGAGTGGATAAATCAATTTAACACCTAAAGTCTTAGTCAATTCCTAAGGAAAGACTAGAGTTATAGGGATTTAAATCAATCAGCAAGGATAACAATTATCAATCACGATGAGTTTGACAACTCAAGAGTTACTAATTAATCAACCAAAGCCAAAAGGGGAAAATATAAATTATTAATATAAATAAAGGAAAGCAATCATAATTCTGAAATACCTCAAATTATATTAAATAGAAAATCGAATCTAAACATGAATGGTTCATAAGCCAATTTGGCAACAAAAGTAATTAAAGAAAAGCATTAAAGTGTCTGAAAGTAAAAGAGAAATATAAAGTAAAAGGAATATTGAACCTGATAAAGAGTCGGAATACTAAATCGAAATAATAAGAAATCCTAATCCTAAAACCTAAGAGAGAGGAGAGAATAATTATTTTTAAGCATAGGAAACATGTATTTCACATATATCACATAATAAGGAAGGGAAAGTGAAACCATGCAATTTACATGAATAAGTGAGTGAAGGATTGAATAAATCACCTAAATTGAGCACAAAATATATCATAAAATATGGGTTTATCACCCACCCTGACAAAATAAGGGAGATCTTCAAGCTGCCTCAACTGCAAGATGACCCAGACTCCTTTAATAGGAGAATGATGAGACCAAATCAGAGCTTGGACAAAATCCTAGAGGACATATGCCTCCCTGGAGCCAAATGGACAACCAACACAAAGGGTGTCCCAAACCAACTCAAAAGAGGAGATTTTAAACCAGTCGCTAGAGGCTGGCTGGACTTCATTGGGCGCTCTATACTGCCCACTAGCAACTGCTCTGAAGTCACCATCAAAAGAGCAGTGATGATTCATTGCATTATGCTTGAAAAAGAAGTGGAAGTTCATCAGTTGATTTCTTGTGAGCTTTACAAAATTACAAACAAGAACTCCAAAGATGCCAAATTAGCTTATCCAAGTTTGATCTCTCTGTTATGCAAAGATGCTGGGGTAAAAATGGGAGTAGATGAGTATATCTCAATTGAGCAACCAATCACAAAAAAATCAATGGAAAGACAAGTGCAGGACGACCCCATCAAGAGGAGAGCACAGGAGTTCCTCCCGAAAATTCCTCAAATTGAATACTGGGAGTGCCTAGAAGCATTTGTCACCAAGTTGCAAGAAGCTGTGGACCAACTGAAGGAAGAACAGCAAAATCAAAATAGCATGCTCTGCAAACTGCTTAGGGAACAAGAAGAGCAAGGGCGTGAACTGAAAGAGCTGAAGCGCCAGAAGCTATCTCTTGAAGGCCAAGAACCCCACAGACTAAAGAGGCATCTACCTCCCAAAGCAAAGGTTGTTGAGTCCTAACTCTGTGATAACCTTTTATCTATTTTAAAAGTCCATGAGTATTAGAATTAGAGTCATTTGTCTTTATATCTTTAATTTCCTTTCTTTTATTACTAATTGTTTGCTTTTTATGCCTATTTTATATTATTTCTATTAAATAATGAATAAAGATTAGAGTCTATGCCTTAAGGTTATGAATGTCCTATGAATCCATCACCTTTCTTAAATGAAAAATGTTTTAATTACAAAAGAACAAGAAGTACATGATTCCGAATTCATCCTTGAAATTAGTTTAATTATTTTGATGAGGTGACAATATTTTTTGTTCTCTGAATGAATGCTTGAACAATGCATATGTCTTTTGAATTTGTTGTTTATGAATGTTAAAATTGTTGGCTCTTGAAGAATAATGAAAAAGGAGAAATGTTATTTGATAATATGAAAAATCATAAAATTGATTATTGAAGCAAGAAAAAGCAGTGAATAAACAAAAGCTTGCGAAAAAAAAGTGAAAAAAAAAAGAGAGAGAGAAAGAAAAAGAAAAAGCAAGTAGAAAAAGTCAAAAGCTCTTTAAACCAAAAGGCAAGAGCAAAAAGCCAATAACCCTTAAAACCAAAAGGCAAGGGTAAAAAGGATCCAAGGCTTTGAGTATTAATGGATAGGAGGGCCTAAAGGAAATAAAATGATGGCCTAAGCGGCTAAACCAAGCTGTCCCTAACCATGTGCTTGTGGCGTGAAGGTGTCAAGTGGAAACTTGAGACTGAGCGGTTAAAGTCGAGGTCCAAAGCAAAAACAGAGTGTTCTTAAGAACCCTGGACACCTCTAATTGGGGACTTGATGCCAGGGTATTTTGGCCATTTTGGCCATACATTGTGCACTTTACATGATTTCATGAGAATTTTGCATGAATTAGATTACAAATTGGATGATGCATGTCTCATGATGTGGATTAGAATTTTGATGCACTTTATTGCTTGATTTCAGGACAAAGGAAGCAAGAAAGAACCACGTTAGCAGCCACGTTAGTCTAACTAACGTGACCACCAACGTGGAATGGGAGCTAGCTTGCAACGTTAATGAGAAAAGTAATCGCCAATAACGTCCTCAAAGCCATCATAGCCCACGTTAAGAGTCACATTAACTAAGTTAACGTGGGAGTTAACGTGGCTCATAGTGGCTCATTGTGGCTCATTCCAACGTTAGTGACCAAGGTAAGTGTCACTAACATTGGCGATCACTTGCTTTCTCCCCGTTAGCTTCCACGTTACCTAAGTTAACGTGGCAACTAACATGGCTCATTGTAGCTTGGCCAACGTTAGTGACACTCCCCTTTGTCACTAACGTTGGACCAAGCTCATAAGAGGCCACGTTAAGAGCCACGTTAACTAAGTTAACGTGGGAGTTAACGTGGCTCATAGTGGCTCATTGTGGCTCATTCCAACGTTAGTGACCAAGGTAAGTGTCACTAACATTCTCGAAGAATTGGCAAGCCTACGTTAAGAGCCACGTTAACTAAGTTAACGTGAACTCTAACGTAGGGGGAGGGAGGACTCTCAACGTTATTAGAAAAGGTGAGCCCCAATAACGTGTGCGAAGGATCAGGAGGCAACGTTAGTGGTCACGTTGATGCCACTAACGTTGAAGTTAACGTGGATCATCCCTGGGTGAGGAACGTTAGTGAAAAAGGTGATTGTCACTAACGTTCTCGAACCCACACTCTCACTTAACGTTAACGCCACTAACGTTCTGAGCTAAAGACCCTGCCTACTTCACACTTTCTCTTTGCAAGTAAAGCTAAGCCCACTGCGGAAGATAACTGCTTCAAACTCAAGATCCAAAGGCCCATATCCAAGACTTGAAGAATCAACTAGAAGATCAGAAGAGTAGTATATATAGGGGTAGTTTTGAATTAGAAAGTAGCTTTTTGGGGGATGAGAAATTGAGAACTACTCTCTATATAATTTACTTTCTCTGCACTTCTAGTTCTAGTTTTCATGATGTATTCTCCATCTTCGTTTTCCATTTCCAGAGCTACAAACAACTAAACCCCTTTCATTGGGTTAGGGAGCTCTGTTGTAATTTGATGGATCAATACTAATTTTCATTATGCTTCTTCTATCTTTTCTCTTGATTTTACTAGAAAGCTTTCAATCTTCATCCAATTGGGTAGTTATCTTGGAAAAGAAGCTATTCATACTT
>NC_029792.2:84334533-84345278 GCF_000816755.2 Arachis ipaensis | reverse complement strand
TTTTCATTATTCTTCTTCTATCTTTTCTCTTGATTTTACTAGAAAGCTTTCAATCTTCATCCAATTGGGTAGTTATCTTGGAATTCATACTTGTCATACTTGGATCTCTTCTGAACCTTGGAAGAGGAATGAAGAGATCATGCTAGAAATGCTTTCTCATGTTGGACCAAATTTGGGTATGGTCACTTGATTTGGGAATGCATGTGGTATAATCAGTGACCATACTTCATCTCTTCTCATGAGCAATTGACCAAGGAATTGGCTATTGATCAAGATTTGAGAGATTGAATTGCCAAGGAATTGGAATTCGATCACTTAAGATTTCCAAGGAGATCAATGAATGCATTGATTGAGGAAGAGATGAAAATGAACTTGATTCGGAGAATGCAACATCTCCTAAGCCCAATGAATCCCCATTTCTGATCTTACCCATTCTCTTTAATTTCTGCAATTTACTTTTATGAGCATCTTCCCCATTCCCATTTACAATTCTACAATTTACTTTCCGTCACTTACTTTCAGCTCTTTACTTCCAGCATTTACATTTTCTACTATTTACTTTTCTGCCATTTAATTTCCTGCAACTCTCAAACCAAATTCTGCTTCGCTCAACTAGAACATTCCTCTAATTAAAGTTGCTTGACCAATCAATCCCTGTGGGATTTGACCTCACTCTATTGTGAGTTTTTACTTGACGACAATTCGGTATACTTGCCGAAGGAAAATTGTTGAAAGACAAGTTTCCGTGATATCAAGTTTATGGCGCCGTTGCCAGGGATTGATTTTGTATCAACAATGGCTAAATTGGAGGATAACTAGATTGAGCATTTTTTTTGTTTGATTTAAATTTCTTTTTGAATTAATTATTTTCAGTTTTAGTTATTTTCCTCCCTTCCCCCTACTCCTTTTTCTTAGTTATTTACCATTCAGTTCACTAACCCACTAACTGTTTGATATATTGCATCACTCACACTAACAACAATTTTAACAAGAGTACTTTCTGCATCTATTTCCTTGCTTGTGCCTTGTGGTTCTATGTCAGGGAGAAGAAGAAGGGCTTCAACTTCCTTTGATTCTGAACCTGAGAGGACCTTTCTTAGATTAAGGAGGGAAGCAAGAGGAAAGAGAGTAGTTGGTGCTAAGGAAGAGGAAGAGTACTTTGAACCAGACATGGAGGAGAATATGGAGAACCATCATGAAGAAGAGGCTCACAACCGTGGCAGAGAAGGTCTAGCAAATCATGTTGGACAAGAGAGAAGAGTTTTGGGTTCTTACATCAACCCAAACCCAGGAAACTGTGGAAGCAGCATCCAAAGGCCAACCATACATGCCAACAACTTTGAACTAAAGCCACAGCTCATCACCCTTGTTCAGTACAACTGTTCATTCGGAGGAGGCATCCAAGAAGACCCCAATCAACATCTAACCACCTTCCTGAGGATATGTGATACTGTGAAGTCTAATGGTGTTCATCCTGACACCTATAGACTACTTCTGTTCCCTTTCTCACTTAAGGACAAGGCATCTAAATGGCTGGAATCCTTCCCAAAGGAGAGTTTAGCAACTTGGAAAGATGTGGTGAACAAATTCTAGGCAAGATTCTATCCTCCTCAACGGATCAACAGGCTGAGAGCTGAGGTGCAACATTCAGGCAGCAAGATGGTGAGACTCTATACGAAGCATGGGAGAGGTTCAAGGACCTGACAAGAAGGTGCCCACCAGATATGTTCAATGAATGGGTGCAACTATACATTTTCTATGAAGGCCTTTCTTATGAATCAAAGAAGGCAGTAGACCATTCATCCGGGGGATCTCTGAACAAGAAGAAGACCATTGAAGAAGCCATAGATGTCATTGAGACGGTAGCGGAGAATGACTACTTCTATGTTTCTGAAAGAGGCAACACTAGAGGAGTGATGGAGCTAAACAATGTGGATGCACTGCTGGCCCAAAATAAGCTTATTACCAAGCAGCTGGCTGACCTCACCAAGAAGATGGAGAGGAACCAAGTGGCAGTAATCACCACCTCATCAGCAACCCAAGAGGGAGTGAATGCTGAGGTAGAGGAGGAGCAAGAACAAGCCAACTGCATTGGAAACTCACCCAGGCAGACTCATGATCCTTACTCCAAAACGTACAACCCTGGTTGGAGGAATCACCCAAACTTTGGGTTGGGAAATCAACAAGATCAAAGCCAAGATCAGAGACGTCACAACCCCAACAACCATGCAGCTCACCAGCATTCCACACAGAGATCATATCAGCACCACCCTAACAACACCTCTCCACATCCATACCAAAACCAAAATGACCCAACTCACCCATCCACTCTCAACTCACCATCATCTGAAGAAAGACTCTCAAAAATTGAGACTCTGCTTGAAGGCATATGCAAAGAGATTCAAGATAATAAGGTATTCAAAGAGGAGGTGTGAGCTAGTATGAAGAACCAGGGGGACACCATCAAGAGGCTGGAATTTCAAGTGGGATACTTATCTGAAAAGATTCCCAAACCTACTGATAGCTTCCTAAGTGACACAGAAAAAAATCCGAGAGGTAAAGCAAAGAAAGTCAGATGGGAAGATTGCAAGATGGTTGCTGTAAGTAATAAGGAGATTGAGGAAAAGCAAAATAAGCCATTAGAACAACTTGGAGAGACATCATCAGAGAAACAGGAAAAGGATCACCAAGAACCCAAAATCTCACAAAAAGAGCTGACACAGAAGGAGCTGCTGAAACTCTATGCACCTTTTCCCCAATTACTCAATGGTGCTGTAGAGAAGAGAATATACTCAAGGTTTCTTGACCTGTTTGCATCCCTCCATGTAAACATACCATTCATCAAAGCTCTCCAACAAATGCCATCATACATTAAGTATATGAAGGAGCTGCTGACCAAGAAAAGCTCACTCAAGGAAGGACAAACAATAGTGATAAATAAGGAGTGCAGTGCTCTCATTCAATCAGAGTTGCCTATAAAAAGGAAGGACCCAGGGAGTTTTCACATCCCCTGTGCCATAGGAGAAACAATGTTTGATAAAGCACTCTGCGATTTGGGAGCAAGCATCAACTTAATGCCTTTATCCCTTATGAAAAGGCTGCAGATCAATGAGATAATACCCACAGATGTAGTTATCAGGCTGGCTGACAAAACTCAAAAACAAGCAGTAAGAGTGGTTGAAAATGTGCTGATGAAGGTGGGAAAATACTTCCTTCCCATAGACTTTGTCATCTTGGACATGGAAGAAAGTCACACTCACCCAATCATATTGGGAAGACCTTTCTTAGCTACAGCCAGAGAACTCATAGATGTGGAGCGAGGGGAGCTAATTTTGAGGATCCATGATGAACAACTCAGCTTCAATGTCTTCAAACTCTCACAAGAAACAGATCATAATGAGATACTGAGGGAGGAGGCAAGCACTGAAGCACAACCAACACCTCTGGGAAACCAATTGGTTGAAGAACAAGGCAATCAGCAGCTGTCATAGCTCAAGGAAAATAAGGAGGAACCTAAACCACCAGAGTCATATGAGACCAGCAACAAAATTTCCTTAGAAGAGGAGGTCACAAAGAGCAAGGCAACATCAAAAGAGACAAAGAAGAAGGCACCAAGGAGGTGGAGGAACAAGAAGATCCCTACAGAGGACTTCTCTCCAGGGGATAAAGTAATCTCAGCTTACTTCCCAGATATTCCACCTCATCTCCCCACTATCCCATCTCAGTTACCTAAGGTCTTCTCTATCAACAGAGTTCTTTCCTTAGAACATGTGGAGATCCTTGATGAAGCCAATGGATATAGGTCTACTTGAAGAGGGGAAGATCTGAAGCATTACCCACCGCCATGACAAAGGCAAAACGTCAAGCTAGTGACGCTAAAGAAGCGCTTCATGGGAGGCAACCTATGTTTTACATGCTTTTAAAAGTAGTTAATAATGCAAGGATCAGGGATTTCAAATCAACTTGACATGGACTTGAATGAATCCTTGTGTGCAACATATAGTGAAGAACAAGTTTGGTGTTCAAGGCACACTAAGAGAACATCAATGTAACCCATATCCTGTCACTCTTAGGGGCCTTGAACAAATCTTTTACACCACACGGCACCAAACTAAGTTTAGTGTTGCCAATGTGGCACACATGGATGTTGAGTTAGTCAGTTGGTTTGCTCTATTGAATGGCACTTAGTTAGTTAAAACAAAAACTTTAAAAAGTAGTTATTCTTTTAATTTTGCCGCCACTTTCCACACATGTTTTTTTTTATAATAATTCTTTTATTTTGTAGGAAAGAAGAAAGGGGTATTGAAGTGGATTGAGTGGACAATTGAAAGGAGAAGTTTCGGCCACTTCATGAAGGGGGAATACACATGTGTCTCAAGGGGAAATGCATTGGGAAATGTGCCATGCAACATTGAAAGAATGAGACCCTTGAAGACCGAACCAATCTCCCTCATAAAGATGATGATCCTTGTGCTCATCCACTGCAGAACCCCATCAATCCACACCTTTCATCCACACACCACTTCCCTATATAAGTGATTCGCACTAAGTACACCCTTAACATTCCAATTTCACTCCCCACACTTCTCATTCTCGAAACCAAACACTCTTCCCCTTCATTACACCTTGTCCTAACCAACCAAATTCTTCATCTATCCGTACCTTCCACCCTCCTCACACATCAACTCAAACTCATGGCATTATCAAGCTCCAAGAGGCAAAAGAGGAAGGAACCAGTGGAGAGCAGTCCTTTCGATGAGAAGAGATTCAAAACTGCATTCCATGAACTCAAATTTGAACGGATAAAGCTCAAGAAGATACTGCCTGAGTTAACGTTGCAAATTAACGAGGATGAGTGCCCACAGATTCGAGAGAAGATTGAACAAAGGGGTTGGCAAAGGCTTACGAACCCGGAGGGGAAGATAAATACAAATCTCATCAAAGAGTTCTATGCAAACGTGGTCAGATAAGACAAAACCAAAGCCCCACCTTCAAAAGTTACTTAAGAGGGAGAGAGGTGGATTTCAGCCCCAATGCTATAACAAGAACTCTTCAGCTGAAATCACCACATTTTGATGAGCTTAGTTATCATGCAAGGATAAGTAAGAGCCCTAACAATGATGAACTCGAAGAAATAGTGACTGACATATGTGTCATAGGAGCTGACTGGGAAAGGTATGCAGATAAGAGACCCCGGTTCATCAAGAGGGGAGACCTTAGCCCGGAAGCCAAGGGATGGTTTGAACTCGTGAGGAGGTCTATCCTCCCAGCTGCAAATAATTCAGAGGTCAATATTAATCGAGCTGAAGAATCTCATCAGGAAGAACACCAACAAAGAGAATATTATGACCCAACCAACATAAACCTGAATCACATTCATGGAGCCATTGAGGAACTAGCAAGGAGTTATATGGAGGGACAAGAACAACAACTGCATGTTCAAGCTCAAAGGATGGATCGTCAAGAAGAGCTCCTTTCTAGTTGGATGAATCAACAAGGGGAGTGGCAGAAACAGCAAATGGAACATTATTCCCAGCTCACTCAAGCCATCAATCAAGTGTCTAAAAGGCAAGAGCATCAAGATAAGCGCCTTCAAGAACTCAACCAACGCCAGCTAGCTCAGACGAAGGCATTCAATGAGTTCAGTGTACTTAATGAAGGACGGCAACTACATAGAGAGGAGTTCAACATAAGCACTCAAGCCAAGTTGAACTACATGTCTAGTTATATGCATAATCTACACTATGCCATCCTTACATATGATGAGGTCCAAAAAGATTTTGTAGAACAAGAAGAAAGGAAGGTGAAACAGCAGAAGGAAACACTGAAAAAGAAGATGGAAGATGCTGGTTTTTGGAAGAAGTTGATTGGAAAAGGCAAGGGAAATGGGAGTACAAGCACTCAAGAGAAACACAAAGAGGACAAGCAAGAGGAAGAGCATGGGCAATCCCATGAGTAAAAGGTGGTGGAGTTCCCTATCTGTTCCATCTTTTTCAAGCTTTAAATAAGAAAAATCATGTATGAAATAGAACATGTCCATGGTAGTTTAGAAATTTTCAATTCCGTCTTTAAGTTTTCATTGCCTAGGTCTATGATTACTAGTCAAGTTGCCTGTTTTCAATTCCATCTTGCTTATTATGTTGCTTGTTTCCTTTTGAATCAAATAAAAAGAGAATGATTATTATCAAAGACCAGAGTGAAGTTCATATTGTGGAGTAAGTTCCTTAGTGTGTGATGTGGTCATAAGTTAGCTAAGTTGATTCACCAACAAGGGTGGGAAGACAACTATCTGTCCTGAATCATATGCTTGAAACACACCCCATGAGACTAGCTAAATAACAAGATCCTAATAAGTAAAAGGGGAAAAGAACAATAAGAGTTGAAAAAGAAAGAAAAGTTAATAAAGAATAAGGCTAGGCACCAAGAGTTTGAAACTTGAGAGATGTGTATGTGGTGCTCCTGTACCAAGGATCTGCTTGGATGAATAAGTTCGTAGGAGTGCTTCATCACTTGGTAACTTGGGTTAACTAACCTGGGATTATCAACTGAAAATCCACTATGAAGAGCAACCTTGCTACAGAACATTTAGTAACCCAAAGAGGTGCTGGACACTAAGGTCTCAAGAAAGGAAATAACAAACCATTTTCCTGTGGTGTGTATGTATGGGGGAAAGAGACTTGAGGGAGCAAGTCCTTAGGGGTGTCTTAACACCTAGCACCTTAAACCAACTAGTTCGGGAGTGCTGGCTGAAAGCTTATCTTAAAGAGTCGCCCACTCACAGAGCACTTAGCCTAAGAACACAAATAAGCCATGAAAACAATAAAAGGATCAATGAATAAGAGTCATAGGGTGCAATCAAGTGAGTATTCCAGGACATGATAAAGGACTGAAAACCAATGAAGGAATGAACCTAAGTTGCTATGCATGAAACCACCATAAAACCAAGGATATGACCTCCACAATAATGACTCATTCCTCTTGGCATTCCATTCATCATTCTCTTGTTCCAGTACTTGCTTAGGGATAAGCAAGCTTTAAGTTTGGTGTTGTGATGCCAGGGCATTTTGGCCAGTTTTACTGACCTTTTCTTTACTTTTTTAGGGTAGTTTCATGCATTTTCTTAGAAAATAAGCAAGTTTTGGGTAGAATTTTACTTACATCTTGATTTAAGCATACATTGTGCACTTTACATGATTTCAGGAGAATTTTGCATGAATTAGATGACAAATTGGATGATGCATGTCTCATGATGTGGATTAGAACTTTGATGCACTTTATTGCTTGATTTCAGGACAAAGGAAGCAAGAAAGAACCACGTTAGTCTAACTAACGTGACCACCAATGTGGAATGGGAGCTAGCTTGCAACGTTAATGAGAAAAGTAATCGCCAATAACGTCCTCGAAGCCATCATAGCCCACGTTAAGAGTCACGTTAACTAAGTTAACGTGAACTCTAACGTGGAAGAAAGAAAGTGGAGCACCCGTTAGTGACACTCACCTTTGTCACTAACGTTGGACCAAGCTCATAAGTGGCCACGTTAAGAGCCACGTTAACTCAGTTAACGTGGACTCTAACGTTGGGAAGCAAAAGAGAAGCCAACGTTAGTGACACTCACCTTTGTCACTAACGTTGGCCAAGCTACAATGAGCCACGTTAGTTGCCACGTTAACTTAGTTAACATGGAAGCTAACGTGGAGAAAACAAGTGATCGCCAACGTTAGTGACACTTACCTTTGTCACTAACGTTGGAATGAGCCACAATGAGCCACAATGAGTCACTACGAGCCACGTTAACTCCCACGTTAACTTAGTTAACGTGGAAGCTAACGTTGAGGATAGGATGATGAGCCAACGTTATTGACACTCACCTTTGTCACTAACGTTGGATATGGCTATCATTACCACGTTAGAAGCCACGTTAACTTAGTTAACGTGGACTCTAACGTGGGAAGTAGGGGCACCTTGGAACGTTAGTGACAAAGGTAAGTGTCACTAACGTTCTCGAAGAATTGGCAAGCCTATTTTTAGAGCCACGTTAACTAAGTTAACGTGAACTCTAACGTAGGGGGAGGGAGGACTCTCAACGTTATTGGAAAAGGTGAGCCCCAATAACGTGTGCGAAGGATCAAGAGGCAACGTTAGTGGTCATGTTGATGCCACTAATGTTGAAGTTAACATGGATCAACCCTGGGTGAGGAACGTTAGTGAAAAAGGTGATTGTCACTAACGTTCTCAAACCCACACTCTCACTTAACGTTAACGCCACTAATGTCCTGAGCTAAAGACCCTGCCTACTTCACACTTTCTCTTTGCAAGTAAAGCTAAGCCCACTGCGGAAGATAACTGCTTCAAACTCAAGATCCAAAGGCCCATATCCAAGACTTGAAGAATCAACTAGAAGATCAGAATAGTAGTATATATAGGGGTAGTTTTGAATTAGAAAGTAGCTTTTTGGGGGATGGGAAATTGAGAACTACTCTCTGTATAATTTACTTTCTCTACACTTCTAGTTCTAGTTTTCATGATGTATTCTCCATCTTCGTTTTCCATTTCCAGAGCTATGAACAACTAAACCCTTTTCATTGGGTTAGGGAGAACTATTGTAATTTGATGGATCAATACTAATTTTCATTACTCTTCTTCTATCTTTTCTCTTGATTTTACTAGAAAGCTTTCAATCTTCATCCAATTGGGTAGTTATCTTGGAAAAGAAGCTATTCATACTTGGATCTCTTCTGAACCTTGGAAGAGGAATGAAGAGATCATGCTAGAAATGCTTTTTCATGTTAGACCAAATTGGGTTTGGTTGGGTATGGTGACTATAATCCTACCAAAACTTGATTTGGGAATGCATGTGGTATAATCAGTGACCATACTTCATCTCTTCTCATGAGCAATTGACCAAGGAATTGGCTATTGATCAAGATTTGAGAGATTGAATTGCCAAAGAATTAGAATTCGATCACTTAAGATTGCCAAGGAGATCAATGAATGCATTGATTGAGAAAGAGATGAAAATGAACTTGATCCAAAGAATGCAACATCTCCTAAGCCCAATGAATCCCCATTTCTGATCTTACCCATTCTCTTTAATTTCTGCAATTTACTTTTATGAGCATCTTCCCCATTCCCATTTATAATTCTACAATTTACTTTCCGTCACTTACTTTCAGCTCTTTACTTCCAGCATTTACATTTTCTGCTATTTACTTTTCCGCCATTTAATTTCCTGCAACTCTCAAACCAAATTCTGCTTCGCTCAACTAGAACATTCCTCTAATTAAAGTTGCTTGACCAATCAATCCCTGTGGGATTCGACCTCACTCTATTGTGAGTTTTTACTTGACGACAATTCGGTATACTTGCCGAAGGAAAATTGTTGAGAGACAAGTTTCCGTGATATCAGGACTTTAGCAAAGCTGAGTCACAATCTAAAAAGGTTCACCCAATTATGTGTCTCTGGCATTTATGTATCCGGTGGTAATACTGGAAAATAAAGTGCTTAGGGCCACGGCCAAGACTCATAAAGTAGCTGTGTTCAAGAATCAACATACTGAACTAGGAGAATCAATAACACTATCTGAATTCTGAGTTCCTATATATGCCAATCATTCTGAACTTCAAGGGATAAAGTGAGATGGCAAAACTGTTCAGAGGCAAAAAGCCACTAGTCCCGCTCATTTAATTGGAGCTAAGTTTCATTGATATTTTGGAGTTTATAGTATATTCTCTTCTTTTTATCCTATTTGATTTTCAGTTGCTTGGGGACAAGCAAAAATTTAAGTTTGGTGTTGTGATGAGCGGATAATTTATACGCATTTTGGAATTGTTTTTAGTATGTTTTTAGTATAATTTAATTAGTTTTATTATATTTTTATTAGTTTTTATTTAAAAATCACTCTTCTGGACTTTACTATGAGTTTGTGTGTTTTTCTGTAATTTCAGGTATTTTCTAGCTTAAATTAAGGGAACTGAGCAAAAATCTGATTCAGAGGCTGAAAAAGGACTGCAGATGATGTTGGATTCTGACCTCCCTGCACTCAAAGTGGATTTTCTAGAGCTACAAAAGCCCAATCAGCGCATCCTCAATTGCGTTGGAAAGTAGACATCCTGAGCTTTCCAGAAATATATAATAGTCCATACTTTGCCCAATATTTGATGACCCAAACAGGCATTCCAAGGCAGCTAAAGAATTCTGGCGTTTAACTCCAAATCTGGCACAAAAGCTGGAGTTAAACGCCCAAACTGGCACAAAAGCTGGCGTTTAACTCCAAGAAAAGTCTCTACACATGGAAGCTTCAATGCTCAGCCCAAGCACACACCAAGTGGGCCCAGAAGAAGATTTCTGCATTAATTACTGATTTCTGTAAACCCTAGGCTACTAGTTCTCTATAAATAGGACCTTATACTATTGTATTTTAATCAGAGGGGGGATAAGTCTTATGCTATCTTAGACACGTTTGAAGGCTGGCCATTCGGCCATTCCTAGACCTTGTTCTTATGTATTTTCAATGGTGGAGTTTCTACACACCATAGATTAAGGTGTGGAGCTATGCTGTTCTTCATGAATTAATACAAAGTACTATTATTTTTCTATTCAACTCAAGTCTATTTCTTCTCCAAAATATTCATTCGCACCCAAGAACATGATGAATGTGATGATTATGTGACACTCATCACAATTCTCACCTTTGAACGCGTGCCTCACAACCACTTCCGTTCTACATGCAAACAAGCTTGAATG
>NC_029792.2:84333359-84333506 GCF_000816755.2 Arachis ipaensis | reverse complement strand
GGAGCTATGAGCTATGCTGTTCTTCATGAATTAATACAAAGTACTATTATTTTTCTATTCAACTCAAGTCTATTTCTTCTCCAAGATAATTCTTCAACCTTCAACTTGATGAATGTGATGATCTGTGACACTCATCATCATTCTCAC
>NC_029792.2:84319784-84333286 GCF_000816755.2 Arachis ipaensis | reverse complement strand
GTGGTATAGGCTAGAATTATTGGCGGCCATTCCTGAGATCTGGAACGTCTAAACCTTGTCTGTGGTATTCTGAGTAGGATCTGGGAAGGGATGACTGTGACGAGCTTCAAACTCGCGATTGTTGGGCGTGTGACAGACGCAAAAGGATCAATGGATCCTATTCCAACATGATCGAGAACCGACAGATGATTAGCTGTGTGGTGATAGCGCATTTGGAACGTTTTCACTGAGAGAACAGGAAGTAGCCATTGACAACGGTGATGCCCAACATAAAGCTTGCCATGGAAAGGAGTATGAATGATTGGAAGAAGGCAATAGGAAAGCAGAGGTTCAGGGGGAACAAAGCATCTTCATACGCTTATCTGAAATTCCAACCAAAGAATTACATAAGTATCTCTATCTTTATTTTATCTTTTATTTATCTTTTAATTATCAATTCTCCATCACCATCTGAATTTGCCTGACTGAGATTTACAAGGTGACCATAGCTTGCTTCAAGCCGACAGTCTCCGTGGGATCGACCCTTACTCACGTAAGGTATTACTTGGACGACCCAGTGCACTTGCTGGTTAGTTGTGCGAAATTGTGACAAAGTTTGATTCACGTTTGAGAGCACCAAGTCTTTGGCGTCATTGTTGATGATCACAATTTCGTGCACTAAGTGTGATTGACAATTCGTGCACCAAGCATCTTCTACTTCTATCACATCCTCAGCTGAGGCGTGTTCTATTGGGCTTGCCTCCTCATGGTTCGTCTCTAGTAGTATGGATTCGGACCTCAAAGTGATAGCATTGATGCCACCCTTGGGGTTAGGTAAGGGTTAAGAAGGAATTCCACTGGATTTTAAAGGTTGGTTTATGGAAGTAGGTAAAGTATCTATCCGGGCGGCGAGAGCTTATAGAGTGGCTTTCAGACCATTTAGAGTAGAGTTCAGTGTAGTCTGCATGTCTTGTTGTCCTTGTGCAAGAGAATGAAGCATCTCATCGTTTGATGAGGAAGTGGGATAAGTGATTTGTGGTACTTGTTGTTGGTTTTGCTAGGGTCCTTGTGATTGTCTTAAGTGAGGAGCTCTGTAAGGTTGGTTCTGATTCTACTGTCTGTTGCTGTTATTCCACCTCTGGTTCCTATTGTTGTCTCTGCCTCCTCTGTTATAGTTGTCCCTCCAGCCTGGTTGGAATTTTCACTCCAACCGTGGTTGGAAATGTCCTGCCATCCTTGGTTATAGTTCCCACTTTGGTTGTAGTTGCCGCCTTGTTGATTTTATCCTTGATTTGGGCGGTCATAGAAGTTATGAATAGCTGCTACAGTGTTATCTTCTTGTTGGAGCTGTGGGCATTCATCAGTATAATGACTATAGTCAGCACAGATTCTGCATACTCCTTGGGGTACTAACTGTTGGCTTTGCTACGGTGGGATGGCTGAGCTTGTTATTGTTGATTCAACTGTAATTGCTTCAGTAGATTGGTCATCTCACATATACTCTGTGTAAGAGCAGTAGTCTCAGTGGTAGAGGAAATTTCTGCAACAGCTTTTGAATAGGTGCTCCTGTGCCTGTGGTTCTTAGTAGACTCAGCTAAGTCGCTGATCAGTTGCCATGCTTCATCTGCAGTCTTGTACTTCTTTAGAGAACCATTACTAGCACCATCTAGTGTAGTTTTATCCCGAGGCTTCATGCCTTGAGTGAAATAGCTGATTAACACTAGCCTGTCAATCATGTGATGGGGGCATGCGTCTAGAAGATTCTTAGAACGCTTCCCGTACTCATAGAGAGTTTCTAATTCTCCTTGAACAATACATGAGATCTCTTTTCTCAATCTATCTGTAACTTCAGCTGGAAAGTATTTCTCCAAAAATTCTCTCCTGAGTGTATCCCAGTTGGTAACAGTAGCTTCAGGTTGGGAGAAGTACCACTCCCTTGCCTTTCCCTCAAGAGAAAATGGGAAGGCTGTTAATAGAATAGAAGTTTCATTCGCACCCTGACGCCTAATAGTAGAAAGGCTGTCTGAAAATCCCTGAGGTGCTTAATGGGCTCCTGAGCAGGTAAGCCATGAAACTTGGGCATTAAGTTGATTAGTGTCATCATCAGTTCAAAATCTGCAGCCAGAGTTGGATGATACACTTGATACGGCTGCATTGTAAAATCTGGGGCTCCAGCTTCCTGGAGAGTAATCCTCCTAGGTTCTGCCATTCTATCTGCACGTGAATCAACTGAATCAGTAGTAAAGGAGCTTGTTTTGCTTTTAGATGGTGGTTCAGATTCGCCCTTAGATGAGACTGGTGAATCGATAACAATCACTTCACCACCCTCAGAGGCTAACCAACGTCGAGCTCGCCTAATACGTGAAATAGTTCTTTCAATTTCAGGATCAAATGCGGCTAAGCTCGGATCAAGCAATGAATGCGTCATTCAATGAAAGAAACATATAGCTCATGGTAAAATAAAAAAAATAAAATATGCAAATAAAATAAAAATATGTACACTAATTAATAATTTAGCACACAATTGTAACTCCCCGGCAACGGCCCCAAAAACTGGTGCGTGGTAGAAGTTAGGCCAATTAAGAGATTTTTAAATAGGAGAGTAGCGTTGCAAGTATAGTCATTAACCAGCTAAAATCTGCCTCACCAATTTAAAAAGGTGTCACAACAATTAATTAAGAATAAAAATACTGGGAGTATGAATCCCAGGTCGTCTCTCAACGAGTTGCGAGAAAGTATGCTATTTTATTAACTAGGAATTTTCTGAGTTTTGAGAGTTGAATAATGAGCAGTTAAACAATTGTAAATTAAAGAAATGAAAATAAACTAAGAATAATTATTGATATTCTAAATAAAAAGCCTTGACTGGGAGAATGATTAATTGGAAGTTCTATCCTTGTTTGGATCTCTTAGGTGCAGTATTAAAGAGGTTGTTGTTTTCACTT
The DNA here is from genome assembly GCF_000816755.2 of Arachis ipaensis. NCBI lineage: Eukaryota > Viridiplantae > Streptophyta > Magnoliopsida > Fabales > Fabaceae > Arachis > Arachis ipaensis. The sequence continues at coordinate 84,330,362 of NC_029792.2, read as the reverse complement.
AGTTAACCCTTACTAAATAAAGGAAAGTCAAGGGATTAAGCTAACCCTTATTCGCAAATCATAGTCCTCTCCCTTAGGAAGTTCTAGCGTTAGTAAATACAGAACTAGCCAACAACGTACAGATTAATCAACACGTAAGCCTTCCAACTCAAGTGTCTCTTTTTAATCAAACCCCATGTCAAGTATGGAATCTACTCCATTGACATGAATATAACGCTCATAAAAATATAAGAATACATGATGAATTTAAATAAAATAAGGATTTAAAATTAATTAAAAGGAAAAGTAATTCTCTACACTAATAATTCATTAAAATACTCTAATTGTAACTCTTAAATAAAGTAAACAAGGATATGGAAGAGTAAGGGATAAAGTAAACAAACTAGAATAATATCTTCAACGGAGGTAATGACTTCTTCAATATCCAAGAGAATAAAACTAATTAACTATGAATGTAGAGTAAACCTAAAAACTATCCTAATAAGAATGTATCTTAATGTGTGTTGATGCTTGTTGAGTCTCTGCACATTCCCTGGCTTTATTCTGTGTTTCTCGGCCGAAAACTGGGTTAAAATGTGGCCCGAAATCGCCCCTAGCAATTTCTGTTAATTATGCAGATCACGTAAGTCACGCGTACGCATCGTCCACGCGTTCGCGTTATTCAGCGATTTTCCTTGTCACGTGATAAACCACTATTTTATAGTTTATATTGTGTTTAATTGTGTGGTTTTGTCATGATCCTTACCCACTTATTCATCAATTTAGCATGCATTTAGATTTCCTTCCTAAATTTAGTACATGTTTGAAACTGCTTCCTAGAGTCTTTAATTATTTAATTTTAATTCTCTTTTATTCCATTCGATGCCGTGATCTGTGTGTCAAGTGTTTCAGGCTTTATAGGGCATGAATGAGATGGAGATTGGAGAGGAAGCTAGCAAAAATAGAAGGAACACAAGAATTTGAGGAGATAACCAGCGAGAAGTGATGCGGTCGCATGGCTCACGCGACCGCGCCAAGGAGCGCAAATCGCAGTGACGCGGCCGCATGGCTTGCGCGGCCGCGCGGATTGAAAAGCGCAAGCGACGCGGTAGCGTAGATGGCGCGAACGCGTGGAGAGGAAAAAGCGCAAGCGACGCGTCCGCATGGACGATGCGATTGCATGACATGTGCGATCTGCATAATCTGCAGATTTCGCTGGAGGCGATTTTGGACCTTATTTCGGCCCAGTTTTCGGCCCGGTACAGCAGACTAGAGTCAGAGAATATGCAGAAACAACACACACATTCATTCAGTAGTTTTAGATCTAGTTTTACTCTCTTAGGTTTTTCTCTCTAGTTTTTGAGAATTTTAATTTTCAATTGGTCTTAGCATTGGAACATTGAGAAGAGTTATTCCCTCATCAAGACTTCATCATTCTAGTTTGTTCTCTTAACTTGGTTCTATTCTTCCATGTTCTTTGTTATGTTCAATTTTGTCATTCAGATACTTTTATGATTAAGTAATGCAAGGATTATTTCTTTTTAATTCAATTTCAATTCCAATAATCATGTTTTTTTTTAATTCCCTTTCATGTGCTATGGATTCTTTATTTACAATGCGTGAGTAGTTTCCTTACTTGATGGGGAGTTGATTAAAAGGAACTCTAGAGTTGGAAGGATTGAAGAAAAAATTTGTAGTTGGGTTAAATGTTGGATTGCTATCCTATCACCAACGCCAATCCCTTTGAATTAAGTGGGTTGCAACTTGTGAACAGATCTGGCATTCCAACTTGTTTGACTTTCCCTTACCTAGTAAAGGATAACCAAACAGAGTAACCGTTAATTATAAATCAATCTTAAAAATCCTTCCATCAATGATAGAGATTCTAACAAATCAACTCCCAGTCAAGGCTTTTATTTATATTATTTAAAATTCCTCAATTTAAATTCCAATTTACTTAGCTCAACTTCTTGGAACATCTGATTAATAAAACAGCACACTTTTCTGCAACTCGTTGGGAGACGACCTGGGACTTAAAACTCCCAGTAATTTTAATTTAAACTTTCTGTGACATATTTCTAAATTGATAGGCAGATTTTCGGTGAGTTAAGAACTATACTTGCAACGTAACCATTTTAATAACTTTTTAATTCACCAGCTTTTGCTTCCCATCAAATTTTGGCGCCGTTGCCGGGGAGTTGCAATAGAGTGCTAATTTTATTAATTGGAATTTATTTATTTGCATTTTATTTAATTTTGCTACTATGAGCTGCATGTTTCTTCCGTCAAATGACACGTTCACTTCCTGATCCGCGCTTGCTAATATTCGATCCTGAAATTGAAAGAACAATTTCACGAATAACGCGAGAACAGCGTAGGTTAGCCCACTCTGAGGGCGGATCTGAAAGTGAATCTGAGGAAGAAACCAGCCCCCGTTCTACTGATTCGGTTGTTTTACGTGCAGAAAACATGGCAGCTAGAAGAGTTACCATCCAGGAGGAAGGAGCTCCTGATTTTACAATGCAACCATTTCAAGCGCATCATCCAGCGGTAGCTACGGATTTTGAAATAAAGACCGCACTGTTAAATTTGATGCCCAAGTTTCATAGCCTACCTGCTCAAGAGCCTATCAAGCACTTGAGAGATTTCCAGGCAGCCTGTTCTGCTGTCAGGGGTGATGGCACTGATGAAACTTCAATTCTGCTGAAAGCTTTTCCGTTCTCTCTTCAGGGAAAAGCAAGAGAGTGGTACTACACTCAACCTATAGCAAATGTATCCAACTAGGATACACTCAGAAAGGAGTTTCTGGAGAAATTCTTTCCATCTGAAGTTACTGATAAACTGAGGAAGGATATCTCTACAATTGTTCAGGATGACAACGAAACTCTCTTTGAATACTGGGAGCGCTTCAATAATCTTCTGGAAGCATGCCCCCACCACATGATTGACAAGATCGTGCTACTCAGCTATATCACACAAGGTATGAGGTCCCATGATAAAACCACATTGGAGAGTGCTAGCAATTGGTCTATGAAGAAGTACAAGACCACTGATGAAGCTTGGCAATTGATCAGTGATTTAGCTGAATCTACTCGGAACCATAGACAAATGCAAGGCCGTTCAAAAGCCGTTGCAGAAGTATCTTCTGGCAGAGAGACTGCTACTCTAACTCAAAGCATCTGTGAGATGACCAACCTGCTGAAGCAAATGCAGTTGAATCAACAAACTCAGCAAACCTAACCGCAGCAAAACCAACAACTAGTCCCACAAAGAATTTACGGAATTTGTGCTGATTACAGCCATTACACTGATGAATGGCCGCAGTTCCAACAAGAAGACAACATGGTGGCATCCACTCACAATTTGTATGACCGCCCCAACTAAGGGTATAATCAAAGTGGAAATAATAACCATGGATGGCAGGACAATTTAAACCAGAATTGGAGGGACAACAATAACAGGGGAGGCAGAGATAATCAGGGAAATCAGAGGTGGAATAATAACAACAGCAGGCAGCAAAATCAACCTTACCGAGCACCTCACCTGAGGCAAAACCAAGGACCACCAAACAATCAGCAGCAAACCTCTCAATTTACTCATTCTTCGGTATCTTCTAATGAAGATTTATTACAAGATTTTGAGAAAAGACAACTGGCCATGGAAAGTACCATCGTGAACACTATTAACGCCAGTCTGAATGGTCTCACCTCTACTCTGCAAGCTTTTATGACACAGCTTGGTTCAGCACAAAATTCCAGTAACCAACCTTCAAGCACCACTGGAATTCCCTCTCAACCGTTACCCAATCCAAAGGGAGGCATTAATGCCATCACCCTGAGGTCCGGAACTACATTGCAGGAGAGGAATCAGGAGGAAGCAAGCTCACCAGAATACGCCTCAGCTGAAGAGGTGGTAGAAGTCGAAGATGTTGAAGAGGAAGAGGATATACAGGACATAGCTAAAGAAGAGATAGCTCAACCACAAGAAGAAGCACCAAAAGGTGCAGGCACCACGGAACCCACTGTTCCCATTCCATTTTCACAACTTGCAAGGAAGCCCAGGAAGCAGCTGGAACCTGATCCTAAAATGGTAGAGATATTCAAAAAGGTCGAGGTAACTGTTCCCCTTTTTGATGTTATTTAGCAGGTACCTAAATATGCAAAGTTTCTAAAAGACTTATGTATCCATAAAGACAAGATTAATGAATTAGAAACTATTCCTTTAGGTAGTTCCATATCTGCTTTAATGGGAGGATTACCTGAAAAATGTAGTGATCCAGGTCCTTGCATAGTTAGTTGTACTATTGGTGGTGTAGTAATTTATGATTGCATGTGTGATTTAGGAGCATGTGTCAGTATAATGCCTTTGTCCATATATGATGTTTTGAGGCTCCCTCCCTTAAAAAGGTCGGCAGCTCGTTTTGTGTTAGCAGATAAAAGCATTATTACAGTGGCTGGAGTTGCTGAAGATGTTCTGGTGAACATTAAAGGGCTCACATTCCCCACTGATTTTTATATCTTGGAGATGCCCCACAATGATTCAGATAAGCCATCATCAATCCTACTTGGAAGACCATTCCTGAAAACATCAAAATTCAAATTGGATGCTTTTTCAGGAACATACTCCTTTGAAATAGATGGCCGCATAGTGATTTTCAATCTGAATGGAGTCATTAACAACCCCCCAGAAGATCATTATATCTTCCAGTGTGATGTCATAGACGAAAGTGTGGCTGAAGTTCAAAAAGAAGAGTTTGAAGAGAGGCACACTGGACAAGGTCCAAGTGTGGGGACCCTCTTAACTGACAATGAGGACACTTCGCCATTTTCACAAGCCCCAGATAATCCAGAGCCCGCCCATGATCAAAAGTTAGAATTGAAACCTCTCCCTCCACATCTCAAATATTCTTATCTTGAGGATGAGCAGAAGCTTCCGGTTATTATTGCAAGAGAACTGACTTCTCAACAAGAAGAGCAGTTACTTGATGTACAGAGGAAGCATAAGAAGGCAATTGGGTGGAGTTTGGCAGACATAGTGGGAATTAACCCTCAAGTATGCGAGCACAGAATATTTTTGGAAGAGGGAGCAAGACCTGTCTGTCAACCCCAACGATATGCTTATAAGAGAATGCCCTTTGGCTTGTGTAATGCACCAGCTACTTTCCAAAGGTGCATGATGAGTCTTTTCTCTGATCTTATTGAGGACTGTATGGAAGTTTTTATGGACGATTTTAGCGTTTATGGTGATTCTTTTTACCTTTGCTTAGATGGATTATCTAGAGTATTAGATAGATGTGTTAATACAAATCTTGTATTGAATTTTGAAAAATGCCACTTTATGGTAAAGCAAGGGATTGTATTAGGACATGTGGTATCTAATACTGGCATTTCTATAGACCCATCAAAAGTGAACGTTATTTCTAGTTTACCTTACCCCTCGTCTGTTAGGGAAGTCCGTTCGTTCCTTGGCCATGCAGGTTTCTACAGGAGATTTATTAAGGACTTTAGTAAGGTGGCACTTCCCTTATCCAGATTACTGTAGAAGGACATTGAGTTCGAGTTCAGTGAGGATTGCAAACAAGCATTCGATAAGCTGAAGACTGCTCTAACTCAAGCCCCAATTGTGAGAGGACCCGACTGGAGCCAGCCGTTTGAAATCATGTGCGATGCTTCCAACCATGCAGTAGGAGTAGCGCTGGCTCAGCGTGAAGGTAAGGATCCTTTTGTTATTGCCTATGCGTCTAAGACTTTAGACACTGCCCAGTCCAATTATACTACTACTGAGAAAGAGCTACTTGCTATTGTTTTTGCTCTGGATAAATTTCGGGCTTATTTACTTGGTACTAGAGTAGTAGTGTATTCAGACCATGCAGCTCTAAAGTATCTATTAGCTAAAAAGGAATCCAAACCAGGACTTATACGTTGGATACTGCTGTTACAAGAATTTGAGTTAGAAATAAAGGATAGGAGTGGTAATCAAAATTTAGTAGTAGACCACTTGAGTCGCCTTGAACATATTAAGGATGATTCTACTCCTATAGATGATAATTTTCCTTTTGACAACCTGCAAGCAGTATCTGAGGTAGTCCCTTGGTATGTACCTATTGCTAATTATTTAGTTAGTCGCACATTTCCTCCACATTTTTCTAAACATCAAAGAGACAAGCTGAAAAGTGAGTCTAAATATTATATATGGGATGACCCATATTTATGGAGATGTGGCGCTGACCAGATAATTAGACGTTGTGTACCTCAATCAGAATTCCAGTCCATTTTAGAGGCTTGTCACTCATCTGAGAGTGGAGGACACTTTGGCCCTCAAAGAACAGCTAGAAAGATCTTAGACTGCGGATTCTGGTGGCCTACTCTTTTTAGAGATGCTGCTGAGTTTTGTAAATCTTGTCACCCATGCCAGAAATTTGGTAACATATCCAAGAGGAATGAGATGCCTCAACAATATATGCTTTTCTGTGAAATTTTTTGATGTTTGGGGCATTGACTTCATGGGTCCATTTCCAAATTCTAGTGGATATTTTTATATATTGTTAGTTGTGGATTATGTTTCCAAATGGGTGGAAGCAATTCCTACCCGCACTGATGATGCTAACACTGTTGTTTCCTTTGTGAAAAACCATATTATATGCCGCTTTGGATCACCACGAGCGATCGTGAGCGATCAAGGCACCCATTTTTGTAACAGGAGACTAACAGGATTGATGAAGAAGCATGGGATAATCCATAAAGTTGCAACAGCTTACCATCCCCAAACTAATGGGTAAGTCGAGGTGTCAAACAGAGAAATTAAGCGTATCTTGCAAAAGATAGTAAAGCCTCATAGAAAAGACTGGAGCACCAGACTACAAGATGCACTGTGGGCATACAGAACAGCATACAAGACACCCATTGGGATGAGTCCCTTCCGCTTGGTTTATGGAAAAGCTTGTCATCTCCTAGTTGAAATAGAACACAGAGCCTTCTGGGCAGTTAAGGAGTGCAACATGGGAATTGAGAATGCTGGAGCTAAAAGAAAGTTGCAACTGCAGGAACTGGAGAACCTTCGCCTGGAAGCTTATGAGAACTCCAGAATATACAAGGAAAAGATGAAAGCTGTGCATGATCAAAACCTCAAGAAGAGAGAGTTCCAACCTGGAGATTTTGTTCTCCTTTACAAATCTCGACTGAGGCTCATGCCCGGTAAGTTGAGAACGAAATGGGAAGGTCCATACAAAATAGAGAAGGCTGAACCGTACGGAGTTTATCACCTAAGCCATCCTTCAAGCTCTGAATTTATTAAGGTTAATGGACAATGCCTAAAGCTATACCATGATGAGAAGGTGTAGAAAAATAAGGAGCTTGAGATCTTTCACTTGGAAGACCCCCACATCGCAGCAGATTGAGCTATTGGAGCGTCCAACTTACGGACGTAAAAGCAAAGTGCTTGGTGGGAGACAACCCACCACGGTATGATCGTTCTTTTCCTCACTTTTAGTTTTTCTTCTTTAATAACTCTTCTCTTTATTAGTGTTTTCGTGCTCTTTCAATTACATGTCTTTATCTTTCCTTTAAAAAAAAAAAAAAATTCGCCGCGCGACGCGATCGCACCAGCGACGCATCCGCGTGGTAGGGGGAGTAAAGAAAAATAAAAATGAACAGAAAGTTACGCAGGAGCAGCGTTGGAGTCGTGCCAATGGCACAAATTACCCCACGCGACCGCGTCTCATGGAATCATAGCCTCCCACGCGACCGCGTGCCCCACGCAGCCACGTTCCCTGAGTTTTCGACGTAAAAGGGTGCACAGTCGCATTCCGTGCGAGAGTGATGCTGGATTGGTGTTGGAAGCACAATCCCTGTCACGCGACCGCATCACTGACGCGGCCGCGTCACCCATTTTATAATGCACACTCATGCGATCGCGTGACCCACGCGATCGCGTCACCCAATTTTGGCAATTAAAATGAATCGAACAGAGAGTTGTGCTGGAGCGAGGCTGAACTCGAGCCAGCAGCGCAACATAGATCACGCGACCGCGTGACCGACGCGATCGCATCACCTTATCTGGAGCGCAGCCACGCGAACACGTGCCCCACGCGGCCGCGTCGCATGCGCCGCACAGCTCAACCTAAAATTGCCACATATCTTATCTTCTTCTCCTCCAAATCCTAATTTTTCTTCTTTCTTCTTTCTCCCTTCCCCTTTCTATCTCACCTTTCACTCTCTATCTCTCTCACCACCATTAACAAGGTTTTACCTTCTTCTTCCTTCTTCTCTCTTCCATCATTCTTCTTATATTATATATATTTTTATTTTCTTTTTCTTTTCCTTTTTACATGGTGTTAGAAATTTTTTGAGTCATTATCCCTCATTATATGCTTGTGACTTGTTACAATTTATTTGACAATTATTATTATTTTTAAGGGATTTCTTGCATGTTCAATTTCATACTTTTTATATCTTGTTTAACATGCATGCCATGTGTTTGTGAAAGAGCCCATATAGCACTATGCACTTTTCTACATTACTTTACTCTACTATTCAACGCTTGCTTTTCACAAATTCTCCTTCTTATTTTATTAATTGAATTTAATTGTCAATACAAACGTGATGGTTTGTTACAAAGTATTGCTTGGTCTATGCTACTCATGCCCTTTGCCAGCATGCCAATAAACACATTGCATTCATTTGTCTTTATATGCACTAGCTATCTTCCATCGTTGGCTTTTTACACGTACTCGCGAGCATGTGTTAATGTCAGTATATCTTAATGTGCATCTATTGATAACAAGTCATCCTAGCCTATTTTAACTAGTCTTTTTCTTTTGTTTTCATTAGAATTATGCACTTTCTTGAACCATAAGCAAGCTAATTGAGTAGATTTTCATGTTTCCCTTGATTGAATCAACCATGTATGAATTCATGCCATTTCATGAGGTTTTATGCTAAAATTGTTGCATATTATGATAGAATGAATATCTCATGATTATGAGCATAGCTTTGATGAGTTTGGTGGATTAATGATAGGTGAAGAAAGCTTGGAGAAAGGTTGAAGCAAGAAGGAATGGCTAGAAGTGAAGAGAGGACAATGGAATAAGTGAAATTGAACCATAAAATTTTGCAAGGAACTTGGTTACCAAATCATCCCAGTTGTTGATGCTGTCCCTTGGAAAGGATTCCAACCATTGAGTGGCCTTGTCCTTGAGAGAAAATGGGAATAGCATCAGTTTGTAATTGTCAGGGGGCACTCCATTATTTTTGACAGTGTTGCATATCCTCAAGAAAGTGGACAAATGTTGGTGTGGGTCTTCAAGTGGTCCTCCACCAAAAGAGCAATTGTTTTGAACCAAAGTGATGAGTTGTGGCTTGAGTTCAAAGTTGTTAGCATTGACATTTGGAGCCAGGATGCTGCTCCCACAATGTCTAGGATTTGCAAAGGTATAGGAAGCCAAAACTCTCCTCTGGGGTGGGCTGCCATTGTTGTTGTCTTCTCCACCTCGTGGATTGGTTAAATGTTCCTCCATCTCTTGGAATTCTTCGTCTGATTCCTCTTCTCCAACAATATTTTTCCCTCTTTCAGCTCTTCTTAACCTCCTGAGAGTTCTTTCGTCTTGTTCATGAAAATTGGGTATGGTTCTTCTTGTACCTGACATACAAGCAGAGCATGAGAAATGCACAAAACCAGTGACACTTCAATTTACTGCCAGATTGAAGTGTTAGTTAGTTTAAGCAAAAAATCAAACAGTTAGTGGGTTAATCAAACTTAAAGAAAAAGTGCTTGATCTAGATTACCACCTCACTTAATCATTGTCAATCTAATCAGTCCCCGGCAACGGCGCCAAAAGCTTGATGAGTATTTTGGAGGAAAAATAAATCTCTAAGTTTGAGCCAAAGTTAGGGGTCTAACTTTGGCTCCAACTTTTCATATCAGCTAGCAAAGTTTTCTGATATCAACGTTGGCCTTGCCTAGTGTGCTTGTGGCACCAACGTTAGCCACCAAGTTAGGGGGCTAACGTTGGCGCAAACTTTTGCTCCTTCCCCATTGAATTTTCATGCGCCAACGTTAGCCTCCAAGTTAGGGGTCTAACGTTGGCGCAAACGTTGGATGGCCAGGGAGGAATTCATGTGCCAACGTTAGCCTCCAAGTTAGGGGGCAGTCACCTTTAGAAAGCCCCTCTGTTGGAATCTTTCTATTCTTCCAGCCCCTTTTTGCTTTGTTTCTGCTCTTCATCTTTCCTTTTGTTGATCTTTCTTTTCTGGCTGTAGGCATTCCTTGGGGACCTCTCTTCTCAGTGGCCAGTACTCTAATATCCTCTTGGGCTTTTTCATCAGTCTGCACAATCCTAAGCATTGGGATGTTGCTGTGACTTTCCTGGTCATTTTTCATATAGTCTTTCTTTTCCTTGCTAAATTGTGCCTCTGGTAACACCTTCAGAGTGACACTCTGGTCATGCATCCTGAGAGTTAATTCCCCTTCCTCTACGTCTATGATAGCTCTAGCAGTGGCCATGAATGGCCTTCCCAGTATAACAGAGTTACCATCATCATCGTTTGATTCTAAAACCACAAAATCAGCAGGGTATATAAAACTGTTCACCTTGACCAAAAG
>NC_029792.2:84241715-84319770 GCF_000816755.2 Arachis ipaensis | reverse complement strand
TCACCAAAATATCTCATCAAGTTTTTGGCGCCGTTGCCGGGGATTGATTAGATTGCCAATGATTAAGTGAGGTGGTGATCTAGATCAAGCACTTTTTCTTTAATTTTTGACTAACCCACTAACTGTTTGAAGTTTTGCCTGAGCTAATAGAAACCTCATTCTAGCAATAGAGTGAAAATTCCTTGGCTCATCCTGTTGAATATGATTTTCATAGCTTGAAAAACAAACGAGAGGAGTGGTTTTCGTTCATTACTCTCTCAAGTTTGCCAACTGTTTGATACTTTGTGTCAACTGATCCTTCAATCATATCCTGGCCTGAATATACTCTATCATCACTTGAATTGGTTGTGACTGTGCAGATCATGGAAGGGAACTCAACAAATTCTAGCAATCATGAGAGTAATACCCCCACCTTGGATGATAATGTAACCCATAGTTCGAAGCAACTATCCATAGCCATGAATGATGTTGCCCAATGGTTTGAAGCATTTCCACAAGGAAGCATTATCGGATGGGAAGAACTGCAAAGTTTGCGCCAACGTTAGCCCCCTAACTTGGTGGCTAACGTTGGCGCCACAAGCACACTAGGCAAGGCCAACGTTAGGGCCAAAGTTAGACCCCTAACGTTGGCACCAACGTTGGTATCAGCAAATTGTGCTAGCTGATATGAAAAGTTGGAGCCAAAGTTAGACCCCTAACTTTGGCTCAAACTTTTGGTCCAACTTTTGCAAAACTCAAACCCGGTTCAATTGGTTCACTTTGGTTCTTCTTCAAACTTCAAGAGCAATCAACCAAGGCCTCTTTCAACCCAATTCCACCAAGAGCAAAGGCCCAACTCAAGGCTTGAAGATCATTTGAAGAAAGTGTATAAATAGGATAGAATTCAAGTTCTTCGGGGAGCTTTCCTTTTGGAATTTTCATAATAGTTTTCGGAGAGCTTTTGATATTGAGTGAACTTTAATTTCTTTGTCTTGGGGAAGGAGAATTCACTTCTCCTCCTCTTCATTTTATTGCTTTCTATTTCAATTGCAATTGTCTTGGATCTTGGATTGGAGAATTGAAGAAATTTGGTTTCAATCTCAATCTTGGATCTCTCTGTTTCTTTACTGTTAATTGAATTTCATTTCCGGTTAATTGCTCTTCATCTATTCTCTTTGAAATTTACAATTCCCTTGCAATTGTTCTTATTGTATCTAGGAAGGCATTGAGATCTAGACTTAGTTTTCTAGTCTCTGGGTCCTGAGATCCAAATCTCCAATTTACATTCTGTTTCTTACTTTCCATGTTCATTTACTTTTCTGCTATAAGATCCGATCCAATCCCAATCCCCTTTTACTCTTCTGTTTGATGCAATTTAACTTTTCCTTGTTTAATTACTGCAAATCCACGTCCCAATCCCCTTTACATATCAAGCAATTTACATTCCTTGCACTTTAAGATTCCGCAATTTACATTTCTTGCACTCTAAGTTTCTGCCATTTAATTTCTTGTTCTTTACGTTTCAGCAATTTATTTCTTGTTCTCTTTACTTTCATGCAATTTACATTCTGCAAGTCACAAAACCATCAACCAAATCTTGATTCGCTTGACTAAATCAACCACTAAACTAAAATTGCTCAATCCTTCAATCCCTGTGGGATCGACCTCACTCCCGTGAGTTTTTATTACTTGATACGACCCGATACACTTGCCGGTTAGATTTGTGTGTTTTGGGGGAAATTAATTTTTCACCAAAATACTCACCATCTATCACCCTCTTTTCCGTTTCCTTCCTTGCTGTATATCTCTTTGAATTTAATTTACTTTCTCTTCCCTTCTTTCAGGATGGCCACCAAGAAAGGAAAAGAGAAAGCAACGTCCAGACCACCAGCAAGAAGAGGAACTAAAAGAGCATTAGTAGTAGAGCCTTCTTCAACTGCAGTCAAGCCCTCAACAAAATGAGTCAAGAGGATAATAAAGGTTGACGAAAAGGAGAAAGCCTTTCCAGCAAAGGACGCTGCGCGATTTTCCAATCGCTACTGTGAGCAGATGTTCCCTATCCTGGTAGAAAGGAACTATAACAATGAATACCTTCTTATCCTCTCGTCCAATATTGCCACCTTTGTTGAGCCACAAATTGAACGAAGACAATGGGGTTTCTTACGGAAACAGCCAAGGCAGGTCAATCTTTCTTGGGTAGTTGAGTTCTACTCCAACTTCTACATGCCGACCCTGCAGTCTGTTTATGTCCGGCAGAAGCAAGTCCCCATCACAGAAGAGGCCATTCAGCACGTTCTGAGTCTTCTCCCTATTCCAGCCTTCCCCCTATTCCTGCAGGAATGGACACTTTTCAAGAAGCCGCCCTTCATCGCCAGAGATACCAATTTGACTGGAACTCCGTTCTCAGAGTCATCGCATTACCTGGCAGCCGTTGGATCTACAGATACCACCGTACCCGCCCTAAGGGAATCTTGGCTTCCGCACTTACCTTGGAGGCTCACGTATGGGCACAGATCATGTCCCATTACGTCTTTCCGAGCACTCATGAGTCCTCCTACACTGCAGACATGGCTGTTCTACTATGGTGTATCCTTACAGACTAACCTCTGAATCTCTCAAGACACATCCGGAATGCTATGGAGCATGTACAAATCACGGGCAACCTACCTTTTCCCGCCCTGGTCTCAGATCTTGTCTCAGCAGCCAGAGTCTCCTACAGAGCGGGGGACACCAAAGCCATGCTTCCACGGGATGATCAATATGTCCCTAACGGGAAATACCTCAGACTTTCAGCAGCCACTACAAGCCAGGCTACTGAGCCGGTTGAAGATATTCCTTCTTCAACGCCACAAGCATCTACAACTGAGAAATTGCTCCAGCAGATACTTGAAAAGTTGGATCGGCATGAACTGAAAGCTAAGATGAGAGAGCGCCGTAACAAGCGCCGATTCACATACCTCAAGGAGCTGATCATGGGCAAATTCAAGGACTCAGACACTCCGGACTCCACTTCTTTTACCAGCACCGGGAGCGATGCTAGTCCCGACTGTGGAGATACTGCTACCAGCCCACCCCTGTTCCTGACAGATGGCACCGAGGACGGTGCAAAGCCTTAAGTGTGGGGAGGTCGGTCAGTACCTGACTTCAGGACGTAATTTCTCTTCTCTGTACACCAATAATTAGGATATTTTAGTTAGATTTTCTTTCCTTTATAGAATAGAATAAATTGCATAGGTTAGAATAGTTGCATGCATGTTCTACTTGATCGAAAAGACAATAAGTTTCTTTTAAAAATCTATCTTTGGAATAAAATTTCACTAATTTTTCAAAATTTTTATGATAAATCTGCTTGAGTTGTATTTGGAACATGATGTTTGAGCTAAAGAACACACAACCTGTGAAAGATTTGAGCCTTTATGTATGGTTACATTATTTAACCATAATTATTTTATTCTTATGTGTTTACTTCTCTATGATAGTAATCTATATTTTGTTTTATCTTATATGTCCAATATTTATTATATTTACATGCTTGCACATGATTGAGGCTATTATTTGTTTAAACTCACTTATCCAAATCAAGCCTACCCTTTTCAATTACCTTTGTTAACCACTTTGAGCCTTTAAAACCCCATTTGTTCTATATTTTACCACATTACTAACCTTAAGCTGAAAAACAATTGCATGTCCCAAATTGAATCTTTGGTTAGCTTAAGATAGAATTGTGTGTGCTAGTTAAGTATGGAAAATTGTGGGAACAAAAGTTGTTAAGGGGATGTGTCATGAAAATTTAAAGGGAATTTGGATACATATTCATGTGAAACTATAAGAATCAAAAATCTATGTGCGTTGATAAGCTTTATTTATTTCAATTCAAAAAAAAATATGATAAACAAATAAATAAGGGGACAAAATTATCCCAATGTTAAATTCAGAATTCAAAGATCAATGCACATATGATAGAATTAAAATACAAAGTTGAAACATGAGTATGGGTTGAAAAAGGGAATTATGGGTAGCTAAGCATGAATTTAAAAGTATATAGAATATATGTACATTAGGTGAGAGCTTAGGTTAATTAAAGATTCAATTTATAAAGCTCACTTAGCCATATGTACACCCTTACCTGCACCTTGGCCCCATTATAACCCTGAAAAGACCTCATGATGTTTGCATTGGTATATTAACTGTTGTTGATTGGTTAGGAGAAAAACAAAAGTTAGAAAACATGACTAGAGAAGAATAAAGTGATTACCCTATACACTAGAGATTAGAGCGTACATACATTACCAGTAAGGGTTCAATGCTTGAATTTTCATGTTTCCTGCTTTCATAAGCTATCTTCTTGCACGTTTATCGATTTTATTGTATAATGATAGAATTAGTGGAATTTGATTTGTAATTGTTTTGAAGAGCTTATTTACTTTTGATCAAGTGGAAAATAATCATATAGTTGCATTTATTTATATATGTAGGATTGCATTGCATTTCATGAGTTTCTGCATGTTCATACTTATTTCCTTGTCTCCTTCAACTTAGCATGAGGACATGCTAATGTTTAAGTGTGGGGAGGTTGATAAACCACTATTTTATAGTTTATATTGTGTTTAATTGTGTGGTTTTGTCATGATCCTTACCCACTTATTCATCAATTTAGCATGCATTTAGATTTCCTTCCTAAATTTAGTACATGTTTGAAACTGCTTCCTAGAGACTTTAATTATTTAATTTTAATTCTCTTTTATTCCATTCGATGCCGTGATCTGTGTGTCAAGTCTTTCAGGCTTTATAAGGCATGAATGAGATGGAGATTGGAGAGGAAGCTAGCAAAAATGGAAGGAACACAAGAATTTGAGGAGATAACCAGCGAGAAGGGACGCGGTCGCATGGCTCACGCGACCGCGCGAAGGAGTGCAAATCGCAGTGACGCGGCCGCATGGCTTGCGC
This sequence comes from Arachis ipaensis, assembly GCF_000816755.2. NCBI lineage: Eukaryota > Viridiplantae > Streptophyta > Magnoliopsida > Fabales > Fabaceae > Arachis > Arachis ipaensis. The sequence goes on along the minus strand of NC_029792.2, from coordinate 84,314,844 downwards.
GGCCGCGCGGATTGGAAAGCGCAAGAGACGCGGTAGCGTGGATGGCGCGAACGCGTGGAGAGGAAAAAGCGCAAGCGACGCGTCCGCATGGACGACGCGATCGCGTGACATGTGCGATCTGCATAATCTGCAGATTTTGCTGGGGGCGATTTTGGACCTTATTTCGGCCCAGTTTTCGGCCCGGAACAGCAGACTAGAGTCAGAGAATATGCAGAAACAACACACACATTCATTCAGTAGTTTTAGATCTAGTTTTACTCTCTTAGGTTTTTCTCTCTAGTTTTTGAGAATTTTAATTTTCAATTGGTCTTAGCATTGGAACATTGAGAAGAGTTATTCCCTCATCAAGACTTCATCATTCTAGTTTGTTCTCTTAACTTGGTTCTATTCTTCCATGTTCTTTGTTATGTTCAATTTTGTCATTAAGATACTTTTATGATTAATTAATGCAAGGATTATTTCTTTTTAATTCAATTTCAATTCCAATAATCATGTCTTCTTTTAATTCCCTTTCATGTGTTATGGATTCTTTATTTACAATGCGTGAGTAGTTTCCTTACTTGATGGGGAGTTGATGAAAAGGAACTCTTGAGTTGGAGGGATTGAAGGAAAAATTTGTAGTTGGGTTAAATGTTGGATTGCTATCCTGTCACCAACGCCAATCCTTTTGAACTAAGTGGGTTGCAACTTGTGAACAGATCTGGCATTCCAACTTGTTTGACTTTCCGTTACCTAGTAAAGGATAACCAAACAGAGTAACCGTTAATTATAAATCAATCTTAAAAATCCTTCCATCAATGATAGAGATTCTAACAAATCAACTCCCAGTCAAGGCTTTTATTTATATTATTTAAAATTCCTCAATTTAAATTCCAATTTACTTAGCTCAACTTCTTGGAACATCTGATTAATAAAACAGCACACTTTTCTGCAACTCATTGGGAGACGACCTGGGACTTAAAACTCCCAGTAATTTTAATTTAAACTCTCTGTGACATATTTCTAAATTGATAGGCAGATTTTCGGTGAGTTAAGAACTATACTTGCAACATAACCATTTTAATAAATTTTTAATTCACCAGCTTCTGCTTTCCATCATCACGCGAGCGCGTCGTTCACGCGTTCGCATCATTCGTGCAGACTCCTATCGATGCGTACGCGTTAGGCATGCATTCGCGTCGCTGTGATTTTCTCCATTCCGCACGTTAGCATGAGCTATGCGTGCGCGTCAGTGTTCGCTGGCCATCTCCTTAGTTTCTTGTATTCTTTCCATTTTTGCAAGCTTTCTCTCTATTCTCTAAGCCATTCCTGCCCTATGAATCCTGAAACACTTAACATACAGATCACAGCATCGAATGGTATAAAGGAGAATTAAAATATATAAATAAAAGATCTTTGGGAAGCAAGTTTTCAACCATAAAACAATACTAGGAAGGAAAATTTAAAATCATGCAATTAGTATGAATAAGTGGGTGAAGACTTGGTGAAAGTAAAGAACAAAGGACATTATTGTTTTCCGCTTAGAGTTAGCGATGAGTTAAAGTAAAGAACAAAGGGGTAAAATAGGCTCAAAATTGGTTTGCAAGGGATAATGAAAGGTAAGGCCATATGGGTATGTAAGCTCAGTGAAACAAAGACCTCAATCATATAAGTGCATGCATACATCAAACAATGGAAATATAGAATCAAGCAAGACAAAGATCACAATTTTAGAGAGAACAACACACACCAAAAATAAAATATTGGTTGATAAAATGCAACCAATCAATTAGGCTCAAAATCTCACTGGTTTTGTGTGTTCGAGGTCTAAACCATGTTCCAAAATAATATTTCTTCAAACAAGTTTAACAAAAAATTATAATTCAAATTAGTGAAATATTATAAAAAGTTTCTTGAAAAAGAAAATATTACTTTAACCAAGTGGTGGTAAAATATGCACAAAATCAAATAAATATGCAATAAAACATGCAAATGCAACAACTAACAAACAAAGAAAATAAAACATTGGTGTTGAGAAGGAAATAACTAACCCACGGAAGTCGGTATCGACCTCCCCACACTTAAAGATTGCACCATCCTCGGTGAATGCTAAGATGTGCAAGTGGATGGGTTGCTTCAACTGATGCTTTTCTCCAAAGATTGTGCAGGTGGACTTGTCTATTTCCCCATGTAAACGTCTTCCGGTTCCCTTCCTGGTGGCCATCCTAACAGAAAAAGAGAAGAAAAGTAACCCAAAAATAAAGATAGAAAACAAATAAAACATGGGTTGGTTAATGCCAAATAATGAGGATTTCAATTACATGGTAGCTACAACATGCAAGTGAGAAAATACTAGAAGCAATTAGCGTATCAACAGTGCAAAAATTGCAACAATGGGAGAAGAGTGTGGGTAATGAAAGACAATATAAGTTCATATAAATGCAAGAGGAGTACAAGTATCATAAAAGATTAGCATTGATTTAAATAATACTGCCCAATTAGAATAAAACAGGTCATGAAGCACCAGGATAATTCAAGAGAAGATGCAACAGTTAAATAAGAAAATTTAACCACAATGGAAAACTAATAAATTTAGAAAAGAAAATAAAGATATGCACAAAATTAAAATGAAATGAATTAAGTAAAATAGAATGAAAGTGAAGATGGATGAAAAGTTAAAAGAATGAAGAATAAGAAAGTGAGAAAGAATAAAGAAGAAAGAAGGAAGAAGAAAGAAATAAGAAGGGAAAAGAAAAAATTAGGATTAGGGAAGAAAAGATAAGATAATTGGCACTGCTCTGGATAAACTGTGCGTCACATGCGACGCGAACGCGTGGGTCACGCGATCGCGTGGTGTGTGATAATTTTCAGGTGACGCGGATGCGTGGGTCACACGATCGCGTGGCCTGATTTGTGCTATTAGCGCGAGTGCAGCCTCGCGTACGCACAACTCTCTGTTTCGTTTGCATATTGCCAAAATTTGAGGTGACGCGTTCGCGTGGGTGACGCGATCGCGTGAATAGCCATATTTTGAAAACGACGTGGACGCGTGGGGCACGCGTTCGCGTGGGGCACGCGTTCGCGTGGGGCACGCGTTCGCGTGGGGCACGCGTTCGCGTGATAGGGCTTTTGCTTCTAGCATCATTCCAGCCCAGCTCTATCATAAGTCTCTGCCATACGCCTCTTTACGTCGATTTTGCAGAGCCACGCATTCGCGTGGGTGACGCGGATGCGTGGGAGGCTCTTTTTCATAATGACGCGGACACGTCATTGACGCGGTCGCGTAGGCATATTTGTTCCTAAGGCACGCCTCCAGCCATGCTTTCGCGTGACTCTCTGCTTCTTTTCTCCTTGTTTTCTAATGCATTATGACGTGGACGCGTCAGCGACGCTGGCGCGTTGCATGCGAAATTTTTTTTATGCAGTATGCAGAATGCAGATGACTATGTAGAAATTATGAATGAACACGAATGAAAATAAAATAAAATAAAACTAAGAACAAAAAGGAAAGAATATACCATGGTGGGTTGTCTCCCACCTAGCACTTTTAGTTAAAATCCTTAAGTTGGACATTTGGTGAGCTCCTTGTCATGGTGGCTTGTGCTTGAACTTGTCTTGAAACTTCCACCAATGCTTTGACTTCCAATAAGCTCTGTCTATTCCAAGTTAATTTCCCAAGCCTTGATGGAGTTCTTTACAAGCTTTGAGCTCCCAAAGTCGATCCTCTTGTATTCCTGGATCCCAAATCTTGATTCTACACCCGTCTTCAAGTTGATCATCATGATTCCATCCGGGTGGTAAGCAATCTGAATTCTCACTAAGGCATCCAAACAGCTTTCTAGACCTATTCAGTTGAGCTTTACACAAACCTTTGCATTTAAACTTTGAGCTTTCCACCATATTGAACCTTTCATGACAACTCCAACCACTAACCATCTTCCTCTTACTCTTAACGCCACAGAGAGCTCTAAGCTGGCCATCTGTCTTAAGTAAACCATATTCAAGTGGGAAAGTAAAGGGCAAGGATAAGAATTTTACCCACTTGAATGTTGTTTTGGATAGTAATGGCTTTGGGGGAGAGGTCTCCAACAGCTTTGGGAAGGTGATTTCAAGCTCCATTCCCTTGTGCTCTCCCTTGATAACTTCTACCTCTTTGCAAGCTTCTTCAAGTTCAACCTCTTCCTCTTGGTAGCTTTCTTTCAACTCAATCTCTTCTTCATTACTCACCAAGGGCATGGAAGGTTGTGCTTCTTCTTCTTTAATCTCCATCTCTTGATCAACTTTTTCAAAGTCTTTAGCCATGATATGCCTTGGAGGTTGTACACCCTCTTCAACATCAAATTCAGACGTCTTGGAAGGAGGTTCTATGACTAGACTTTCCCATGGAGGTTCATCATCTCTTAAGTCTTCAACCACTTCTTCCTCTTCAATAATTACTGATTTGTCCAGTTGTTTTAGTATAAAATCGTACTCATCCTTGATGATTTTCTTTCCATGATAACTCCTTTCAACTATTTCGTCATATTCAAGGGTCTCTCCTATCTCCATATTTTGGGCCTCCTCTTGCTCTAGGACAAAATCAGACTCCTCCTTGATGTCTTCCTTCACTAATTCTTCAACCACTCCTTCGACTTCAAGGGTCTCCACTACCTTCAGCTGTAGGGCCTCCTCTAGCTTCTTATGAAGTATGGATTCGTGAAGATGATTCCTTCTTTCTTGTTTCATATCAATATAATAACTGGGATCATCTTGCTCTTGGATTCATAGATGTGTGTGCTCTTCCATGGAGGGTGGTGATTGGATGAAAAGATTATTATGTGGTTGAAAAGGAAGTGCACTGAAGCTTGAGGGTTGAATATTGGAGGTAGAGGGTTGGTCCATGCGGGATATAAGATTTTGTAGTGTAGAGGTGAGACCAATGATATTAGAGATGAGTGTGTTGTTATCCAATGAAGGTTGGGGTGGATCTATGTATGGTTCATACGGTTCATAGGGTGGTTGGTATGGTGGATGTGGGTTAGGGTCCTATGGGGGTGTTTGGTGGTAAGGTGCTTGTGAGTATGGTGGTTCAAAGGTATGTTGGGGACGTAGTTCATAAGCATATGGCGGGGCTTGTTGGTGACTACAAGAGGGTCCACCATATTCATCATCTTGGTACGCTCCCTGGAATGGCTCTTGACCATAGTAATTTGGTGGAGGTGGTTTGTCACGATAGGGTCCACCATAACTATTGTCTTGGTATGCATCATATAATGGTTGTTGGTTATAGCGCACTGGAGGGGGTTGTTGCCAAGAGGGTTAATCAAATCCTTGTGGCTCCTCCCATCTTTCATTCTTCCAACCTTGATGCCTATTTTCATTATAGTTTCCATTCCTTACAACAACATTGGAACCAAACTTGAAACCAAAGGTGTGAGAATTCATAGAAGCAAAAGAAAATAAAAACAAAAACTAATAAAAAAATAATGAAAATAAACTCCTAAAACTAGAAACACTAACAATAATATAAGATAAAAATTTGGAAAAGGTTTAAATTTTGAAAAGGTTTGAATTTTAAAATTTTAAATTTAAAATTTGAAATTTGAATTTTGAATTTTGGAATTTAAATATTAAAATTTGAAATTTGATTTTTAAAATAAGATAAGATAAGATTCTGAAAAAGATATGATTTTTGAAAAAGATTTGAATTTTGAAATTTAAAACTAAGATAAGATAAGATAAAAATTTTAAAATAAAAATCTGAAAATTTTTTTTTGTAATTTTTGAAAAAAATCAATTAAAATAAAGAGAAAAGATAGTTTTGAATTTAATAAGGAAAGAGAAAAATAATAAAATGACACCAAACTTAAAATTTTTAGATCAAAACGAAGAAAACAACCAAGAACAACTCGTAGGTCAAGATGAACACGAAGAACAACTTGAAAATCAAGAAAGAACAAGGAACATTATTTTCGAAAATTTTAATAACTAAATAAAAACCAATAACCTCTTAATTTACAAAAAAGCAAAAAAAAAAAAAAATAAACAAGCAAAAAGCAAATATTTACAATAACCAATAATAAGGCACATGTTTGCAATTCCCCGGCAACGGCACCATTTTGACGAACGGGATTAATTGCTTGTAAAGAATTTTTATAAAAATATAATCGCGTTGCAAGTATAGTTTCTAAACCAACAGAGAATCCTTTCGTACAAAAACTTTGGTTGTCACAAGTAACAAAACCCAATAAAATTTATAACCGAAGTATTTAAACCTCGAGTCATTTTCTCAAGGAATTGCAGGGAGGTATGATTTATTATTGGTTATGGAAAAGGGTATATTTTTGGGTTTTCGAAATAGCGAACAGGAAAATAAATTGGCAGGAAATTAAATCTTAATTATCATAAAAACCATTGCAAGGTATGAGGATTGGAAATTGATGCCAGGGCATTTTGGCCAGTTTTACTGACCTTTTGTTTACTGTTTTTGGGTAGTTTCATGCATTTTCTTAGGAAATAAGCAAGTTTTGGGTAGAATTTCACTTACATCTTGATTCAAGCAAACATTGTGCACTTTACATGATGCATGTCTCATGACTTGGATTAGAACTTTGATGCACTCTACTGCTTGATTTCAGGACAAAGGAAGCAAGGAAGAACCACGTTAGCAGCCACGTTAAGTAATCGCCAATAACGTCCTCGAAGCCATCATAGCCGACGTTAAGAGTCACGTTAACTAAGTTAACGTGAACTCTAACGTGGAAGAAGAAAATGAAGCCAACATTAGTGCCACTCACCTTTGTCACTAACGTTGGACCAAGCTCATATTGGCCACGTTAACTCAATTAACGTGGACTCTAACGTGGAGGGAGCAAAGAATCGCCAACGTTAGTGACACCCACCTTTGTCACTAACGTTGGAATGAGCCACTATGAGCAACGTTAACTCCCACGTTAACTTAGTTAATGTGGAGGAAAGAATGATGAGCCAACGTTAGTGACACTCACCTTTGTCACTAACGTTGAAGATGGCTATCACTACCACGTTAGAAGCCACGTTAACATAGTTAACGTGAACTCTAACGTGGGAAGTAGGGGCGTTTTGGAACATTAGTGACAAAGGTAAGTGTCACTAATGTTCTCGAAGATTTGGCAAGCCTACGTTAAAGGTCACGTTAGCCACACTAACGTGAACTCTAACGTAGGGGGAAGGGAGGACTCTCAACATTATTGGAAAAGGTAAGTCCCAATAACGTGTACGAAGGACCAAGAGGCAACGTTAGCGGTCACGTTGGTGCCACTAACGTTGAAGTTAACATAGATCATCCCTGAGTTAGGAACGTTAGTGAAAAAGGTGATTGTCACTAACGTTCTCGAACCCACACTTTCACTTAACGTTAACGCCACTAACGTCCTAAGCTAAAGTCTCTGCCTGCTTCACACTTTCTCTCTGCAAGTAAAGCTAAGCCCACTGAAGAGGATAACTGCTTCAAACTTAAGATCCAAAGGCCCATATCCAAGACTTGAAGAACCAACTAGAAGATCAAAAGAGTAGTATATATAGAGAGAACTTTGAACTAGAAGGGAGCTTTGGCATTATTAGAATTACTCTCTGTATTTTACTTTCTCTGCAACTTTTAGTTTAATTCTGAGAATGTACTCTCCATCTATGCTTTTCATTCCCAGAGCTATGAACAACTAAACCCCTTTCATTGGGTTAGGGAGCTCTGTTGTAATTTGATGGATCAATAATAGTTTTCATTATCCTTCTTCTCTCTTTTCTCTTGATTTTACTAGAAAGCTTTCAATCTTCATCCAATTGAGTAGTTATCTTGGAAAAGAAACTATTCATACTTGGATCTCTTCTGAACCTTGGAAGAGGAATGAAGAGATCATGGTAGAATTGCTTTCTCATGTTGGACCAAATTGGCGTTTGGGCGGATATGGTGACATATAAATCTCCCAATACTTTGATTTGGAAATACATGTGGTATAATCAGTGACCACACTTCATCTCTTCTCATGAGCAATTAGACCAAGGAATTGGCTATTGATCTGATTTGAGAGATTGAATTATCAAGGAATTGGAATTCAATCACTTAAGATTGCCAAGGAGATCAATGAATGCATTGATTGAGGAAGAGATGAAAATGAACTTGATCCGGAGAACGCAACATCTCCTAAGCCCAATGAACTCCCCATTTCTAATCTTACCCATTCTCTTTACTTTCTGCTATTTACTTTCATGCTAAACTCCCCTTTCCCATTTAAGATTCTGTAATTTACTTTCCGTCATTTATTTTCTGCAATTTACTTTCCTGCCATTTAATTTCCTGCAATTCTCAACCCAATTTCTGCTTAGCTCAACTAGAACATTTTTCCAATTAAAGTTGCTTGACCAATCAATCCCTGTGGGATTCGACCTCACTCTATTGTGAGTTTTTACTTGACGACAATTCGGTACACTTGCCGAGGGAGATTGATGCCAGGGCATTTTGGCCAGTTTCACTAACCTTTTCATTACTATTTTTAAGGTAGTTTCATGTATTTCCCTAGAAAATAAGCTAGTTTTGGGTAGATATTCACTTACATCTTGATTCAAGCATACATGGTGCACCTTACATGATTTCATGAGAATTTTGTATGAAATTAATGACAAATTGGATGTTACATTTCCCATGACTTGGACTAGAACTTTGATGCACTTTATTGCTTGATTTCAGGACAAAGGAAGCAAGGAAGAACCACGTTAGCAGCCACGTTAGTCTCACTAATGTGACTTCTAACGTAGGAATGGGAGCTAGCTTGCAAAGTTAATGAGAAAAGTAATCGCCAATAATGTCCTCGAAGCCATCAGAGCCCACGTTAAGAGTCACGTTAACTAAGTTAACGTGAACTCTAACGTGGAGGAAAGAAAATGGAGCCAACGTTAGTGACAGTTACCTTTGTCACTAACGTTGGGCCAAGCTCATAAGTGGCCACGTTAGTTGCCACGTTAACTTAGTTAACGTGGCTTCTAACGTTAAGAAGCAAAAGAGAAGCCAACGTTAGTGACATTCACCTTTGTCACTAACGTTGGCCAAAGCCTCCATAAGCCACGTTAACTCTCACGTTAACTTAGTTAACGTGGAAGCCAACGTGGAGAAAGTATATGATCGCCAACGTTAGTGACACCTAACTTTGTCACTAACATTAGAATTAAGCACCCAAGCCACAATGAGCCACGTTAACTCCCACGTTAACTTAGTTAACGTGGAAGCTAACGTGAAGAAGAGAGATGATGAGCCAACGTTAGTGACATTCACCTTTGTCACTAACGTTGGAAGATGGCTAGCATTGCTACGTTAGAGGCCACGTTAACCTAGTTAATGTGGACTCTAACATGGGAGATAGGGGCACATTGGAACGTTAGTGACAAAGGGAAGTGTCACTAACGTTCTCGAAGGTTGGCAAGCTAACGTTAAGAGCCACGTTAACTAAGTTAACGTGGACTCTAACGTAAGAAAGGGGAAGGCTTTTCAACGTTATTGGGAAAGGTGAGTCCCAATAACGTGTGCGAAGGACCAAGAGGCAACATTAGTGGCAACGTTTGTGCCACTAACGTTGAGGTTAACGTGGCTCTTACTTGGGTAAGGAACGTTAGTGAAAAAGGTGATTGTCACTAACGTTCTCGAACCCACATTTTCACTTAACGTTAACACCACTAATGTCCTGAGCTAAAGTTCCTGCCCACTTCACACTTTCTCTCTGCAAGTAAAGCTAAGCCCAATGAAGAAGATAACTGTTTCAAACTCAAGATCCAAAGGCCCATACCCAAGACTTGAAGAGCCAACTAGAAGATCAGAAGAGTAGTATATATAGGAGTAGGTTTGAATTGATAAGGGACATTGGAAATTGGGAAAACTACTCTCTGTATTTTACCATTCTCTGCACTTCTAGTTTTGTTTTCATGATGTATTCTCCATCTTTGCTTTTATTTTCAAGAGCTATAAACAACTAAACCCCTTTCATTGGGTTAGGGAGCTCTGTTGTAATTTGATGGATCAATACTAGTTTTCATTATTCTTCTTTTATCTGTTTTCTTGATTTTACTTGAAAGCTTTCGATCTTCATCCAATTGGATAGTTATCTTGGAAAAGAAGCTATTCAAACTTGGATCTCTTCTGAACCTTGAAAGAGGAATGAAGAGATCATGCTAGAAATACTTTCTCATGCTGGACCAAATTGGGTTTGGATGGATATGTGACTATAATCCTCTCAATACTTGGTTTGGGAAATGCATGTGGTATAATCAGTGACCATACTTCATCTCTTCTCATGAGTAATTGACCAAGGAATTGGCTATTGATCAAGATTTGAGAGATTGAATTACAAGGAATTGTAATTCGATCACTTAAGATTGCCAAGGAGATCAATGAATGCATTGATTGAGGAAGAGGTGAAAATGAAATTGATCCAGATAATGCAACATCTCCTAAACCCAATGAACTCCCCATTTCTGATCTCACCCATTCTCTTTAATTTCTGTCATTTACTTTTATGAGCAATTACCCCATTCCCATTTACAATTCTGCAATTTACTTTCCGTCATTTACTTTCAGCTCTTTATTTCTAGCATTTACTTCTTCTGTTATTTACCTTCCCGCCATTTTATTTTCTGCAATTCTCAACTCAAATACTGACTCGCTAAACTAGAACATTCCTCTAATTAAAGTTGCTTGATCAATCAATCTCTGTGGGATTCGACGTCACTCTATTGTGAGTTTTTACTTGACGACAAATTCGGTACACTTGCCGAAGGAAATTTGTCACGAGACAAGTTTTCCGTGCATCAAGTTTATGGCGCCGTTGCCGGGGATTGATTGTGCATCAACAATGATTAAATTGGAAGATAACTAGATTGAGCATTTTTGTTTTGTTTGATTTAATTTTCTGTTTGAGTAATTTACTTTCAGTTCTGGTTAATTTCTTCCCTTCCCCCTAGTTTTTCAATTTTCTTTGTTATTTACAATTCAGTTCACTAACCCACTAACTGTTTGATATATTGCATCACTCACACTAACAGTAATTCTAACAGAATACTTTCTGCATTTATTTTCCTTGCTTGTGCTTTGTTGGTTGTATGACAGGGAGAAGAAGCAGGGCTTCAACTTCTTTTGATTCTGAACCTGAGAGAACCTTCTTTAGATTAAGGAGGGAAGCAAGAGGAAAAAGAGTGGTTGGTGCTGAGGAAGAGGAGGAATACTTTGAACCAAACATGGAAGAAAACATGGAAGACCATCATGAGGAAGAGGCTCACAACCATGGCGGAGGAGGTCGAGCAAATCATGCTAGGGAGGATAGAAGAGTTTTAGGCTCCTACATCAATCCAAACCCAGGAAACTATGGAAGTAGCATTCAAAAGCCAACCATCCATGCCAACAATTTTGAACTAAAACCACAGCTCATCACCCTTGTTCAGAACAACTGTTCGTTCAGAGGAAGTGTCCAAGAAGACCCCAATCAACATCTAACCACCTTCCTGAGAATATGTGACACAATAAAGTCTAATGGTGTTCATCCTGATGCCTATAGACTGCTCTTGTTTCCATTCTCACTCAAGGATAAGGCAGCCAAGTGGCTGGAGTCTTTCCCGGAGGAGAGTTTGACAACTTGGGAAGATGTGGTGAACAAATTCTTAGCAAGATTCTACCCCCCTCAACGAATCAATAGGCTGAGAGCTGAGGTCCAAACTTTCAGGCAACAAGATGGTGAGACTCTTTATAAAGCATGGGAGAGGTTTAAGGACCTAACAAGGAGGTGTCCACCTGACATGTTCAACGAATGGGTGCAGCTGTACATTTTCTATGAAGGGCTATCTTATGAGTCAAAGAAGGCCGTAGACCATTCATCCAGAGGATCTTTGAACAAGAAAAAGACCATTGAGGAAGCCATAGATGTCATTGAAACAGTAGCAGAGAATGACTATTTCTATACTTCTGAAAGAGGCAATACTAGAGGAGTAATGGAGCTAAACAATGTAGATGCTCTGTTGGCCCAAAACAAGCTCATTACCCAACAGCTGGCTGACCTCACCAAGAAGATGGAGAGGAACCAAGTAGCAGCAATCACTACTTCATCAACAACCCAAGAAGGAGTGAATGAAGAAGCAGAGGGTAGTCAGGAGCAAGCCAACTACATTGGGAATTCACCTAGGCAAAACCATGATCCATACTCTAAGACCTACAACCCTGGATGGAGGAATCACCCAAACTTTGGGTGGGAAAATCAACAAGACCAAGGCCTAGATCAAAGACATTTAAATCCCAACAACAATGCAGCCCACCAACATTTCACATCTAGACCATATCAGCACCCACATAACCAACCCTCTCAACACCTTTACCAAGGCCAAAATAACCCTCCTCATCCTTCCACCTCTAATCCCAATCTACCATCATTTGATGACAGACTCTCAAGGATTGAGAATCTACTTGAAGGCATAGGCAAAGAGATTTAAGACAACAAGGCATTCAAGGAGGAAGTGCGAGCCAATTTCAAGAACCAGGGAGACACAATCAAGAGGTTGGAATCCCAAGTGGGGTATCTCTCTGAGCAGATTCTCAAACCTACAGATGGATTCCCAAGTGATACAGAGAAGAATCCGAGAGGTGAAACAAAGAAAGTAAGATGAGAAGATTGCAAGATGGTCACTATAAGTGACAAGGAGACTGAGGACAAGCCAAGCAAGCTGTCAGAACAACCTGGAGATACCTCAACAGAGAAGGAGGAAAAAGATCACCAAGAACCAGAAATCTCACAAGAGGAGCTGCTGAGACTCTATGCACCCTTTCCCTAACTGCTCAATGGTGCTGTGGAGAAGAGAATATACTCAAGGTTTCTAGATTTGTTTGCATCTCTGCATGTAAACATACCATTCATCAAAACTATCCAACAAATACATGCATACATCAAGTATATGAAAGAACTGCTTCCCAGGAAAAGCTCACTCAAAAGAGGCCAAACTATAGTGATGGACAAGGATTGCAGCGCCCTCATTCAACCAGAGTTGCCTACAAAAAGAAAGGACCCAGGGAGTTTTCACATCCCCTGTGCCATAGGAGAAACAATGTTTGATAGAGCACTCTGCGATTTGGGAGCAAGCATCAACTTAATGCCCTTATCCCTGGTGAAGAGGCTGCAGATCAATGAGATAATGCCCACAGATGTAGTCATCAGGCTGGCTGACAAAACTCAAAAACAAGCAATAGGAGTGGTGAAAAATGTGTTGGTAAAGGTTGGGAAATACTTTCTTCCCACAGACTTCGTCATCCTAGACATGGAAGAGAGTCACACTCACCCAATCATATTGGGAAGACCATTCCTAGCTACAGCCAGAGCACTCATAGATGTTGAGCGAGGGGAGCTAATATTGAGGATCCATGATGAACGACTCAGCTTTAATGTCTTCAAACTCTCACAAGAAGCAGACCAAGAGAACAAAGAACCAAGCAAAGATCATAATGAGATACTGAAAGAGGAAGCAAGCACTGAAGCACAACCAGCCCATCTGGGAAAGCCCTTGCTTGATGAACAAGGAAATAAGCAGTTGTCACAACTCAAGGAAAAGCTGGAGGAACCTAAACCACCAGAGATATGTGAAGACAACAACAAAATTCCCTTAGAAGAAGAAGTCACAAGATCAAGGCAACATCAAAAGGAACAAAGAAGAAGGTACCAATGAGGTGGAGGAACAAGAAGATCCCTACCAAGGACTTCTCTCCAGGGGATAAAGTGATCTCAGCCTACTTCCCAGATATTCCCCCTGATCTCCCCACTGTACCATCTCAGTTACCTAAGGTCTTCACTATCAACAGAGTTCTCTCCTTGGAACATGTAGAGATCATTGATACAACCAATGGATATAAGTCCAAGGCAAGAGGGGAGGACTTGAAGCATTATCAACCTCCCTGATGAAGGAGAAACGTCAAGCTAGTGACGCTAAAGAAGTGCTTCATAGGAGGCAACCCATGTTTTATATGATTTTAATAGTGAATAAGTCAATATTCATGAATTCCAACCCAAACTTGACAAACACTTGGTGAAATCCTTATTATGCAGTATATAGTGAAGAACAAGTTTGGTGTTTAAAGCATGCAAGAAAGCATGGATGCAACTCAGAGCATGCTAGTCTTGGAGCTTTGAACAAAACTTTTCATCACAGTGCTCCAAACTAAGTTTGGTGTCACCTCAGGGTGCCACGAATATGCATATAAGGACGCACAATTAGTTAGTTAGTTGGTGTTCATGAATAAACAATCTAATCCTTTTTCATTACTATACTAGCCGTAAAGTTTAATTTTTATGATATTGAATTTTCTTATTTTATTTTTATAGGGAAAAGGAGAGGAGCATTGAAAGGGATTGATTGGACAATTAAATGAGAAAGGTTCGGCCACTCCATGAAGAGGGACTACACACTTGTTCTCAAAAAGGAACGCATTGGAAAATGTTGCCATGCAACATGGAAAAGAATGAGACCCTTGAAGACCGAGCAATCCCCATCATAAAGTGATGATCCTTGTCCTTTCTCCAAGCACAACCCCAACCGTCCATCAAGCAACCACTCCATCAATCCACACCTTCCATTCACTAACAACCTCTCTATATAAGTGATCCTTGTTCCGTACCACACCTTCTCACTCCACGCCCACTCTTCACACCTATCCATTTCGGAACAAAGCATTTTCTAACCCATTGAAAACATTCTCCCTTACTCCCTTCATTGCACTCAACCCTAAACAACCAAAAGTCTCCACACCCTTACCACCTTCACATATTAACCCTCGTTCATGGCATCTTCGAGCTCTAAAAGAAGGAAGGGAAAGGAACCTATGGAGCAACAACTGAGTCAAGGACAACAATGGAGTGAAACATTCCACAGGATGGAACAAAGGCAAAATAAACAACAAGAATCCATCCAGAGGCTAATCAACATCCAAGCACATCAAGGTGCACACATACATGGGATGCATTGAAGACAAATAGAACAGGCAGAACTACTGGACGAGCAAAGGGCATTCGCAGAAGTAGTTTACCTGAGCGAGACTGGGCATCATATAAACACTCAAGCCAGGCTCGGTTACTTAGTAGGACAGCTGCCTATATTGCATCCAGGAATTACAAGGTACGAAGAAATGAGGGACGAATTAGCATGAGAAGAAAGACAAAAGGTGGAAGAGAGTCATGAATCAGTAAGGAAGGCACTTGAGGATTGGAAGCAAGCAAGATTGGCAAGGATGTGAGGAAATGCAAGAGGACACAAAGAGGACAAACAAGGAAGAGAGCATGGGCAACCACACGAGTAAAAGGTGGTGGAGTTCCTTCTTTGGTCCATCTTTCTCTATGCTTTAAATAAGGAAGATCTTGTATGAAATAGAACTTGCTTCCATGTTAGTTTGAACTTTTTTATTTTGTCTTTTAAGTTTTGTGTTGAAGAGGTCTATGCTTGCTAGTCTTTATGTCACTGCATCATCATGGCTTACTTGTATGCTTGTTCCTTTAAATCAAATGAAAAGAGAATGAGTGTTTACAAAAGACAGAGTGGAGTTCATACTATGGAGTAAGTTCATGAGTTTATGGTGTGATCATAAGTTAGCTAAGTTTGTTCAACCATAAGGTGGGAAGACAACTATCTGTCATGAATACTATGCTTTGAACATACACATGAGACTAGCTAAATAACAAGATCCTAATAAGAAAAAGGGGAAAAGAAAAATGAAAGTGGAAAAATAAAAGAAAAAGAGTAAGCAATAAGGCTAGGCACCAATGGTTTTAATCTTGAAGCATGTGTCTGTGGTGTTCCTGTATGAGGGATTTACTTGGATGAATAAGCTCTTAAGGGTGCCTTATCACTTGGTAACTTGGGTTAACTAACTCGGGATTATCAGCTGAAAGTCCACTATCAAGAGTAACCCCCACTACAGAGCATTTAGTAACCCAAAGAGGTGCTGGACACCAAGGTCTCAAGAAAGAAAATAAACAAACCATGTGCCTGTGGTGTGTATGTATGGGGGAGAGACTTGAGGAAGAAAGTCCTTAGGGGTGCTTCAACACCTAGCACCTTCAACTAACTAGTTCGGGAGTGTTGGCTAAAAGCTTATTTTAAAGAGTTGCCCCCTTACAGAGCACTTAGCTTAAGAACACAAATAAGCCCTGAAATGACAACAAAAGGATCAATGAATAAAAGTCTCATGGGATGCAATCACAGTGAGTATTCTAGGACATGATAAAGGTCTGAAAGCTAGGATTGAACCTAAGTTGCTATGCATGAAACCACCATAAAACCAGGGACATGACTTCCACAAGTATGACTCATTTCTCTTGGCATTCCATTCATCATTCTCTTGTTCCAGTACTTGCTTAGGGACAAGCAAGTTTTAAGTTTGGTCTTGTGATGCCAGGGCATTTTGGCCAGTTTCACTTACCTTTTCTTTACTGTTTTTAAGGTAGTTTCATGCATTTCCTTAGAAAATAAGCTAGTTTTGGGTAGATATTCACTTACATCTTGATTCAAGCATACATGGTGCACCTTACATGATTTCATGAGGATTTTGCATGAAATTAATGACAAATTGGATGTTGCATTTCACATGACTTGGACTAGAACTTTGATGCACTTTATTGCTTGATTTCAGGACAAAGGAAGCAAGGAAGAACCATGTTAGCAGCCACGTTAGTCTCACTAACGTGACTTCTAACGTAGGAATGGGAGCTAGTGATGAGCGGATAATTTATACGCTTTTTGGCATTGTTTTTAGTATGTTTTTAGTAGGATCTAGTTACTTTTAGGGATGTTTTCATTAGTTTTTTTGTTAAATTCACAATTCTGGACTTTACTATGAGTTTGTGTGTTTTTCTGTGATTTCAGGTATTTTCTGGCTGAAATTGAGGGACTTGAGTAAAAATCAGATTCAGAGTTAGAAGAAGGACTACTGATGCTATTGAATTCTGACCTCCCTGCACTCAAAGTGGATTTTCTAGAGCTACAGAACTCAACATGGCGTGCTTCCAATTGTGTTAGAAAGTAGCCATCCAGGGCTTTCCAGCAATATATAATAGTTCATACTTTGGCCGAGTTTAGACAACGTAAAAGGGCATTAAACGCCAGTTCTACGCTGCTGTCTGGAGTTAAACGCCAGAAACAAGTCACAAACCAGAGTTGAACGCCAGAAATACGTTACAACCTGGCGTTCAACTCCAGAAAGAGCTTCTGCACGTGTAACATTCAAGCTCAGCCCAAGCACACATCAAGTGGGTCCCGGAAGTGGATTTATGCATCAATTACTTACTTCTGTAAACCCTAGTGACTAGTTTAGTATAAATAGAACTTTTTATCATTGTATTCAAGGTCTTTGGTTACTCCGGTTCCCCTCTGGGGCCGAGACCAATGAACTCTATTATCACTTATGTATTTTCAAACGGTAGAGTTTCTACACTCCATAGATTAAGGTGTGGAGCTCTGCTGTTCCTCATGAATTAATGCAAAGTACTACTGTTTTTCTATTCAACTCAACTTATTCCGCTTCTAAGATATTCATTCGCACTTCAACATAAATGTGATGAACGTGACAATCATCATCATTCCCCCACGAACGCGTGCCTGACAACCACTTCCGTTCTACCTTCGATTGAATGATTATCTCTTGGATCTCTTAATCAGAATCTTCGTGGTGTAAGCTAGATTGATGGCGGCATTCATGAGAATCCGGAAAGTCTAAACCTTGTCTGTGGTATTCCGAGTAGGATTCTGGGATTGAATGACTGTGACGAGCTCCAAACTCGCAAGTGCGGGGCGTAGTGACAGACGCAAAAGGAGGGTGAATCCTATTCCAGTATGATCGAGAACCTCAGATGATTAGCCGTGCTGTGACAGAGCATTTGGACCATTTTCACAAGAGGATGGGATGTAGCCATTGACAACGGTGATGCCCTTACATAAAGCCAGCCATAGAAAGGAGTAAGACTGATTGGATGAAGACAGCAGGAAAGCAGAGGTTTAGAGGAACGAAAGCATCTCCATGCATTTATCTGAAATTCTCACCAAGGATTTACATAAGTATTTCTATCCTTATTTTATTATTTATTTTCGAAAACTCCATAACCATTTTATATCCGCCTGACTGAGATTTACAAGATGACCGTAGCTTGCTTCATACCAACAATCTCCGTGGGATCGACCCTTACTCGCGTAAGGTTTATTACTTGGACGACCCAGTGCACTTGCTGGTTAGTTGTGCGAAGTTGTGATAAAAACTTGAGATTACAGTTGAGCGTACCATGTTGATGGCGCTATTGATGATCACAATTTCGTGCACCAGCTAGCTTGCAAAGTTAATGAGAAAAGTAATCGCCAATAACGTCCTCGAAGACATCATAGCCCACGTTAAGAGTCACGTTAACTAAGTTAACGTGAACTCTAACGTGGAGGAAAGAAAATGGAGCCAACGTTAGTGACAGTTACCTTTGTCACTAACGTTGGGCCAAGCTCATAAGTGGCCACGTTAGTTGCCATGTTAACTTAGTTAATGTGGCTTCTAACGTTAAGAAGCAAAAGAGAAGCCAACGTTAGTGAAATTCACCTTTGTCACTAACGTTGGCCAAAGCCTCCATAAGCCACGTTAACTCCCACGTTAACTTAGTTAACGTGGAAGCCAACATGGAGAAAGTATATGATCACCAACGTTAGTGACACCTAACTTTGTCACTAACGTTGGAATGAACCACACAAGCCACAATGAGCCACGTTAACTCCCACGTTAACTAAATTAGTTAACGTGGAAGCTAACGTGAAGAAGAGAGATGATGAGCCAATGTTAGTGACATTCACCTTTGTTACTAAGGTTGAAAGATGGCTAGCATTGCTACGTTAGAGGCCACGTTAACCTAGTTAACGTGGACTCTAACGTGGGAGATAGGGGCACATTGGAATATTAGTGACAAAGGTAAGTGTCGTAAAGCTAAGCCCAATGAAGAAGATAACTGCTTCAAACTCAATATCCAAAGGCCCATACCCAAGACTTGAAGAGCCAACTAGAAGATCAGAAGAGTAGTATATATAGGAGTAGCTTTGAATTGATAAGGGAGATTGGAAATTGGGAAAACTACTCTCTGTATTTTACCATTCTCTGCACTTCTAGTTTTGTTTTCATGATGTATTCTCCATCTTTGCTTTTATTTTCCAAAGCTATGAACAACTAAACCCCTTTCATTCGGTTAGGGAGCTCTGTAGTAATTTGATGGATCAATACTAGTTTTCATTATTATTCTTCTATCTGTTTTCTTGATTTTACTTGAAAGCTTTCGATCTTCATCCAATTGGATAGTTATCTTGGAAAAGAAGCTATTCAAACTTGGATCTCTTCTGAACCTTGAAAGAGGAATGAAGAGATCATGCTAGAAATACTTTCTCATGCTGAACCAAATTGGGTTTGGATGGATATGTGACTATAATCCTCTCGATACTTGATTTGGGAAATGCATGTGGTATAATCAGTAACCATACTTCATCTCTTCTCATGAGCAATTGACCAAGGAATTGGCTATTGATCAAGATTTGAGAGATTGAATTACAAGGAATTGTAATTCGATCACTTAATATTGCCAAGGAGATCAATGAATGCATTGATTGAGGAAGAGGTGAAAATGAAATTGATCCGGAGAATGCAACATCTCCTGAACCCAATGAACTCTCCATTTCTGATCTCACCCATTCTCTTTAATTTCTGTCATTTACTTTTATGAGCAATTACCCCATTCCCATTTACAATTCTGCAATTTACTTTCCGTCATCTACTTTCAGCTCTTTATTTCTAGCATTTACTTCTTCTATTATTTACCTTTCCGCCATTTTATTTTCTGCAATTCTCAACTCAAATACTGACTCGCTCAACTAGAACATTCCTCTAATTAAAGTTGCTTGATCAATCAGTCTCTGTGGGATTCGACCTCACTCTATTGTGAGTTTTTACTTGACGACGAATTCGGTACACTTGCCGAAGAAAATTTGTCACGAGACAAGTTTTTCGTGCATCAGAGATTTGTTAAAGGACAAGTTTCCGTGCATCAGAAATCCCGTCCTAGTTATCCTTATCATGTGTGATGAGAATTGTTTATTGCTCCCACTTAGTAAACCCTTACTAAATAAAGGAAAGTCAAGTGGACTAATCAATTTGATCCTCAAGTCCTAGTCAACTCCTGTGGAAAGACTAGCTTTATAGCGATCCAAATCAATCAGCAATTCCCAAATCTCAATCAACTGCTGAGTTTGACAACTCAAGTGTTACCAATTACTTAACCAAAGCAAAGGGGGATAAATCTAAATTAAATTAAAAGCATTGATAACATAAATTTGAAGAAAGCAATCTTAAATCTGAAATACCTCAATGTGCATTAAATAGAATATTCAAATCTAACATGAAAAGGTTCATAAGCCAATTTGGTAACATAAGTCAAATACAAATAAAAGCATTAGAATAAATAAAAGTAGAAGAGAAACATAAATTAAAGGAATATTGAACCTGGAATGAAGAGAAGTAGCCTAATCATAATAGAAATCTTAAATCCTAATCCTAATCCTAATCCTAAATCCTAAGAGAGAGAAGAGAGCCTCTCTCTCTAAAAGCTACATCTAAAACCTAAAATTATGAATATGAAAGAATGATTGTTGAATGAATGGATTCCCCCACTTTATAGCCTCTAATATGTGTTTTCGGGGCTGAAAACTGGGGCAGAAATAGCCCAGAAATCGTTGGTTGCGAGATCTGCCACGCTGGTTTTTCGTCACTACGACGCATCCGTGTGAATCACGCGTTCGTGTCACTTATCGTCAGGGAAACTATAGTATATTATATATCATTTTAAAGCTCCAGACGTTTTCTTTCCAACGCAACTAGAACCGCATCATTTGGACCTCTGTAGCTCAAGTTATGACCGTTTGAGTGTGAAGAGGTCAGGCTGGACAGCTTAGCAATTTCTTCAACTTCTTGTATTCCTTCCACTTTTGCATGCTTCCTTTCCATTCTCTAAGCCATTCCTGCCCTGTAATATCTGAAATCACTTAACACACATATCACGGCATCGAATGGTAATAAGAGAGGATTAAACATAGGAAATTTAAGGTCAAAGAAGCATGTTTTCAATCATAGCACAAAATCAGGAAGGAAAAATATAAACTCATGCAAATCATATGAATAAGTAAGTAAAGAATTGATATAAACCACTCAATTGAGCATAAGATAAACCATAAAATAGTGGTTTATCAAAGATCATGCATCAATTCTTAGTGGTGAAAAATCCTTTTAGCTTGAAGAACCTTTTCCCAGTGAATTTGAAGGCAATGTGGAGGTAAATTTCTCTCACCTTCCCATTTATGATTTGAGTAAGGGAAAAGGCTTAGATAGAATTGATAAACGAAGGATTGAAATTAAGAGATCTTGTGAAGAGGTGGAAGTCTTTAGAAAAAGGAGGATCGGAATTGAATACGCTTTGTCAAGACCATTGGACGCTTCTTTGCCTAGGTTGCCTTCTAGGCCTTCATTTGAGTAGGTTAAATTCATTTCTATTAGCTTTATTATCCCACTTGAATATGGTTTTCTTGAAACGGATGGCCAACTTAGGGAACTTTGTGGGATGAAGCGTAAGTGGAAAAGGTTTCGTGGTTGGCGTTGCAAACCGAGGCTCATTTTGGTTGATACTTCAAGAGTTGAATACAAAGGTTGGAGTAGTGCTCAACTAGATGGGTCTAGGAGGATTGTTGGCCACTTATTGAGAATTCGCCTTACTTGCCGCCCGATTGGACCAACAATGAGAGTCAACTTCAGGACAGGTGTGAAAATAAAATGTGGGATCCCGGATTACAAGAAGAAAATCCATTTTGGGAGCCCGAAGCTTGTGAAGAACTCCATCAAAACTTGGTGCAACTCTTGAGAAATCTTGTGGCACAATGGAGAACCAAGCATTGGTGGATGTTCAAAGATAGCTTCAAGCACAAGCCACCTTGATAAGGAGCTCCCCATAAGTCCAACTTAAGGACAATAAACAAAAGTGCTAGGTGGGAGATACCCCACCATGGTAATATCTTTTCATTTTCTCTTTTGTAAATATTGGCAAAAGTAGTTTAATTTCATGTTTTGATTGATTTGTTAAGTTTATTTGGTAGTTTAGTGTGTCAAATAAGGTTTTAAGGTGTTTTGGTAGCTGTTTAGATGTTTGGAATGCTTGGATTGGTGCAAAAACATAAAAAAATTTTGAAAAACAGAGCACCATCCACGCGTACGCGCACTTCATGCGTATGCGTGCATCAAGCGTTTTCGACCATCCACAAACACGCGCCATGTACGTGTACACGTGGATTGCAAAAATTCCACCCCCAGCCAAAAACCCGAGAGTTATGCCTACACTGTGCGAACATTAAGCCCCAAGCACAACACCACCCATGCGTGCGCGCACCTGGCGCGTACGCGTCGCTCTCGAAATAAGCCATCGACGTGGACACGCCATGTACGCGTACGCATCGCGTCCACTGCACCATCATCTATGCGCGCGCGCCATGCACGCGTACGCGTGGATGCCCTTCCTTCACTACACTTCTTTTCTTCTCCTCTTTCCATTTCTTTCCTTCCCCTTTCTTCTTCCCTTCTCCTACCCTTCATCCAACACTTCCAAACATCATCTCTAACCAATTTATAGGTTAGTTGTTAGTTACTTAGCTTAGTTTTCTTTTTTTCTTTTCTCTTTTTCATTATAAGTGTTGGATTATTGATTTTGTTTGCCATATATTGCTGCTTATTACTAATTGAATGCTATCTTAGCATAATTGTTTTTGGATATTTGTTGTTGGATTCCTTGATTGAGGTTATCTTTTGCTACTTGGTTTTGAGTTCTTCATGCTTACCTTTTGAGAATACCAAGTGATGAGAATCGCCTTCGAGGTTGTAACTCTTCTTGATTTGCATGATTTGACCACCATGTAATTGGAATCTTTTTTCTCGATTAGGCAATTTCTTGATGGATGCTGTGCATTTACTTTAATGGATTGTGTTTCATGATTATATACATCCATATGTTATGGCTTGAATGCTCTCATGGTTCTTTAATACTTGTTTTACCTTACAAGTTTACTTAAAGTATTTCAAGAACATTAGGATGAGTGACGTGCATGCTTCTTTTGTGAAATAACTTTTTATGCGAGCGTGTGTTCTAAAAGGCGCGCAATTCAGAATTCACACATCTATTTGTCATTAATGTCACACTAATCCACTCACTCTATTCTAGTGATTAGTACCTCATTCCAACAATGTATGCTTCCTTGCTTTTGCATTATCCTATCTTATGGTGTTATTTTCTATTTTTCATGATTGATGCACCACAAGAAAAAACGAAAGCGGAAGAAAGAACACGCAGCAACCGGTTGACCTACCAGCTAAAGGTAGCAATCCAGAAAGTCGTCGTACGCCCTTGCTCATCTTTGAGTGCACCGAGGACGGTGTAAACTTTTAAGTGTGGGGAGGTTGTCTGACCATTCGGTGTTTTGGGTGACAAATTTCTAATATCAATACTTTTGCATTTCATTTTAGGTCTTCTAGGATTTTTAGTTTCATTTTCTTATTTTTGAATATATATACACAATAAGCTTAGTCAAAATAATGAAATTTTTCGAGATTTCTATCTATAGGGTACCCCAATTGATTTGAGTGGAAACTTTTCATTGAACTTGCGTGGATAATAGATCATGTGGAACATGTTTTGATCTAAGAACACACAACCTAGTGAGTTTTGAGCCTAAGGGTGTGGTTACATCTTATAACCACCTATTTTCCTTCTTGTGTGCATTATTCTCTTTCTACGATTGTAATCTTAGATTTGTTTGATTCTTTATGTCCATTATTTTGTGTATTCATACACTTATATGATTGAGGCCATCATTTCCTTTAGCTCACTTACCCAAATAGCCTTACCTCTTATCATCCATTGTTAGCCAATTTGAGCCTACGATTAACCCACTTGTTCATAATTTTAGCACATTACAAGCTTTAAAGCGAAAAATAATAAATGTCCTTTATTTGAATCTTTGATTAGCTTAGGCTAGTGAGTGTGAGTATCATTCAACTGTGGGAAAACTTGGGACATTGGGCGAATAAAAGGATAATTTTATCTTTTTGTTGTAAATATTGGGAATTGGGTACATACTCATGTATTAATAAAGTGTATAGACCTTATGCATTGATGTTCTTGTATATAGTTTGAAAGGAAAAAATTGAGAAAAACAAAAGAAAAAGAAAAAAATAATATGGAAAAGAAAAGAAAAAAATAAATAGAAAAAGAAAGAAAGAAAGAAAAAGAAAAGGGATAAAAAGGGGACAAAATGCCTCAAACCAAAGTAAAGCAATAACAATCAATGCATATGAGTGTGAAATGAAAAGGAAATGCATGAGTATGTGAAAAAGTGAGAAATGGGTAGTTAGGTTAGCTTTGGAATTATATAGGATGTCATAGGTTAGGTGGGAAGTTTAAGCTTATCAAAGATTCAAATTTCAAGCTCACTTGACCAAATATGCATCCTACCTTGACCCTAGCCCCATTGCAACCTATGAAAAGTCCTCATGATACTTGTATGCATGCATGGAATATATGTTGATTGTTAGAAGAAAAACAAATCTTGGAAAGCATGATTAGAGGAGAATTGAGTGAATCAACCCTACACACTTGAGTGAATAGAGTGCAAACACTTCCGGTGAGGGTTCGATTGCTCAATTACATGTTTCCACCTACAATCATCACTTTTCATGCATGTTTGTAAAATTATTTAATAACTCACTTCAATTGTAGATTAGACTTGCTAGTCCTAGGCCCTTGTGCATATATGCTTCTTGGGAATTGATTTATTTTGACCAAGCAATTGCATTCATTTAGATAGTTGTATATAGGTAGATTACATTTAGTTAGATTTTATTGAATAAATGTTGATACCCTTTACTTTCTCTTGGTTTAAGCATGAGGACATGCTTGGTTTAAGTGTGGGGAGGTTGATAAACCCCATTTGTAGGGTTTATCTTGTGCTTAATTTAGGTGATTTTATGACCTTTTACCCACATTTATTCAATGAAATAGCATGGTTTCATGATTGTCTCCTAATTTGTACTTAAGTGTGAAAACATGCTTTTTAGGCCCTTAATTGGATGATCTTAATTCACCTTTGATTCCACTAGATACCTTGATGAGTGTGTTATTAATTTCAGGTTTAGAAGGCTAGGAATGTATCAAAGGAATGAAGAGAAAAGCATGCAAAGTGGAGAAATCATGGAGAAGCAAGGATTTAGGATGCTGAGACCCACGCGCACGCGCAGCAGACGCGCACGCGTGGATTGTGACGTCGCATGGCGACGCGTACGCGCCCATGACGCGTATGCGTGGATGAAAAATTGTCAAGCGACGCATACATGGTATGCGAAATTGTTACTCTGAGGTTGTAAAATTTGTTGTTCGTTCTCTCCCTGGCAATGGCGCCAATAACTGGTGCACAATACCATGATCCAAACATAACTTCACAACTTTGCACAACTAACCAGCAAGTGCACTGGGTCATCCAAGTAATAAACCTTACGTGAGTAAGGGTCAATCCCACGGAGATTGTTGGTATGAAGCAAGTTATGGTCATCTTGTAAATCTCAGTCAGGTAGATATCAAATAGTTATGGAGTTTTTGAAAATAAATAAAAAATAAATAGAAAATAAAGATAGAAATACTTATGTAATTCATTGGTGGGAATTTCAGATAAGCGTATAGAGATGCTTTCGTTCTTCTGAATCTCCAAAACCTCAACCTGTTCTCCATTACTGCATAACAAGTATTATTTATTTTATGTTAATTACTTTTCATAAACCCAACTATTTTTATTATTAATTTCCTGACTAAGAATTACAAAATAACCATAGCTTGCTTCAAGCCGACAATCTCCGTGGGATCGACCCTTACTCACGTAAGGTATTACTTGGACGACACAGTGCACTTGCTGGTTAGTGGTACGAGTTTTGAAAAGTGTGATTTACAATTCGTGCACCAAGTTTTTGGTGCCGTTTCCGGGGATTGTTCGAGTTTAGAAAACTGACAGTTTATTTTGTTGCTTAGATTAGGAAAAATTTATCTTTTTAGTTTAGAGTCAGTAAAATTGCGTCTTCTATTATTGTTTTTGGTTGAAACTCTTTTTTTTTAAATCCTTATTTTCTTTTTCTTAAATTTTTTTCGAAATTTTTTTTTATAAATTAATAATTGAGTTTTTCTGTTTGAGTTTAGTTTCATATTTTAAGTTTGGTATCAATTGCATGATTTTATTTTTCTTTTAATTTTTTTCGAATTATTAGTGCTCAGAATATAAAAAATTTTTTAAGTTTGGTGTCCTTTGTGTTTCTGTTTTCTTAAAAAATTTTCAAAAGTTGTTCTTAGCGTTCATCGTGATATTCAAAGTTTTCCTGTTTGATTCCTTTGTTTTGATCTAAAAATTTAAGTTTGGTGTCATTTTTACTGTTTTTCTCTTTCTTCATTAAATTCAAAAATATCTTTTCTCTTTATTTTAATTAATTTTCGAATTTTCCTTTAAAAATTCAGATTTCTATTTTAAAACTTTCTATTCTATCTTATCTTAGTTTTGAAATTTCAAAATTCAAAATCTTTTTCAAAAATCATATCCAAAATTTTTCAAATCTTCTTAATTAAGTAATTATTTTAGTTTTTAAATTTATTTTTCTCTTAGTTTTCAAAAATTTATAATTATTTTATTTTTTTTAATTATTTGGTTTGTTTCTACTTAAAAAAAATAAAAACAAAAATATATTTTATTTGCAATTCATATCAATTCCCTTTTATCCATCATGGACCAAAATGGAAATGAACAGTCCAGAAGGACTCTAGGGTCATATGCTAACCCCATTACTGCTGCATATGGGAGCAGCATCTGTATACTTCCCATCAAAGCAAGCAGTTTTGAGCTAAATCCTCTGCTCATTGTCAAGGTGCAGCAAAATTGCCAGTATTCCGGTCTTCCACAGGAAGAACCTACTGAGTTTCTGGCACAGTTCTTGCAAATTGCTGACATAGTACGTGACAAGGAAGTAGATCAGGATGTCTACAGATTATTACTGTTTCCATTTGCTGTAAAAGATCAAGCTAAGAGGTGGTTAAATAACCAACCCACAGCAAGCATAAGAACATGGAAACAGCTATCAGACAAATTCCTGAATTAATATTTCCCTTCAAAAAGGATGACACAGCTAAGGCTAGACATCCAAGGCTTTAAACAAGACGATGGTGAATCCCTTTATAATGCCTGGGAGAGGTACAGAGGGATGCTAAGGAAATGTCCCTCTGAAATATTTTCAGAGTGGGTGCAGTTAGACATCTTCTACTATGGGCTTACAGAAAAAGCTCAGATATCTCTAGACCACTCAGCTGGTGGATCTATACACATGAGAAAGACTATTGAAGAGGCTCAAGAGCTTATTGATATAGTTGCTAAAAATCAGTATCTGTACATAAGTAATAGGTCCTCCATGAAAGAAGAAGCTAAGGCAGTATCAACTGACTTTAGTCCTCAGGAACAAGTTGCTGAACTCAATCAGCAACTATCTTCTATAACAAGGTAGTTAGCAGAATTTAAAGAGATGCTACAAGAAACCAAAATTGCTAACAAGGATATTGAATCACAATTAAATCAAACAAAACAGCAGTAATCAAAACAGATAACAGAGGAGTGCCAAGCAGTTCAATTAAGAAGTGGAAAAATATTAAATATCTCAACTCAAGGCAGCAGAAAGCCAAGAAAGGAACAGCTGATAGAGGATGAGCAACCTACTACCCAAAATCCCTCTGAGGACAGTAAGAGCCCAGAGAGGAATAAGTTTGGCATTCAAATGCCAGAAAAGGGTGAAAAACTGGCGTTAAACACCCAATCCATGTCTAGTTCAGGCGTTCAAATGCCAGAAAAGGGTTGAAATCTGGCGTTAAACGCCCAATCCACGTCCAATCCTGGCGTTCAAACGCCAATGAGGGATCAGACACCTGCAAGTGCTGATAATAACTCCCTCAAGAAGGCTTCTCAACCTGCCTCTGTAGGAAATAAACCTGCAGCAACTAAGGTTGAAGAATATAAAGCCAAAAAGCCTTATCCTCAGAAACTCCGCCAAGTGGAACAGGATAAACAATTTGCCTGCTTTGTAGACTATCTCAGGACTCTTGAAATAAAGATTCCTTTTGCAGAGGCACTTGAGCAAATACCCTCTTATGCTAAATTTATGAAAGAGATCTTAAGTCATAAGAAGGATTGGAGAGACACAAAAAAAGTTTTTCTCACTGAAGAATGCAGTGCAGTCATTCTAACAAGCTTACCAGAAAAGCTTAAGGATCCCGAAAGCTTTATGATACCATGCACATTAGAGGGTACTTGTACCAAGACAACTCTATGTGACCTTGGGACAAGTATCAATCTAATCCCTGCATCCACTATTAGAAAGCTTGGCTTGACTGAAGAGGTCAAACCAGTCCGAATATGTCTTCAACTTGCTGATGGCTCCATTAAATATCCATCAGGCATAATTGAGGACATGATTGTCAAGGTTGGGCCATTTGCCTTTCCCGCTGACTTTGTAGTGCTGGAAATAGAGGAGCACAAGAGTGCAACTCTCATTCTAGGAAGACCTTTCCCTAGCAACTGGACGAACCCTCATTAATGTCCAAAAAGGGGAAGTGACCTTAAGAGTCAATGAGGATGAGTTCAGGCTGAATTTTGTTGAGGCAATGAAGCATCCAGACACATCAAAAGACTGCATGCGTGTTGATATTATTGACTCCCTGGTAGAGGATATCAACATGGCTGAGAGTCTCGAATCAGAGCTAGAAGACATCTTTAAAGATGTTCAGCCTGATCTGAAGGAATCAGAGGAAATAAAAGAGCCTCTGAAAATTCCTCAGGAAGAGGAGAAACCTCCTAAACCCGAGCTCAAACCACTACCACCATCCCTGAAATATGCATTTCTGGGAGAAGGTGACACTTTTTCGGTGATCATAAGCTCTGCTTTAAATCCACAGAAAGAGAAAGCACTACTTCAAGTGCTAAGGACACACAAGGCAGCTCTTGGGTGGTCCATAAGTGATCTAAAGGGCATCAGCCCAGCAAGATGCATGCACAAGATCCTACTGGAGGATGATGCTAAGCCAGTTGTTCAACCACAGAGGCGGTGACTCATTCAGCTCCTGCCTTGACCATTTAGCACTTGTTCTGAAAAGATGCCAAGAGACCAACCTAGTTTTAAACTGGGAAAAATGTCACTTTATGGTGACTGAAGGAATTGTCCTTGGGCATAAAATTTCAAACAAGGGAATAGTGGTGGATCAAGCTAAAGTGGAAGTAATTGAAAAATTACCACCACCTGCCAATGTTAAGGCAATCAGAAGCTTTCTGGGGCATGCAGGATTCTATAGGAGGTTTATAAAGGATTTTTCAAAAATTACAAAACCTCTTAGCAATCTGCTAGCTGCTGACATGCCATTTGTGTTTGACACAGAGTGTCTGCAGGCGTTTGAAACTCTGAAAGCTAAGATGGTCATAGCACCAGTTATTTCTGTACCAGATTGGACATTACCATTTGAACTAAGGTGTGATGCCAGTGACCATGCCATTGGTTCAGTATTGGGATAGAGGCATAACAAACTTCTGCATGTCATTTATTATGCTAGCCGTGTTTTAAATGATGCATAGAAAAATTACACAAACACAAAAAAAGAGCTGCTTGTAGTGGTTTATGCCATTGACAAGTTTAGATCATACTTAGTAGGATCAAAAGTGATTGTGTACACTAACCATGCTGCCCTTAAATATCTACTTACAAAGCAGGATTCAAAACCCAGGCTCATAAGATGGGTATTACTTCTGCAAGAGTTTGATATAGAAATAAGAGACAGAAAAAGGAGAGAGAACCAAGTGGCTGATCATCTATCCCGGATAGAACCAATAGAAGGGGAGTTCCCCCTCTATTGAGATCTTTGAAACCTTTCCGGATGAGCAATTGTTTGCCATTCAGGAAACACCATGGTTTGCAGACATTGCAAACTATAAAGCTGTAAGATTCATACCCAAAGAGTACAGCAGGTAGCAAATAAAGAAATTAATTTCTGATGCAAAGTACTACTTATGGGATGAACCATATCTCTTTAAGAGATGTGCCGATGGAATAATCTGTAGATGTGTGCCCAAGGAAGAGGCATAGAAGATCTTATGGCATTGCCATGGATCACAATATGGAGGCCATTTCGGAGGTGAGCGAACTGCTACCAAGGTTCTCCAATATGGCTTCTACTGGCCTACTCTCTATAGAGACTCCCGAGTGTTTGTACGTAACTGTGATAGTTGCCAGAGAGCTGGTAATCTGCCTCATGGTTATGCCATGCCTCAACAAGGGATCTTGGAGATTGAGTTGTTTGATGTATGGGGTATTGACTTCATGGGGCCTTTCCCACCATCATAATCAAACACATATATTCTGGTGGCAGTAGACTATGTATCTAAATGGGTAGAGGCAATTGTAACACCCACTAATGATACTAAGACAGTGCTGAAGTTCCTCCAGAAACATATCTTTAGCAGGTTTAGCGTCCCTAGAGCACTAATCAGTGATGGGGGCACTCATTTCTACAATAAACAGCTTTACTCTGCTATGGTCTGATATGGAATTAGCCACAAAGTAGCAACTCCATATCATCCACAGACAAATGGGCAAGTTGAAGTCTCTAATAGAGAACTAAAAAGAATCCTGGAATAGACTGTAA
Organism: Arachis ipaensis; assembly: GCF_000816755.2. Lineage (NCBI taxonomy): Eukaryota > Viridiplantae > Streptophyta > Magnoliopsida > Fabales > Fabaceae > Arachis > Arachis ipaensis. The sequence continues at coordinate 84,284,032 of NC_029792.2, read as the reverse complement.
TTACCCGTAGAAGGGATTGTGCAAAAAGCTTGGATGATGCTCTGTGGGCACACAGAACAGCATTCACGACTCCTATAGGAACCTCTCCATACCAGCTTGTGTATGGCAAGGCCTGTCATCTGCCCGTCAAACTGGAGCATAAGGCCTACTGGGCAACCAGATTCCTAAACCTGGATGCTAAGTTAGCTGGAGAGAAGAGATTACTCCAGCTAAATGAGCTAGAGGAATTCAGACTCAATGCTTTCGAAAATGCAAAAATTTACAAGGAGAAAGCAAAAAGGTGGCATGATAAGAAACTGTCATCCAGAGTCTTTGAACCAGGACAAAAGTTTCTACTGTTTAACTCTAGGCTCAGATTATTCCCCGGGAAACTGATATCCTGGTGGAGGGGACCATATGTGATTACAAGTATGTCACCATATGGCCTTGTGGAGCTTCAAGACATTGATTGTAATAAGAAGTTCATTGTTAATGGACAGAGAGTCAAGCATTATCTTGAAGGCAATGTTGAGCAAGAATACTTAAAGCTGAGACTAGATTAAAAGCTCAGTAAGGTCCAGCTAAAGACAATAAAGAAAGGCTTATTGGGAGGCAACCCAATTTTTACTTATCTATGTTAATTTTCTGTTTTCCATTTTTATTTTATGTTTTCTTTAGGATGATGATCATGTGGAGTCACAAAAATCAAAGCAAAATCAAAAACAGCATTAAAAACAGCTCACCTTGGAGGAAGAGCTTACTGGTGTTTAAACGCTAGTAAGAAGCATCAGACTGGCGTTTAACGCCAGAAAGAAGCCTCAAGCTGGCGTTAAACACCAGAAACAAGCTACAGTTTGGCGTTTAACACCAGAAACAAGCACCAACTTGGTGTTAAATGCCAATAAAGGGAGAAAAGCTGGCGCAAAACGCCAGAAACAAGCAGCAACCTGGCGTTTAACGCCAGGATTGCACTCTATGGGTGTTTTGCACGCCTAAATGGAGCAGGGATGATAAGTCCTTGACCCCTCAGGATCTGTGGACCCCACAGGATCCCCACCTACCTCACCATTCAAATTCAAACCATTAACCTCCCTCCCTCTCTCTCTCCCACCTTTTCATAACCCTCTTTCCTAAATACCATTCACCAATCACCTCCCCCAACCCTATATAAATCTCCCACCACTCCTTTATTTTCACACATTACAACCACTACTTCTACCCCTTGGCCGAACCATATATCTCCCTCCATCTCCTCTATTTTCTTCTTCTTCTACTACTTTCTTTCTTCTTTTGCTTGAGGACGAGTAAACCTTTTAAGTTTGGTCTGGTAAAAGCATTGCTTTTTGTTTTTTCATAACCATTAATGGTACCAAAGGCTGGAGAAACCTCTAGAAAGAGGAAAGGAAAGACAATTACTTCCACATCCGAGTCATAGGAGATGGAGAGATTCATCTCACAAACCCATCACTAAGAAAAGGATGGAGAAAACAAGAGAGCCCACTCATGGACCTCAACAAGAGCATGAGGAAATTTCTCATCATGAAATCCCTGAGATGCCTCAAGGGATGTGCTTTTCTCCACAAAACTATTGGGAGCAAATTAACACCTCCTTAGGAGAATTGAGTTCCAACATGGGACAACTAAGGGTGGAGCACCAAGAGTATTCTATCCTCCTCTATGAAATTCGAGAAGATAAAAGAGCTATGAGGGAGGAGCAACAAAGGCAAGGAAGAGACATTGAGGAGCTAAAGCACTCCATAAGATCTTCAAGAGGAAGAACTAGCCGCCATCACTAAGGTGGACCCGTTCTTTAATTTCTTTGTTCTTTATTTTTCTGTTTTTCGTTTACTATGCTCTATGTTTATTCATGTTTGTGCCTTTATTACATGATCATTAGTGTTCAAGTGTCTATGTCTTAAAGCTATGAATCTCCTATGAATCCATCACCTTTCTTAAATGAAAAATGCTTTAATTACAAAAGAACAAGAAGTAGATGAATTTCGAATTCATCCTTGAGCTTAGTTCAATTATTTTGATGTGGTGACAATACTTTCTGCTTTCTGAATGAATGCTTGAACAGTGCATATGTCTTTTGAATTTGTTGTTTATGAATGTTAAAATTGTTGGCTCTTGAAAGAATAACGAAAAAGGAGAAATGTTATTGATAATCTGAAAAATCATAAAATTGATTCTTGAAGCAAGAAAAAGCAGTGATGAACAAAGCTTGCGAAAAAAAATAAAAATAAAAGAAAGAAAAAGGAAAAGCAAGTAGAAAAAGCCAATAGCTCTTTAAACCAAAAGGCAAGAGCAAAAATCCAGTAACCCTTTAAACCAAAAGGCAAGGGTAATAAAAAGGATCCAAGGCTTTGAGCATTAATGGATAAGAGGGCCCAAAGGAATAAAATCCCGGCCTAAGTGGCTAAACCAAGCTGTCCCTAACCATGTGCTTGTGGCATGAAGGTGTCAAGTGAAAAGCTTGAGACTGAGCGGTTAAAGTCGTGATCCAAAGCAAAAAGAGTGTGCTTAAGAACCCTGGACACCTCTAATTGGGGACTCTAGCAAAGCTGAGTCACAATCTGAAAAGGTTCACCCAGTTATGTGTCTGTGGCATTTATGTATCCGGTGGTAATACTGGAAAACAAAGTGCTTAGGGCCACGGCCAAGACTCATAAAGTAGCTGTGTTCAAGAATCAACATACTGAACTAGGAGAATCAATAACACTATATGGATTCTGTGTTCCTATAGATGCCAACCATTCTGAACTTCAAAGGATAAAGTGAGATGCCAAAACTGTTCAGAGACAAAAAGCTACTAGTCCCGCTCATCTAATTGGAGCTAAGTTTCATTGATATTTTGGAATTTATAGTATATTCTCTTCTTTTTATCCTATTTGATTTTTAGTTGCTTGGGGACAAGCAACAATTTAAGTTTGGTGTTGTGATGAGTGGATAATTTATACGCTTTTTGGCATTTTTTTAGGTAGTTTTTAGTATGATTTAGTTAGTTTTTATACGCTCTTAAATGCATTGGAAAGTAGACATCTAGGTCCAGCAATATATACTAGTCCATACTTTGCCTGAGTTTTGATGACGCAAACTGGTGTTCAAACGCCAACTTCCTGCCCTATTCTGAAGTTAAACGCCAGAAACAGGATACAAACCAGAGTTAAACGCCACAAACAGGCTGCAACCTGGCGTTTAACTCCAAGAGAAGCCTCTACATGTGTAAAGCTTAATGCTCAGCCCAATCACACACCAAGTGGGCCCCAGAAGTGGATTTCTGCACTATCTGCACTTAGTTACATATTTTCTGTAGCCCTAGCTACTAGTTTAGTATAAAAATAACTTTTAGAGACTTACTATGTACCTCATGACATTTTTACACTTTACATTGTATTTCTGACGGCATGAGTCTCTAAACCCCATGGTTGAGGGTGAGGAGCTTGATGCACGGAAACTTGTCTCTCAAAAATTTTCCTTCGGCAAGTATACCGAATTGTCGTCAAGTAAAAACTCACAATAGAGTGAGGTCGAATCCCACAGGGATTGATTGGTCAAGCAACTTTAATTAGAAGAATGTTCTAGTTGAGCGAAGCAGAATTTGGTTTGAGAGTTGCAGGAAATTAAATGGCGGGAAAGTAAATAGCAGAATCTTAAATGGGAATGGGGAAGATGCTCATAAAAGTAAATTGCAGAAATTAAAGAGAATGGGTAAGATCAGAAATGGGGAATTCATTGGGCTTAGGAGATGTTGCATTCTCCGGATCAAGTTCATTTTCACCTCTTCCTCAATCAATGCGTTCATTGATCTCCTTGGCAATCTTAAGTGATAAAATTACAATTCCTTGTAATTCAATCTCTCAAATCTTGATCAATAGCCAATTCCTTGGTCAATTGCTCATGAGAAGAGATGAAGTATGGTCACTGATTATACCACATGCATTCCCAAATCAAGTGTTGGTAGAATTATAGTCACCATATCCTTCCAACCCCAATTTGGTCCAACATGAGAAAGCATTTCTAGCATGATCTCTTCATTCCTCTTCCAAGGTTCAGAAGAGATCCAAGTATGAATAGCTTCTTTTCCAAGATAACTATCTAATTGGATGAAGATTGAAAGCTTTCTATTAAAATCAAGAGAAAATATAGAAGAAGAATAATGAAAACTAATATTGATCCATCAAATTACAACAGAGCTCCCTAACCCAATGAAAGGGGGTTTAGTTGTTCATAGCTCTGGAAATGAAAAACAATGATGGAAGATACATTCTGAAAAATAAACTAGAAGTGCAGAGTAAATTATACAGAGAGTAGTTCTCAAATTTCCAACTCCCTCAAAAACTTTCTTCTAATTCAAAACTACCCCTATATATACTACTCTTCTGATCTTCTAGTTGGTTCTTTAAGTATTGGATATGGGCCTTTGGATCTTGAGTTTGAAGCAGTTATCCTCTTCAGTGGGCTTAGCTTTACTTGCAGAGAGAAAGTGTGAAGTAGGCAGGGTATTTAGCTCAGGACGTTAGTGGCGTTAACGTTAAGTGAGAGTGTGGGTTCGAGAACATTAGTGACAATCACCTTTTTCACTAACGTTCCTAACCCAGGGATGATCCACGTTAACTTCAACGTTAGTGGCACCAACGTGACCACTAACGTTGCCTCTAGGTCCTTCGCACACGTTATTGGGACTCACCTTTTCCAATAACGTTGAGAGTCTTCCCTTCCCCTTACGTTAGAGTCCACGTTAACTTAGTTAACTTGGCTCTTAACGTAGGCTTGCCAATCCTTCGAGAACGTTAGTGACACTTACCTTTGTCACTAACGTTCCAAGATGCCCCTACTTCCCACGTTAGAATCAATGTTAACTAAGTTAACGTGGCTTCTAACGTGGTGATGATAGCCATCTCCAACGTTAGTGACAAAGGTGAGTGTCACTAACGTTGGCTCATCATCCTTTCCTCCACGTTAGCTTCCACGTTAACTAAGTTAACGTGGGAGTTAACGTGGCTCATAGTGGCTTATTGTTGCTCATTCCAACATTAGTGACAAAGGTGAGTGTCACTAACGTTGGCGATTATTTGCTTTCTCCATGTTAGCTTCCACGTTAACTAAGTTAACGTGGGAGTTAACGTGGCTCAAAGTGGCTTAGTCCAACGTTAGTGACAAAGGTGAGTGTCACTAACGTTGGCCATTCTTTTGCTTCCCAACGTTAGATTCCACGTTAACTAAGTTAACGTGGCCATTAACGTGGCCAATATGAGCTTGGTCCAACGTTAGTGACAAAGGTGAGTGTCACTAACGTTGGCTCCACTTTCTTCTTCCACGTTAGAGTTCACGTTAACTTAGTTAACGTGACTCTTAACGTGGGCTATGATGGCTTCGAGGACGTTATTGGCGATTACTTTTCTCATTAACGTTGCAAGCTAGCTCCCATTCCACGTTAGTGGCCACGTTAGTGAGACTAACGTGGCTGCTAACGGGGTTCTTTCTTGCTTCCTTTGTCCTGAAATCAAGCAATAAAGTGCATCAAAGTTCTAATCCACATCATGAGTCATGCATCATCCAATTTGTCACTAAATTCATGCATAATTCTCATAAAATCATGTTAAGTGCACAATGTTTGCTTGAATCAAGTTGTAAGTGAAATTCTACCCCAAAACTTGCTTATTTCCTAAGAAAATGCATGAAACTACCCTAAAACAGTAAAGAAAAGGTCAGTGAAACCGGCCAAAATGCCCTGGCATCACAACACCAAACTTAAAGCATGCTTGTCCCTAAGCAAATATTGGAACAAGAGAATGATGAATGAAATGCCAAGAGAAATGAGTCATTATTTTGGAAGTCATGTCCTTGGTTTTATGGCGGTTTCATGCATAGCAACTTAGGTTCATTCCTTCACTGGCTTTCAGACCTTTATCATGTCCTGGAATACCCACTTGACTGCACCTTATGGAACTTTTATTCATTGATCCTTTTCGTCATTTCAGGGCTTATTTGTGTTCTTAGACTAGGTGCTCTGTGAGGGGGCGACTCTTTAAGATAAGCTTTCAGCCAGCACTCCCGAACCAGTTGGTTCAAGGTGCTAGGTGTTAAGACACCCCTAAGGACTTACTCCCCCAAGTCTCTTTCCCCCATACATACACACCACAGGCACATGGTTTGTTATTTTCTTTTCTTGAGACCTTGGTGTCCAGCACCTCTTTGGGTTACTAAGTGTTCTGTAGCAAGGGTTACTCTTGATAGTGGACTTTCAGCTGATAATCCCGGGTTAGTTAACCCAAGTTACCAAGTGATAAGGCACCCCTAAGAGCTTATTCATCCAAGTAAATCTCTTACACAGGAATACCACAGACACTTGCCTCAAGATCCAAACCCTTGGTGCCTAGCCTTATTTCTTACTCTTTTTCTTTTATTCTTTAACTTTCATTTTTTTTCTTTCCCTTTTTCTTATTCGAATCTTATTATTTAGCTAGTCTCATGGGGTGTGTTTCAAGCATATAATTCAGGACAAATAGTTGCCTTCCCACCTTATTGGTGAACCAACTTAGCTAATCTATTACCACACCACAAGATTAGGGACTTACTCCACAATATGGATTCCACTCTGGTCTTTGATAACACACATTCTCTTTTTATTTGATTAAAAATGAGACAAGCATACAAGTAAGCAAGGTGAAGATGCCGCAAGTATCGTGGACAGCACACATATGACAAAAGCAATAAAAACAAACATTAAATTCTAATGATTTAAACTAATGAGTAACTATTAATCAAAGGCACCTTGGGACTTCCAATTTTTTTTTAGCATTTCAAGTATATGGAATTAAGTAACAGTACAACCTTTCGGGTGATGGTTTCTAGCTGTCCCCTTGTTGTCATCATCCATAGTTTTTGCTCCTTCACTTCCTTGGATGATGGTGCACCATTTCCTCAGAAGGCTCCTGCAAAGTTATTGGAAGTTGCTTGTTCCCAAAGCACTTGAGAAATAGTTAGCTTGCATGTATGCTTGTGACTTTCTGAACTTAATTTGGTGTGTGAACACCAAACTTAGTTCCTTGCCTAGTACAACAGATTGCATACTTGCAGAGAGCCTCATACGTTGTTATTAACTAAGCAACTATTAACTAAAGACTAAACTACTGCTAAGTGGTTCCCCTGATTAATTGGAGCTAGCATTTTGCCATTGGAGTGTAGTGTGATTCTAACTAATATCTTCGGTGGAACACCAAACTTAGAATTACACTTTCACTCTTGGATTGTTTTGGTGTGAAACACCAAACTTAGCTCCTTGTAATACAGGGGAAACAACTTGTTGTCTTTATTCAAATGACGATAAAAAAAAGAAACTACCTTAGGTTGGGTTGCCTCCCAACAAAGCGCTCTTTTAGTGTCGCTAGCTCGACGATCCCTCCATTACTTGAGATGATACTTCACTTTGGGATTTTCCCCCATGTTGTCCATATAGTGTTTGAGCCTTTGTCCATTCACAGTGAAAGTCCTCTTAGAACTTTCATCCATGATTTCTATGTGTCCATATGGGGAGACTTTTGTGACAAGAAAGGGTCCTGACCACCTTGATTTGAGTTTTCCTGGGAACAGTCTCAATTTGGAGTTGTAGAGGAGTACTTGCTGCCCTTTTGTGAAACTCCTGGGTGCCAGATGGAGGTCATGCCTTCTTTTCGCCTTTTCTTTATAAATCTTGGCATTTTCATAGGCTTCAGATCTAAATTCCTCCATCTCTTGCAGCTGCAGAATCCTCTTTGCACCAGCAGCAATGCTGTCAAAATTTAGTATCTTGAGAGCCCAGAGAGCTTTGTGTTCCAGCTCCAGTGGTAGGTGACAAGCTTTCCCATATACCAGTTGATATGGGGACATCCCGAGTGGTGTTTTAAATGCTGTTCTGTATGCCCAAAGAGCGTCATCCAGCTTCTTCGACCAATCCTTTCTTGATGCTCCCACAGTCTTTTCCAAAATCCTTTTTAGCTCTCTGTTAGATATCTCAGTTTCCCCACTTGTTTGGGGATGGTAAGGCATTGCAACCTTGTGTTTCATCCCGTATCGTAGGAGAAGAGCTTCTAGTGGTCTGTTACAAAAGTGGCTCCCTCCATCACTAATGAGTGCTCGTGGGACTCCAAACCGGCTAAAGATATTCTTCCTGAGGAAGTTCATGACCACCTTGTTATCATTTGTTGGGGTTACAACAGCCTCCACCCACTTGGAAACGTAGTCCATTGCCACCAAAATGTACTTGTTTGAATATGAGGTTGGGAATGGTCCCATGAAATCGATTCCCTATACATCAAACAGTTCCAGTTCTAAGATGAAATTTTGTGGCATCTCATTTCTTCTGGGCAAGTTTCCAGCTCTTTGGCATTCATTGCAGTTCTTTACTAGTTCCTTGGCATCCTTGAAAAGGGTGCGCTAAAAGAATCCGCTTTGTAACACCTTGGCTGCAGTTCTGTCCCCTCTAAAATGGCCTCCATAGCATGAGCCGTGGCAATTCCACAGGACTTCTCGTCCTTCTTCTTCTGAAACACATCTTCTTAGGATTCCATCTGAACACTTCTTGAAGAGATATGGCTCATCCCAGACAAAATATTTTGCATTATTTATGAGCTTTCTTTTTTGATGTTTGTTGATCTCTGGAGGTAAAGCCCTGGTTGCCTTGAAGTTGGCAATGTCTGCAAACTATGGTGCTTTGTGAACTGTCATCAACTGCTCATCAGGAAAGAGCTCATTTACACTTCTATCATGTGCTCCACCTTTATCATGAGGGATTCTGGATAAGTGATCTGCTACCTTGTTCTCCACTCCTTTCTTGTCTCTAATTTCAATGTTGAATTCCTGCAATAATAGGATCCATCTTATTAGTCTTGGTTTTAATTCTTGCTTGGCAAACAAATATTTAAGTGCTGTGTGATCTGTGAAAACAATCACTTTAGCACCAATGAGGTATGATCTAAACTTGTCAAATGCAAAAACTATTGCTAGCAACTCCTTTTCAGTAGTGGTATAATTTCTTTGAGTGTCATTGAGGACTTTGCTAGCATAGTAGATCACATGGACTAAGTTATCTTTCCTCTGCCCTAACACGGCCCCAACTTCAAAATCAGATGCATCACACATCAATTCAAAAGGTAGGTTCCAATCAGGTGGGGAGATGATAGGGGCAGAGGACAGCCTCTGTTTCAAATTTTCGAATGCTAGCATGCATTTTTCATCGAAGACAAACGGTGTATCAGATACAAGGAGATTGCTTAAGGGCTTGGCTATCTTTGAAATATCTTTAATAAACCTCCTATAAAAGCCAGCATGCCCTAAAAAACTCCTAATTGCCTTGAAATCACTGGGTGGGGGAAGTTTTTCAATAAGTTCCACCTTAGCTCTGTCAACCTCAATGCCTTGGTTAGAAACCTTATGGCCAAGGACTATTCCTTCAGTTACCATAAAGTGACATTTCTCACAGTTTAGGACCAGATTTGTCTCTTGGCACCTTTTCAATACCAAGGCAAGGTGATTTAAGCAACTAGGAAAGGAATCTCCAAATACCGAAAAATCATCCATAAAGACTTCAATGAATTTCTCTATCATATCCGAGAAGATAGATAGCATGCAGCGTTGGAAAGTTGCAGGCGCATTACATAGCCCAAATGGCATGCGCCTGTAAGCAAACACTCCATATGGGCAAGTAAATGAGGTTTTCTCTTGGTTTCTGGGATCAACCACTATTTGGTTATATCCTGAATAACCGTCGAGAAAACAATAGTATGAGTGTCCTGCGAGTTTTTCCAACATTTGATCCATGATTGGAAGGGGAAAATGATCTTTTCGTGTTGCTTCATTTAATTTTCTGTAGTCTATGCACATCCGCCATCCTGTGATGGTCCTGGTGGGGATTAGTCCGTTCCTCTCATTGGGAACTACAGTGATTCCTCCTTTTTTCGGAACAACATGCACGGGGCTGACCGAGGGGCTGTCTGAGATCAGGTAGATTACCCCTCCCTGCCACAACTTCATAACTTCCTTCTGTACCACTTCCTTCATGATTGGGTTCAGCCTCCTTTGGGATTGAATGGATGGTTTGGCATCATCTTTCAACAGTATTTTATGCATGCATATGGCCGAACTGATCCCTTTCAGGTCAGCGAGGTGGTGCACAAAATTGTGATGTCCAGGCTCGAACAATCCCTGGCAACATGAGCAACTTGGTACGCGTAATCGTGATTACACTTTAATTATGTAAAATTCATGGCTCTTTCTTTCCCTGGCCATCTCCTCTTCCTGTTCGAAAATTTCTGAAAGGTTATCTCTGGATTGTTGTATTTTAGCTTCTCTTAGTTTCCTTTTCAGAGTCCTTTCAGGTTCTGGATCTGCTTCAACAAGAATATTCTTGTCCTTGCTCCTGCTCATATGACAAAGAAGAGGGCACAGAAAAATAATAATAATAATAGAGATCCTTTATACCACAGTATAGGGATCCTTTTGTAAGTGGAAGAAAAGGGGGAGACAAAGAATGTAATATAATGGAAGAAACACAACTGTGAGGAGGGCTGAGATGTGAGATGAGATGTTAGTAGATGAATGAATAAATAGAATAAGATGGGAGAAGGATAATTTTCGAAAAATATTTTTGAAAAAGAGTTAGTGATTTTCGAAAATGGTTTTTGAAAAATGTTAGTATTTTTCGAAAAAATTTTTTTTTTAAAACCAAAAATAAATATAAGAATAATTAGTTAATTAAAAAGAAATTTTTGAAAAAGAGGGAAGATATTTTCGAAAATTAGAGAGAGAGAGTTAGTTAGGTAGTTTTGAAAAAGTTAAGAAACAAACAAAAAGTTAGTTAGTTAGTTGAAACAAATTTTGAAAAGATAAGAAGTTAGGAGGTTAGAAAAGATATTTTGAAAAAGATAAGATGAGAAGATATTTTTGAAAAAGATAAGATTTTCAAATTGAAAATTTGATTTGACTCATAAGAAACAACTTGATTTTAAAAATTTTTTAAAAAAGTCAACTCAAATTTTCGAATTTGATGAGAGAAAAAGGGAAAGATATTTTTTTGATTTTTGAATTTTTATCATGAGAGAGAAAAACACTAAAAAGATGCAATGCATGAAATTTTTAGATCAAAACATGTGATGCATGCAAGAATGCTATGAATGTCAAGATGAACACCAAGAACACTATGAATGTCAAGATGAACATCATAGACACAATTTTGAAAAATTTTTTAATGCAAATAAAACATGCAAGACACCAAACTTGGAATTCTTTAATGCTTAGACACTAAGAATTCAAGAATGCATATGATAAACATGAAAAGACACAAAACAAAAAATCATCAAGATCAAACAAGAAGACTTACCAAGAACAACTTGAAGATCATGAAGAACACTATGAATGCATGAAATTTTCGAAAAATGCAAGATGCACATGCAATTGACACCAAACTTATGACATGACTCATGACTCAAACAAGAAACACAAAAATTGTTTTTGATTTTTATGATTTTCTAATTTTTTTTGGATTTTTTTTTCGAAAATTATATGAAAAAGGAAAATAAGGATTCCAAAATTTTTAACATGAATTCTGCGTAATTGTGATTACACTTTAATTATGTAAAATTCATGGCTCTTTCTTTCCCTGGCAATAGCGCCAAGAACATGGTGCCAATACCATGGTTCACAACTTCGATACAACTAACCAGCAAGTGCACTGGGTCATCCAAGTAATACCTTACGTGAGTAAGGGTCGAATCCCACGGAGATTGTTGGTATGAAGCAAGCTATGGTCACCTTGCAAATCTCAGTTAGGCAGATATAAATTGATAATGGTGTTTTCGAATAATAATTAATAGAATAGGGATAGAAATATTTATGTAATTCATTGGTGAGAATTTCAGATAAGCGAATGGAGATGCTTTCGTTCCTCTGAACCTCTGCTTTCCTGCTATCTTCATCCAAGCAGTCTTACTCCTTTCCATGGCTGGCTTTATGCAAGGACATCACCATTGTCAGTGGCTACATCCCCTCCTCTCAGTGAAAAATATGCTCACATGCTCTGTCACAGCACGGCTAATCATCTGTCGGTTCTTGATCATGCAGGAATAGGATTCACCCTCCTTTTGCGTCTGTCACTAACGCCCAACAATCGCGAGTTTGAAGCTCGTCACAGTCATTCAATCATTGAATCCTACTCGGAATACCACAGACAAGGTTTAGACTTTCCGGATTCTCTTGAATGCCGCCATCATTCTAGCTTACGCCACGAAGATTCCGGTTAAGAGATCTAAGAGATATTCATTCTAGCGTATTTCATGTAGAACGGAAGTGTTTGTCAGGCACGTGTTCATAGGGGAGAATGGTGATGAGCGTCACACATAATCATCACCTTCATCTCGTTCTTGGGTGCGAATGGATATCTTAGAAGCAAAATAAGATGAATTGAATAGAAAACAGTAGTACTTTGCATTAATCTTTGAGGAACAGCAGAGCTCCACAGCTTAATCTATGGAGTGTAGAAACTCTACCGTATGAAAATACATAAGTGAAGGTCCAGGCATGGCCGTGTGGCCAGCCCCCAAAACGTGATCACAGGATCAAAATACAATCCAAGATCCAGGATGGTCAAAAGGACGTCTAATACAATAGTGAAAGGTCCTATTTATAATAAACTAGCTACTAGGGTTTACATGAGTAAGTAATTGATGCATAAATCCACTTCCGGGGCCCACTTGGTGTGCGTTTGGGCTGAGCTTGAGTGTTGCACGTGTAGAGGTCCTTCTTGGAGTTGAACGCCAGTTTTTGTGCCAGTTTGGGCGTTCAACTCTGGTTTTGGCTCCTTTTCTGGCGCTTGACGCCAGATTTGGGCAGAAAGCTGGCGTTGAACGCCAGTTTACGTCATCTATTCTTGGCCAAAGTATGGATTATTATATATTTCTGGAAAGCCCTGGATGTCTACTTTCCAACGCAATTGGAAGCGCGCCATTTCGAGTTTTGTAGCTCCAGAAAATCCACTTTGAGTGCAGGGAGGTCAGAATGCAAACAGCATCAGCAGTCCTTCTTCAACCTCTGAATATGATTTTTGCTCAAGTCCCTCAATTTCAGCCAGAAAATTCCTGAAATCACAGAAAAACACACAAACTCATAGTAAAGTCCAGAAATGTGAATTTAACATAAAAACTAATGAAAACATCCCTAAAAGTAACTAGATTCTACTAAAAACATACTAAAAACAATGTCAAAAAGCGTATAAATTATCCGCTCATCACGAGGGTCCATCCAATGGCATCTTTATGCTTTCACAACACTTGGAGCAGTTCATTCTCTTGATCTTGGCTGAGGGATGATTTTATGATCACTGGGTAGCTTTCATTCTCGCCTAAGTATGCATATTTGAGAGTGGGTGGTAATGCCTTGAGTTCAAGTTTTGGTGCTTCTAACTTTTCATTCTCTTCCTTTGGTGCACCTTGTATATGAATTTCTGCTATTGCGGCCTCTTCACTAGACGTTGATTCCTCCTCTGTCAACCTTTCAGGTTATTCTTCTTCAAAGCTCTCCTGTTCTGCATCTTCTAGTGAGTCCAACCTCATACATTCTCCCAATTGTTCTGGTGGGTAACTCATGGCCTTGAACACATTGAATGTCATCTTTTCATTGTGTAATCTCAGGGTGAGGTCACCTTTTTGGACATCAACGACAGCTCCAGCAGTAGCTAAGAACGGTCTTTCCAGGATGATGGAGGCCTTGGCTTCCTCCTACATGTCCAACACCACAAAGTCTGCTGGGAAGATGAAATCTCTCACCTTCACCAGCAAATCTTCTACTACACCATGAGGGAACTTGAACAATCGGTCTGCCAGTTGTAGGGCCCTTTTTGTTGGCTTAGCCTCCTCGATCTTCATTTTTCTCATCATAGCTACTGACATCAGATTTATGCTGGCTCCTAGGTCACATAGAGCTTTCTCCACTGTGATCTCCCCTATAATACAAGGGATCTGGAAGCTCCCAGGATCCTTCAATTTCTGGGGTAGTTTATGCTGAATGATAGCACTACATTCTTCGGTTAGTATCACAGTTTCGTTGCTCTTCCAACTTCTCTTCTTAGTCATCAATTCCTTCAAGAACTTGGCATAGAGCGGCATTTGCTCTATTACTTCAGCAAAGGGTATGTTAATCTGTAATTTCTTGAAGATTTCTAAAAATCTGGAGAACTGTCATCCCCCTTCTTTTTCAGTTGTTGAGGATATGGGACTTTGGGAACATATGGCTTCAGCTCTCCTTCCTTTTGATGTGAGTTGGAGGTGGGGACTTGAACTTCATCCTATTCCTCCTTCTTTCCAACTGAATCTTTCTCTTGTGGTTGCTTGGGAGTCTCCTTCAATTCCTTTCCACTTCTGAGGGTGATAGCCTGACACTCCTCTCTTTGGTTTGAGTCAGTATCGCTGCGAGGGTTGTGGCTGGGAATTTGCTTGAATAGGTAGCCAATTTGTGCCTCAAGTTTCTTGATGGCAGCATCTTGATTCTGCATATTGGACCGCACTTCTTCTCGGAATGCCTTACTGTCTTGAATCTCTTTGCATATGCCTTCAAGTAGTTTCTCAATCCTTGAGAGTCTGTCATCAAATGATGGTGGGTTGGGATTGGAGTGATGAGAAGGGTTGTTTTGGTTTTGGTATGGATGTGGAGAGGTGTTGTTAGGGTGGTGTTGATATGATCTCTGTGTGGACTGTTGGTGAGCTGCATGGTTGTTGGGGTTGTGACGTCTCTGATCTTGGCTTTGATCTTGTTGATTTCCCCACCTAAAGTTTGGGTGATTCCTCCAACCAGGGTTATAGGTCTTGAAGTATGGATCATGGGTCTGCCTGGGTAAGTTTCCAATGTAGTTGGCTTGTTCTTGCTCATCCTCTGCCTCTGCATTCACTCCCTCTTGGGTTGCTGATGAGGTGGTGATTGCTGCTACTTGGTTCTTCTCCATCTTCTTGGTGAAGTCAGCCAGCTGCTTGGTAATAAGCTTGTTTTGGGCCAGCAGTGCATCCGCATTGTTTAGCTCATTCGCTCCTCTAGTGTTGCCTCTTTCAGAAGCATATAAGTAGTCATTCTCAGCTACAGTCTCAATGACATCTATGGCTTCTTCAATGTTCTTCTTCTTGTTCAGAGATCCCCCGGATGAATGGTCTACTGCCTTCTTTGATTCATAAGAGAGGCCTTCATAGAAAATGTGTAGCTGCACCCATTCATTGAACATATCTGGTGGACACCTTCTTGTCAGGTCCTTAAACCTCTCCCATGATTCATATAGAGTCTCACCATCTTGCTGCCTGAAGGTTTGCACCTCAGCTCTCAGCCTATTGATCCGTTGAGGAGGATAGAATCTTGCCAAGAATTTGTTCATCACATCTTCCCAGGTTGCTAAACTTTCTTTTGGGAAGGATTCTGGCTATTTAGATGCCTTGTCCTTGAGTGAGAAAGGGAACAGAAGTAGTCTATAGGTGTCAGGATGAACACCATTAGACTTCACAGTATCACATATCCTCAGGAAGGTGGTTAGATGTTGATTGGGGTCTTCTTGGATACCTCCTCCGGATGAACAATTATTCTGAGCAAGGGTGATGAGCTATGGCTTTAGTTCAAAGTTGTTGGCATGTATGGTTGGCCTTTGGATGCTGCTTCCACAGTTTCCTGGGTTTGGGTTGATGTAAGAACCCAAAACCCTTCTCTCTTGCCCAGCCTGATGTGCTGGACCTTCTCGGCCAGGATTGTGAGCTTCTTCTTCATGATGGTTCTCCATATTCTCATTCATATCTAGTTCAAAGTACTCCTGCTCTTCCTCAGCACCAACTACTTTCTTTCCTCTTGCTTCCCTCCTTGATCTAAGGAAGGTCCTCTCAGGTTCAGAATCAAAAGAAGTTGAAGCCCCGCTTCTTCTCCCTATCATACAATCAACAAGGCACAAGCAAGGAAATAGATGCAGAAAGTAATTTCTACAGAAATACTGTTAGTGTGAGTGATGTAATATATCAAACAGTTAGTGGGTTAGTGGACTGAATTGTAAACAACTAAGAAAATGGTTAGGGGAAAGGGAAGAAAATAACTGAACAGAAAGTAAATTACTCAAATGAACTTAAATCAAACAAAAGAAAAATGCTCAATCTAGTTATCCTCCAATTAAATCATTGTTGATACAAAATCAATCCCCGGCAACGGCACCATAAACTTGATGCACGGAAACTTGCCTCTCAACAATTTCCTTCGGCAAGTATACCGAATTGTCGTCAAGTAAAAACTCACAATAGAGTGAGGTCGAATCCCACAGGGATTGATTGGTCAAGCAACTTTAATTAGAGGAATATTCTAGTTGAGCGAAGCAGAATTGGTTTGAGAGTTGCAGGAAATTAAATGGTGGGAAAGTAAATAGCAGAAAATGTAAATGCTGAAAGTAAAGAGCTGAAAATAAATGAAGGAAAGTAAATTGCAGAATCTTAAATGGGAATAGGGAAGATGCTCATAAAAGTAAATTGCAGAAATTAAAGAGAATGGGTAAGATCAGAAATAGGGAATTCATTGGGCTTAGGAGAAGTTGCATTCTCCGGATCAAGTTCATTTTCACCTCTTCCTCAATCAATGCGTTCTTTGATCTCCTTGGCAATCTTAAGTGATCAAATTACAATTCCTTGTAATTCAATCTCTCAAATCTTGATCAATAGCCAATTCCTTGGTCAATTGCTCATGAGAAGAGATGAAGTATGGTCACTGATTATACTACATGCATTCCCAAATCAAGTGTTGGTAGAATTATAGTCACCATATCCTTCCAACCCCAATTTGGTCCAACATGAGAAAGTATTTCTAGCATGATCTCTTCATTCCTCTTCCAAGGTTCAGAAAAGATCCAAGTATGAATAGCTTCTTTTCCAAGAAAACTATCCAATTGGATGAAGATTGAAAGCTTTCTATTAAAATCAAGAGAAAAGATAGAAGAAGAATAGTGAAAACTAATATTGATCCATCAAATTACAACAGAGCTCCCTAACCTAATGAAAGGGGGTTTAGTTGTTCATAGCTCTGGAAATGGAAAACAAAGATGGAAGATACATTCTGAAAAATAAACTAGAAGTGCAGAGTAAATTATACAGAGAGTAGTTCTCAAATTTCCAACTCCCCTAAAAACTTTCTCCTAATTCAAAACTACCCCTATATATACTACTCTTCTGATCTTTTAGTTGGTTCTTCAAGTCTTTGATATGGGCCTTTGGATCTTGAGTTTGAAGCAGTTATCCTCTTCAGTGGGTTTAGCTTTACTTGCAAAGAGAAAGTGTGAAGTAGGCAGGGTATTTAGCTCAGGACGTTAGTGGCGTTAACGTTAAGTGAGAGTGTGGGTTCGAGAACATTAGTGACAATCACCTTTTTCACTAACGTTCCTAACCCAGGGATGATCCACGTTAACTTCAACGTTAGTGGCACCAACGTGACCACTAACGTTGCCTCTAGGTCCTTCGTACACGTTATTGGGACTCACCTTTTCCAATAACGTTGAGAGTCTTCACTTCCCCCTACGTTAGAGTCCACGTTAACTTAGTTAACTTGGCTCTTAACATTGGCTTGCCAATCCTTCGAGAACGTTAGTGACACTTACCTTTGTCACTAACGTTCCAAGATGCCCCTACTTCCCACGTTAGAATCCACGTTAACTAAGTTAATGTGGCTTCTAACGTGGTGATGATAGCCATCTCCAACGTTAGTGACAAAGGTGAGTGTCACTAACGTTGGCTCCACTTTCTTCTTCCACGTTAGAGTTCACATTAACTTAGTTAACGTGACTCTTAACGTGGGCTATGATGGCTTCGAGGACGTTATTGGTGATTACTTTTCTCATTAACGTTGCAAGCTAGCTCCCATTCCACCTTAGTGGTCACGTTAGTGAGACTAACATGGCTGCTAACGTGGTTCTTTCTTGCTTCCTTTGTCCTGAAATCAAGCAATAAAGTGCATCAAAGTTCTAATCCACATCATGAGTCATGCATCATTCAATTTGTCACTAAATTCATGCATAATTCTCATGAAATCATATAAAGTGCACCATGTTTGCTTGAATCAAGATGTAAGTGAAATTCTACCCCAAAACTTGCTTATTTCTTAAGAAAATGCATGAAACTACCCTAAAACAGTAAAGAAAAGGTCCGTGAAACTGGCCAAAATGCCCTGGCATCAGAGCTCTGCTGTGTTTCGATGAATTAATGCAATTACTACTATTTTTCATTTAATCACGCTTGTTTCTATTCTAAGATATTCACTCGCACTTCACCCTGATGAATGTGATGCTCCGTGACACTCATCATCATTCTTACCTAGGAACACGTGCCTGACAACCATTTTCGTTCTATCTGCACTAGCTTGAGTGTGTATCTCTTAGCCTCCCGGTTCATGATCAGAGTCTTCGTGGTATAGGCTAGAATTATTGGCGGCCATTCCTGAGATCCAGAAAGTCTAAACCTTGTCTGTGGTATTCCTAGTAGGATCACGGAAGGAATGACTGTGACAAGCTTCAAACTCGCGAGTGTTGGGCGCAGTGACAGACGCAAAAGAATCAACGGATTCTATTCCAACATGAGTGAGAACCGACAGATGATTAGCCGTGCGGTGACAGCGCATTTTGACCATTTTCACTGAGAGGATGGATGGTAGCCATTGACAACAGTGATCCACCAACATACAGCTTGCCATGGAGGGAGACCTGCGTGCATGAAGAAGAAGATATTAGGAAAGAAGAGATTCAGAAGACAGAGCATCTCCAAAACCTCAATCTGTTCTCCATTACTGCATAACAAGTATTATTTATTTTATGTTAATTACTTTTCATAAACCCAACTATTTTTATTATTACTTTCTTGACTAAGAATTACAAAATAACCATAGCTTGCTTCAAGCCGACAATCTTCGTGGGATCGACCCTTACTCACGTAAGGTATTACTTCGACGACCCAGTGCACTTGCTAGTTAGTGGTACGAGTTGTGAAAAGTGTGATTTACAATTCGTGCACCATGTGGCATGAAATTGGCAACGTTGCAAGAAGAGAAAGGAAGCAACTTTGGTGGCCAAAATTGGCTCACCAACATTGCCCATCAATGTGCCAAGCAACAAAGCAACGTTGGTGGCCAAAGTTAGCTCACCAACGTTGCTGGCAACGTTCCAAGCTACAAGGGAGCCAACGTTGAAGGGAACATTGGTGATCCAACATTATCCCCAACGTTCTCAATAACTTTGGATTTCTGGAGTTGGGAAAATTTGTGGTGACACGTACGCGTCGATGACGCAAACACGTTAGGGCGAATTTTAGCAGTCTGACACGTACATGATGATTGGAATTTTAGCTTGACAAGTATAGTTTCTAAACCAACAAATAATCCTCTAATGCAAAAAATTATTTTTCACAAGTACAAACCCCAATAAAAATAACTGAAGTATTCAAACCTCGTGTCGTCTGATGAGCGGATAATTTATACACTTTTTGGCATTGTTTTTAAGTAGTTTTTAGTATGTTTTAGTTATTTTTTATTATATTTTTATTAGTTTCTATGCAAAAATCACATTCTGGACTTTACTATGAGTTTGTGTGTTTTTTTTGAAATTTCAGGTATTTTCTGGTTGAAATTGAGGGACCTGAGCAAAAGTCTGATTCAGAGGCTAAGAAAGGACTGCAGATGCTGTTGGATTCTGACCCTCCTACACTCGAAGTGGATTTTCTGGAGCTACAGAAGCCCAATTTGCACGCTCTCAATTGCGTTGGAAAGTAGACATCTTGCGCATTCCAGTAACATATAATAGTTCATACTTTGCCCGAGATTTGATGGCCCAAACTGGCATTCAACGCCAGCCAGAGACCCTTTTCTAGCGTAAGACGCAGGAACTGGCACCAGAACTGGAGTTAAACGCCCAAACTGGCATCCTAGCTGGCGTTTAACTCTAGAAAAGGCCTATGCACGTGTAAAGCACACACCAAGTGGGCTCCGGAAGTGAATTTCTGCACTATCTGCACTTAGTTACTCAATTTCTGTAATCCTTAGTAAATAGTTTAATATAAATACTAGTCTTTCCTATTGTATTGGGACTTTTATCATCTTATGCCATTTTTCACATTGGGAGGCTGGCCATTCAGCCATGCCTAGACCTTTTTCTCTTATGTATTTTCCAATGGTGGAGTTTCTACACATCATAGATTAAGGTGCGGAGCTCTGCTGTTCTTCATGAATTAATGCAAGTACTATTGTTTATCTTTCATTTCACGCTTACTTCTTCTCCAAGATATACTCTCGTACTTAATTCAGTTAAGTCAGAATGAAGGGGTGACCCGTGACAATCACCCACTATCTTCGTTACTCGCTTAGCTAAGATCCGCGTGCCTGACAACCACAAGCGGTCTACATGATGTTCAACGTAGTCATTGGATGACAGCTAGAGTATAATCTCTTAGGTCTCTGATCCATGGATTTGACTTGCCTCTCCTGACAATAGAGCAATCGAATCCATGAGATTAGAACCTTCGTGGTAGAGGCTAGAACCAATTGGCAGCATTCCTGAGATTCGAAAAGTCTAAACCTTGTCTGTGGTATTCTGAGTAGGATCTGGGATGGGATGACTGTGACGAGCTTCAAACTCACGAATGTTGGGTGCAGTGACAGTGTGCAAAAGGATAGAGAGATCCTATTCCGACACAAGTGAGAATCGACAAATGATTTGCCATGCGGTAGCTGTGCCTGGTATTTTTCATCCGAGACGACAGATCCGACAGTTGATTAGCCGTACAGAAATTGTACCTGGACCATTTTCACTGAGGGGATGGATGGTATCCCTTGACAACGATGATCCACCAACATACAGCTTGCCATGGAAGGGAGCACGCATGATTGGATGAAGACAATAGGAAAGCAGAGGTTCAGAAGCAACAAAGCATCTCCAAACGCTTATCTGAAATTCCCACCAATGAATTACATAAGTATCTTTATTTTAATTTACATTTTTTTTATCTTTCAATTATCAAAACTCATAACTAATTGAATCCGCTTGACTAAGATTTAGAAGATGACTATAGCTTGCTTCAAGCCGGCAATCTCCGTCGGATCGACCCTTACTCGCGTAAGGTTTTATTACTTGGACGACCCAGTGCACTTACTGGTTAGTTGTACCAGAATTGTGAAAAATGTGATCACAATTTCGTGCACCAAGTTTTTGGCGCCGTTGCCGGGGATTGTTTGAGTTTGGACAACTGACGATTCATCTTGATGCTTAGATTAGGTAACCTTCTTTCTTGTTTCAACCTTTATTTTCTTTTCAAAAAGTTTTTAAAAATATTTAAAAAAAAAGGTTTTCGAAAAAAATGTTCTTCAGAATTTTTAAGAATGAATTCAACCTTAGAGCTCCATGATGATATGTTGAAGCTTGGCTGGCAATTAAGCCATCTCTAATCTTTTGGACTGAAGCTTCCACTTATCATTGCAGCTATTGGAGGAGCCTTTAGATTCTCATTTATAATTCTGTGCTAAAGTTTGGCTGGCCATTTGGCCATGTCTAATTCTTTTGAACCGAAGCTTTAGACTAACATTGCATGAATCCTGGAATTCTTATTAAAAATTTTGAATTTCTTTATTTTCTTTTTCCAAAATAATTTTGAAAAAAATACAAAAAAAATTAATAAAATCATAAAAACAAAAAAAAAAATTGTGTTTCTTATTTAAGTCTTGTGACAAATTTTAAGTTTGGTGTCATCTGTATTTTTTTAATTTAATTTTTTTTAATTTTTGAAAATTCATGCATTATGTTCTTCATGATCTTCAAGTTGTTCTTGATGATTTTCTTTGTTTGATCTTTATATTTTCTTATTTTGTGTCTTTTCTTGTTTTTCATATGCATTTTCAAATTGTTAGTGTCCCTAGTACAAAAGTTCATAAGTTTGGTGTCTTGCATGTTTTTCTTTTCTTAAAAATTTTCAAAAATATGTTCTTGATGTTCATCATGATCTTCAAAGTGTTCTTGGTGTTCATCTTGACATTCAAAGTGTTCTTGCATGTATTATTTGTTTTGATCCTAAATTTTTATGTTTTGTTTCATTTTGTTGTTTTTCTTATAATTTTTGAAATTTTGAGTTGACTTGGTCAAAAATTTTTAAAATTTAGTTGTTTCTTGTTAGTCAAGTCAAAAATTTCAATTTAAAAACTTTATCTTTTCAAATCTTTTTCAAAATCAATTCTTTTTCATTTTTTTATGATTTTCGAATTTCATTCTTAAAATTTTTCAAAATCTTTTTCATTCTTCTTTTCATGTTTTCGAAAATTTTAAAACAAAATTTTCAAAATCTTTTTCTAACTTCTTATCTTTTCAAAATTTATTTTCAAATCTTTTTCAACTTACTACTTGACTTGTTTGTTTTAATTTTAAAAAGTTTACTATTTCTTATCTTTTTCAAAATCACCTAACTTCTTTTCCACTTCTAATTTTCCAAAATCACTAACCACTTTTTCAAAAATCTTTTTAATTAACTAATTGTTTTAGTTTTTAATTTTCTTGTATTTCATTTTCAAATTTTCGAAACTAACTTAATTAATTAAATAAAAATAAAAATATTATTCTTTTCCCTCTTATTAAAATTCGAATACTCTCTCTCTCATCTCTTTCTATTTATTTTATTTATTTACTAACATTTCTCTTCTACTCATCTAATAATTCGAACTCTCTCCTTCTCTCTGTGTTCGAATTCTTCTTATTCTCTCTACCTCATTCTTCTATTCTTCTCTCTTTGTTCTCTTCTTTTTCATATGAGCAGGAACAGGGATAAAGATATTCTTGTTGAAGCTGATCCTGAACCTGAAAGGACTCTGAAGAGGAAGCTAAGAGAAGCTAAAGCACAACACTCTGGAGAGGACCTTATAGCAAATTTTGAAAAAGAGGAAGACATGGCAGCCAAACCTGAGAACAATGGTGGAGATGCAAGGAAGATGCTTGGTGACTTTACTGCACCAACTTCTACCTTCTATGGAATAAGCATCTCAATTCCTGTAACTAGAGCAAACAACTCTGAGCTTAAGCCTCAATTAGTTTCTCTAATGCAGCAGAATTGCAAGTTTCATGGACTTCCATTAAAAGATCCTTATCAGTTTTTAGATGAATTCTTGCAAATCTGTTACACTATTAAGACCAATGGGGTTGATTCCGAGGTCTACAGACTTATGCTTTTCCTTTTTGCTGTAAGAGACAGAGCTAGGATATGGTTAGACTCACAACCTAGAGAAATCCTAAACTCTTGAGAAAAGTTGGTCAATGCTTTCTTGGCTAAATTCTTTCCACCTCAAAAGATGAGCAAGCTTAGAGTGGAAGTCCAAACCTTCAGACAGAAGGAAGGTGAGTCCCGCTATGAAGCTTGGGAAAGATACAAGTAATTGATCAGAAGGTGTCCTTCCGACATGCTTTCAGAATGGAGCATCTTAGGTATATTCTATGATGGTCTGTCTGAATTATCCAAGATGTCATTGGACCACTCTACTGGTGGATCTCTTTATCTGAAGAAAACACCTGCAGAAGCCCAAGAACTCATTGAAATAGTTGCAAATAACCAGTTCATCTATACTTCTGAAATAAATCCTGTGAATAATGGGATGACTTAGAAGAAAGGAGTTCTTGAGATTGATACTCTGAATGCCATATTGGCTCAGAGTAAAATATTGACTCAGCAAGTTAATATAATTTCTCAGAATCTGTCTGGAATGCAAGCTACATCCGGCAGTACTAAAGAAGCTTCCTCTGAAGGAGAAGCTTATGACCCTGAGAATCTTGCAATGGAAGAAGTGAATTACATGGGAGAATCCCATGGAAACACCTATAATCCTTTATGGATAAATCATCCAAATTTCTCATGGAAGGATCAACAGAAGCCTCAACAAGACTTCAATAATAATAATGGTGGGAGAAATAGGTTTGGCAAAAGCAAGCCTTTTCCATCATCTTCTCAGCAACAGACAGAGAATTCTAAGCAGAGCCTCTCTGACTTAGCAACCATAGTCTCTGATCTATCTAAGACCACTCTCAGTTTCATGACTGAAACAAGGTCCTCCATAAGAAATTTAGAGGAACAAGTAGGTCAGCTGAGTAAAAGAGTTACTGAAATCCCTCATAGTACTCTCCCAAGCAATACAGAAGAAAATCCAAGGAGAGAGTGCAAGGCCATCAATATATCCAAAGTGGCCGAACCTATAGAGGAGGAAGAGGCAGTGATTTACAGTGAGGAAGACCTCAATGGACGTCCACTGACCACTAAGGAGTTCCCTAATGAGGAACCAAAGGAATCTGAGGCTCATAAAGAGACCATAGAGATTCCACTGAACTTACTATTGCCATTCATAAGCTCTGATGAGTATTCTTCCTCTGAAGAGGATGAAAATATTGTTGAAGAGCAAGTTGCTCGGTATCTAGGAGCAATCATGAAGCTGAATGCCAAGTTATTTGATAATGAGACTTGGGAGGATGAATCTCCATTGCTCATGCCACTCTCTGTAATGGAGAAACTAGGGATCTTTGAGATACAAGCTGCAAGAATCTCACTAGAGATGGCAGACAAATCAATAAAACAGGCTTATAGACTTGTAGAGGATGTCTTAGTGAAGGTTGAAGGCCTTTACACCCCTGCTGACTTCATAATCCTAGACACTGGGAAGGATGAGGATGAATCCATCATCCTTGGAAGACCCTTCCTAGCCACAGCAAGGGCTGTGATTGATGTGGACAGAGGAGAGTTAGTCCTTCAATTGAATGAGGACTACCTTGTGTTTAAGGATCAAGGATCTTCTTCTGTAAACATGGAGAAGAAGCATGAAAAGCTTCATCCAATTCTCTCCATACATAGTCAAGCAGATCCCCCACATTCAAACTCTAAGTTTGGTGTTGGGAGGCCACAATCATGCTTTGAGTATCTGTGAAGCTCTGTAAGAGTATACTGTCAAGCTATTGACATTAAAGAAGCGCTTATTGGGAGGCATCCTAATCTTATTTATCTATGTTAATTACTTTTTCATTTTATTTTCCACTGTTAGTTTATGTTGTCTTTAGGTTGATAATCTTGTGGAGTCACAAAAACAGCTGCAGAATTAAAGCAGAATCAAAAACAGCATCAAAAACAGCACACCATGTAGGACAGGCTTACTAGCGTTTAAACGCCAGTAAGGATAGCAGAATGGGCGTTTAACACCCAGTCTGGCAATTACCGCCAGAAAAGGGTGTCTGGCTGGTGTTAAATGCCAGAAAGGGGCATCAGCCTGGCGTTTAACGCCAGAAAAGGCAGCAGACTGGCGTTTAAACACCAGAAAGGGCTGTCCAGGGGCGTGTAAATGCCAGAAAAGTGCAGGGACCAGAATTCCTTGACACCTCAGGATCTGTGGACCCCACAGGAACTTCACCTATCCCAACTCACTCTCTCTCCTCTTCACACCTTTCCAAAACACTCTTCCCCAAAATAACCTCCACCAATCACCTCCATTTCTCCTCCCAAACCATCATACAACCCATCTACCCCCACCCATTCAAATTCAAACCATCTCCCTCCCAAACCAACCCCTATTACAAGAATTCCCTCTCCACTCCACTCCTATATAAGCCCCTCATCACTTCTTCATTTTCACACATCATAACCACCTAAAACCGTCCTTGTCCGAACCATTCACACACCTCCATCTCCTTCATCTCTTCTTCCTCTAATCTTTTCTCTCTTCTTTTGCTCGAGGACGAGCAAACCTTTTAAGTTTGGTGTGGAAAAAAGCTCTGCTTTTTGTTTTTCCATAACCATTAATGGCACCTAAGGCCGGAGAAACCTCTAGAAAGAGGAAAGGGAAGGCAGTTACTTCCAACTCTGAGTCATGGGAGATGGAGAGATTCATCTCAAAAGCTCATCACTAGAAAGAGGATGGAGCAAACAAGAGAGCCCACTCATGGACCTCAACAAGAGCATGAGGAAGTCCCTCATCAAGAAATCCCTGAGATGCCTCAAGGGATGCATTTCCCTCCACATAACTATTGGGAGCAACTCAACACCTCTTTAAGAGAATTGAGTTCTAACATGGAACAACTAAGAGTGGAGCACCAAGAGCATTCCATCATCCTCCATGAAATCAGAGAGGACCAAAAGGCCATGAAAGAGGAGCAACAAAGGCAAAGAAGAGACATAGAGGAGCTCAAGAACTCCATTAGTTCTTCAAGAGGAAGAAGAAGCCACCATCACTAAGATAGACCCGTTCTTTAATCTCCTTGTTTATTTTCTTTTCTATTTTCAGTTTTTATGCTTTATGTTTTGACTATGTTTGTGTCTTCATTACATGATCATTAGTGTTTAGTGTCTATGTCTTAAAGCTATGAATGTTCCATGAATCTTTCACCTTTTTTAAATGAAAAATATTTTCTGAAAAAGAAAAAAAGTACATGAATTTTGAATTCTATCTTGAAAATAGTTTAACTATTTTGATGTGGTGGCAATACTTTTTGTTTTCTGAATGAATGCTTGAACAGTGCATATTTTTTATAGTGAAGTTTATGAATGTTAAAATTGTTGGCTCTTAAAAGAATAATGAAAAAAGAGAAATGTTATTGATAATCTGAAAAATCATAAAATTGATTCTTGAAGCAAGAAAAAGAAGTGAAAAACACAAAGCTTGCGAAAAAATGGCAAAAAATAAAGAAAAAGAAAGAAAAAGAAAGAAAAAGAAAAAGCAAGCAGAAAAAGCCAATAGCTCTTTAAACCAAAAGGCAAGAGCAAAAAGCCAATAACCCTTTAAACTAAAAGGCAAGGGTAAAAAGGACCCAAGGCTTTAAGCATTAATGGATAGGAGGGCCCAAAGGAATAAAATCCTGGCCTAAGCGGCTAAATCAAGCTGTCCCTAACCATGTGCTTGTGTCATGAAGGTCCAAGTGAAAAGCTTGAGACTGAGTGGTTAAAGTCGTGATCCAAAGCAAAAAGAGTGTACTTAAGAACTATGGGCACCTCTAACTGGGGACTCTAGCAAAGCTTAGTCACAATCTGAAAAGGTTCACCCAGTTTTGTGTCCGTGGCATTTATGTATCCGATGGTAATACTGGAAAACAAAATGCTTAGGGTCACGGTCAAGACTCATAAAGTAGCTGTGTTCAAGAATCAACATACTAAACTAGGAGAATCAATAACACTATCTGAATTCTGAATTCCTATGGATGCTAATCATTCTGAACTTCAAAGGATAAAGTGAGATGCCAAAACTGTTCAGAAGCAAAAAGCTACTAGTCCCGCTCATCTAATTGGAACTAAGCTTCATTGATATTTTGAAATTTATTGTATTTTCTCTTCTTTTTATCCTATTTTGTTTTTAGTTGCTTGGAGACAAGCAAATATTTAAGCTTGGTGTTGTGATGAGCAGATAATTTATACGCTTTTTGGCATTGTTTTTAGGTAGTTTTTAGTATGTTTTAGTTATTTTTTATTATATTTTTATTAGTTTCTATGCAAAAATTACATTTCTGGATTTTACTATGAGTTTGTGTGTTTTTTTTTTAATTTCAGGTATTTTCTGGCTGAAATTGAGGGACCTGAGCAAAAGTCTGATTCAGAGGCTGAGAAAGGACTGCAGATGCTGTTGGATTCTAACCCTCCTGCACTCGAAGTGGATTTTCTGGAGCTACAGAAGCCTAATTGCCACGCTCTCAATTGCATTGGAAAGTAGACATCTTGGGCTTTCCAGCAACGGATAATAGTTCATACATTGTCTGAGATTTGATGGCCCAAACTGGCGTTCAACGCCAGCCAGAGACCCTTTTCTGGCGTAAAATGCCGGAACTAGCACCAGAACTGGAGTTAAACGCCCAAACTGGCATCCAAGTAGGCGTTTAACCTTAGAAAAGGCCTATGCACGTGTAAAGCTCAATGCTCAGCCCAAGCAGACACCAAGTGGGCCCCAGAAGTAAATTTTTGCACTATCTGCACTTAGTTGCTCAATTTCTGTAATCCTTAGAAACTAGTTTTGTATAAATACTAGTCTTTCCTATTGTATTGGGACTTTTTTCATCTTATGCCATTTTTCACCTTGGGAGGCTGGCCATTCGGCCATGCCTATACCTTTTTCTCTCATGTATTTTCCAACGGTGGAGTTTTTACACCTCATAGATTAAGGTGCAGAGCTCTGCTGTTCTTCATAAATTAATGCAAGTACTATTGTTTCTCTTTAAATTCACGCTTACTTCTTCTCCAAGATATACTCTCGTACTTTATTCAGTTAAGTCAGAATGAAAGGGTGACCCGTGACAATTACCCACTATCTTCATTACTCGCTTAGCCGAGATCCGCGTGCCTGACAACCACAAGCGGTCTACATGATGTTCAACGTAGTCATTGGACGACAGCTGGAGATTAAAGAACTTGACTTGCCTCTCCTGAAAACAGAGCATTCGAATCCGTGAGATTAGAACCTTCGTGGTAGAGGCTAGAACCAATTGGCAGTATTTCTGAAATCCGGAAAGTCTAAACCTTGTCTGTGGTATTCCGAGTACGATCTGGGACGGGATGACTATGGCGAGCTTCAAACTCACAAATGTTGGGCGCAGTGACAGTGTGTAAAAGGATAGAGAGATCCTATTCCGACACAAGTTATAACTGACAGATGATTAGCCATGCGGTAGCTGTGCCTGGTATTTTTCATCCGAGACGAGAGATCTGACAGTTGATTAGCCGTACAGAAACCATATTGATGCCAGGGCATCGTGGCCTGTTTCACTTGCCTTTTCTTTGCATATTTTATGTAGTTTCATGCATTTTTTTAGGTAAGAAGCAAGTTTTGGATGAATATGCACTTACATCTTGATTCAACCAAACATTGTGACCTTTATAAGATTTCATGAGAATAATGCATGAATTGAATGCCAAGTTAAATGATGCAGGATCTCATTATCTAGAACAAAGCTTTGATGCACCTTGTTTGTTTGATTTCAGGGCAAATGAAGCATAGAAGAACCACGTTAGTAGCCACATTAGTATCATTAACGTGGTCACTAACGTGGAAAGGGAACATGCTTGCAACGTTAGTGGTAAAGTTAACACCACTAACTCCCTCGAAGGCCATCTCAACCCACGTTACTTGCCACGTTAGCTGCACTAACGTAGGGACTAACGTGGAACAAAGAAGAAGCTCCAACGTTAGTGGTAAAGTTAACACCACTAACGTTGCAAAGGCCACAAATAACCACGTTAAGAGCCATGTTAACGCCATTAACGTAAGCTCTAACGTGGAGCAAAAGAGGATCGCCAATGTTAGTGACACTAACTTTGTCACTAACGTTGGATCAGGCCAAGCTTACCTACATTAGTGGCCACTTTAATGCCACTAACGTAAGAGGTAACATGGAGCAAGGGGTATAAGAAGCCAACGTTAGTGACACTAACTTTGTCACTAACGTTGGAGATGGCCAGTATACCCACCTTTGTGGCCACGTTAATGCCATTAACGTGAGCACTAACGTGGAGAGGAAAGAAGCTTTGTTGCGTTAGTGACAAAGTTAGTGTCACTAATGCCTTCGTGTCATGGCATACTGATGGGATATTTCTGTGGAAGAAACGAATTTCTCCAAAACACCCAAATCTAACCGGCAAGTGCACCGGGTCGCATCAAGTAATAATAACTCACGGGAGTGAGGTCAATCCCACAGGGATTGAAGGATTAAGCAATTTTTAGTTTAGTCAAGCGAATCAAGATTTGGTTGAGTGATTTGTGATTTGCAGAAATTAAATTGCATGGAAAGTAAAGGGAATGGGTAAATTGCATGAAATTAAAGAGAGCAAGAAATTAAAGTACTGAATCTTAAAGAACAAGAAATTAAATGGCAGAAACTTAGAAGGCAAGAAATGTAAATTGCGGAATCTTAAAGTGCAAGAAATGTAAACGGCTGGAATTGTAAAGGGAATTGGGGATTGGATTTGCAGAATTTAAACAAGGAAAAGTAAATTGCATCAAACAGAAAAGTAAAAGAGTGTTTGGGTTGAATCGGATCTGAAGCAAAACAAGTAAATGAACATGAAAAGCAAAAACAGAATGTAAATTGGAATTTCAGATCTCAGGGGTCCAGAGACTAGAAAACCAGGTCTAGATCTCACTACCTTCCTTGATCCAACAAGAACAATTGCAAGGGAAAAGTAAATTGCAAAGAAAGTAGATGAAGAACAATTAACCGAAACTGAATTTCAATTAAACAGTAAATAAACAGAGAGATCCAAGGATGAGATTGAAACAGAATTTCTTCAATTCTTCAACCTAAGATCCAAGACAGTTGTAATTGAAATTGAAAGCAATAAAACTCAGAGGAAGAGAATGGAATTCTCCTTCCCCGAAACTAAGAAATTAAAGATCACTCAATATCCAAAGCTCTCCGAAAACTAATATGAAAACTCAAAAGGAAAGCTCCCCGAAGAACTTGAATTCTATCCTATTTATACAC
The DNA here is from genome assembly GCF_000816755.2 of Arachis ipaensis. Lineage (NCBI taxonomy): Eukaryota > Viridiplantae > Streptophyta > Magnoliopsida > Fabales > Fabaceae > Arachis > Arachis ipaensis. Next base: position 84,253,572 of record NC_029792.2, on the reverse strand, counting down.
TTTCTTCAAATGATCTTCAAGCCTTGAGTTGGGCCTTTGCTCTTGGTGGAATTGGGATGAAAGAGGCCTTGGTTGATTGCTTTTGGAGTTTGGAGAAGAACCAAAGTGAACCAAATGAACCGGGTTGGAGTTTTGCAAAAGTTGGAGTAAAAGTTTGAGCAAAAGTTAGGGGCTAACTTTTGCTCCAACTTTTCATATCAGCCACCATAACTTGCTGCTATCCACGTTGGGACAAAAGTTAGGGGTCTAACTTTTGCTCCAACGTTGGCCTCCTAATGTGTACTTATGGCGCCAACGTTAGCCCAAAAGTTAGAGGCTAACGTTGGCGCAAACTTTTGCTCCTCCCCTTGTTTTTTTCATGTGCCAACGTTAGCCCCAATTATAGTATAAAACCTCATGAAATAGCATGAATTCATACATGGTTGATTAAATCAAAGGAAGCATGAAAATCTACCTAATTGACTTGCTTGTAGCTCAAGAAAGTGCATAATTCTAATGAAAACAAAAGAAAAAGACTAGTTAAAATAGGCTAAGATGACTTGTCATCACATACCTACGTTAAGGGCCATATTAGTTACACTAACGTGGACCATTAATGTGGGAAAGAAGACAAGAGTGTAGCGTTATTTGCAAAGTTAGCACCAATAACGCTATCGAAGGTTACGAAGGCTACGTTAGTGGTCACGTTAGTGCCACTAACGTTGGAGTTAACGTGGCTCAATTGGTAGGGATGTTAGTGACAAAGTTAGCGTTACTAACATCTTCGAGCCAGAATTTATACTTAACGTTAACACCACTAATGCCTTGACTAACTGTAAACTATGCCTGAATCAACTTCTTTCTGCAAGCAAAGCTAAGCCCACTAAAGACTGTAACTGCTTCAACTAAGGATCAAAGGCCCATATCCAGGACTTGCAGAGCTGATAGAAGATCAGAGAAGTAGTATATATAGGAGTAGTTTTGAACTAGAAAGGGGATTGGAATTCTGGATCCGGAGGATCCAAGAACTTTTAAACACTCTTATATTTACCTTTTCTACAATTTAGTTTACTTTACAATGCACTTTTCATTTTTGCTTTCCATTTTCATAGCTACGAACAACTAAACCCCTTTTCTTTGAGTTAGGGAGCTCTGTTGTATTTTGATGGATCAATTGTAGTTTTCATTCTTCTTCCTCTTTCTTTTCTCTTGATTTTACTAGGAAGCTTTCGGTCTTCACCCAATTGGTTAGTTATCTTGGAAAAGAAACTATCCATAATTGGATCTCCTCTGAGCCTTGGAAGAGGAATGAGGAGATCATGCTAGAAATGCTTTCTCATGTTGGACCAGATTGGGGTTTGGATGGATATAGTGACATATAATCCTACCAACTCTTTGATTCGGAAATGCATGTGGTATAATCAGTGACCAAACTTCATCTCTTCCCATGAGCAATTAAATCAAGGAATTGGGCAATGGTTCAAGCTTAGAGAGATTGGGTTGCCAAGGAATTGGGATTCAATCACCTAAGATTTCCAAGGAGATCAATGAATGCATTGATTGAGGAAGAGATGAAGATGAACTTGATCCGGAGAATGCAACATCTCCTAAACCCAATGAATTCCCCATTTCTGATCTTACCCATTCTCTTTAATTTCTGTTATTTACTTTAATGCTCATCTCCCCAATTCCCCATTTAAGATTTTGCAATTTACATTTCGCCATTTACTTTCAACATTTACATTCCCTGTCATTTATTTTTCCTACCATTTAATTTTCTGCAATTCTCAACTCAATTTGTCTTAGCTCAACTAGAACACCCCTCTAACAAAAGTTGCTCGACCAATCAATCTCTGTGGGATTCAACCTCACTCTATTGTGAGTTTTTACTTGACGACAATTCGGTATACTTGCCGAGGGAAATTTCTAGCGATACAAGTTTTCGCGCATCAAGTTTATGGCCCCATTTCCGGGGATTGATTTTGTATCGACAATGAGTAAATTAGAGGATAACTAGATTGAGCGATTTTCTTTTGTTTTGTTATTTCATTTCTGTTGTTTACATCGAGCATTAGAAATTTTCTTTTACCACTTTCTTTTATTTATTTTCTTAGTTATCTACAGTTCTGTTCAACTAACCCACTAACTGTTTGACAAATTGCATCACTCACACTAACTGCAATCTTAACAAGAGTGATTTCTTCACTTTTCTCTTGCTTTTGTGCTCTGTTGAGTGTATGACAGGTAGAAGAAGAGGAGCTTCAACCTTCTTTGAATCTGAACCTGAGAGGATCTTCCTTAGATTAAGGAGGAAAGCAAGATGAAAGAAGGTTGTTGGTACAGAGGAAGAAGAGGAGAACTTAGAGATAGACATGGAGGAGGATATGGAGAATCACCATGAGGAGGAGGCACATAATCATGCCAGAGAAGGTGCAGCAAACCATGCTGGACATGAGAGAAGAGTACTAGGCTCTTACATTAATCCAAATCCAGAAAACTGTGGGAATAGCATCCAAAAACCAACCATACATGCCAATAACCTTGAATTGAAACCCCAACTCATCACCCTTGTTCAGAACAATTGCTCATTTGGAGGAAGAGCACAGGAGGACCCTAATCAACACTTAACCACTTTCCTAAGAATATGTGATACTGTGAAGTCTAATGGTGTTCACCCTGACACCTACAGATTGCTCTTGTTCCCTTTCTCTCTGAGGGGCAAGGCATCTAAATGGCTAGAATCATTTCCAAGGAAAAGTCTGACGACTTGGAAAGATGTGGTGAACAAGTTCCTGGCGAGATTCTACCCTCCTCAAAGAGTCAATAGATTGAGGGCTGAGGTCCAAACATTTAGGCAACAAGATGGTAAAACTCTCTATGAAGCAAGGGAGAGGTACAAAGACTTGACAAGAAGGTGCCCACTAGACATGTTCAACGAATGGGTACAGCAACACATTTTCTATGAAGGCTTGTCTTATGAATCAAAGAAGGCATTGAATCACTCTTCAGAAGGATCTCTGAAATAGAAAAAGACCATTGAAGAAGCCATAGACATCATAGAAACTGTGGCCAACAATGAGTTTTTCTATGCATCTGATAGGAGCAACAACCGAGGAGTAATGGAGCTAAATCATATGCATGCATTGCTGGCTCAAAACAAGATTATTACCAAGCAGCTGGCTAACCTTACCAAGCAGATGGAAAGGAATCAAGTTGCAGCAGTCACCACCCCACCACCAGCTCAAGAAGGAGTGAATTCAGAGGAAGGAGGAGACTGGGAACAAGCCAACTATGTTGGAAACTCATCCAGGCAGACCCATGATCCATACTCCAAGACTTATAATCCTGGTTGGAAGAACCACCCAAACTTTGAATGGAGAAATCAACAAGACCAAGGCCAAGACCAAAGGCGTCACAACCCCAACTAAAACAATAGTACTGCCTATCAACACTCAACTCAGAGGCCATATCAGCACCCACCCAACAACTCCTCTCAGCATCTATATCAGACCCAAAATTGCCATTCTCAACCTCCTAACCTCAACTCACCATCATCATCTGAAGATAGACTCTCCAGGATTGAGACTCTGCTTAAAGGCATATGCAATGAAGTTCAAGATAGTAGAGCGTTCAGGGAAGAAGTGCGATCCAATATGCAAAATCAGGGTGCAGCCATCAAGAAGCTTGAGACACAGATCAGCTACCTATTCAAGCAAGTTCCTAGCCACAGCCTTTGCAACAGCACTAATGTAAACCCAAGGGAGGAGTGTAAAGTTGTCACCCTCAGAAGTGGAAAGGAATTGAAAGAGACTTCCAAGGAAACATGAGAGAAGAAAACGGATGGAGGAAAAAAAAGGACAAGAGGGAGCACGAGCTCCTGCCCCCAACTGACATCAAGAAAAGGAAGTGTTGAAGCCGTATGTTCCAAAAGCTCCGTACCCTCAGTGATTGAAGAAGAATGGAGAAGACAGCCAATTCTCACGATTCTTAGAGGTCTTTAAGAGACTACAGATCAACATACCCTTTGCCGAAGTAATAGAGCAAATGCCGCTTGATGCCAGGGCATTTTGGCCAGTTTCACTGACCTTTTCTTTACTGTTTTTAAGGTAGTTTCATGCATTTTATTAGAAAATAAGCGAGTTTTAGATAGATATTCACTTACATCTTGATTCAAGCATACATTGTGCACTTTACATGATTTCATAAGAATTTTGCATGAATTATATGATAAATTGGATGATGCATGATCCCATGATTAAGAGCAAGACTTTGATGCACTTTGTTTGATTGATTTCAGGCCAAAAGAAGAAGAGAAGAGCCACGTTAGTGGCTACGTTAGTTACACTAACGTGGGCACTAACGTGGAAGGAAGGAAAGCCCCAACGTTAGGGAGAAAAGTTAGTGGAATTAACTTTGAAGAAGGAGAGCATGGAACGATAGCAAGGAAGACCCACGTTAAGAGTCACGTTAGCTACACTAACGTGAACTCTAACATAGGGACAAAAGGCACCAAGCAACATAAATGGGGAAGGTGAGCCCCAATAACGCTTGCGAAAGGGGTATATGCCAACGTTAGTGGAAAAAGAGAGTGCCACTAACGTTTGCGAAGGCTAGAAGACCCACGTTAGTCTCCACGTTAGTGAGATTAACATGGGAACTAACGTGGAAGGAAAGGGGAACGCCAACGTTAGTGGAAAAGGTGAGTTCCACTAACGTTGGCGAAGCAAAAAGACCCACGTTAACTTCCACGTTAACTAAGTTAACGTGGGCAAAAGTCCCACCTGGCAGCCTGACCATGCCTTCTTTAAACACGCATAACTTGAGCCACAAAGCTCCAAATGAGGTGATTCCAGTGGCATTGGAAAGTAGGATTCCAGAACTTTTCAAGCATATATGGCACTACATGGTTGACACTAAATTTAAGGGAGAAAACCTGCCCCGAATGTGCAATGATGAACATGGTTTCAACCTGTATTAAGGCCAACTGACCTCTTCACCTTCCAAGAAGTGTAACTCGAGTTGTAGAGCTCCAAATGATGCGCTTTCAAAAGCGTTGGAAAGTAGACATCCAGAGCTTTCCAACAATATATAATAGTATGGGGTGGACATTGATTTTGAGCTCCAGAATCTGGAAATATTAAGCCCCTGGTCGCTAGCGTTATCGGGACTCACGTTTTCCATTAACGCTAGCGATTATGCCAGCGACCATGTCCACTTCAAAGGAGCATAACTTGAGTTATAGAGATCCAATTGAGGTGATTCTAGTTGCGTTAGAAAGCTGACATTCAGAGCTTTCCAACGATATATAATACTCTATAGTGGACTGGTGCACAAAATTGTTATCATCAATGGCGCCATCAACATGGTACGCTCAATTGTAATCTCAACTTTTTATCACAACTTCGCACAACTAACCAGCAAGTGCACTGGGTGATCTAAGTAATAAACCTTACGCGAGTAAGGGTCGATCCCACGGAGATTGTTGGTACGAAGCAAGCTATGGTCATCTTGTAAATCTCAGTCAGGCGGATATAAAATGGTTATGGAGTTTTTGAAAATAAATAATAACATAAGGATAGAAATACTTATGTAAATCCTTGGTGAGAATTTCAGATAAATGCATGGAGATGCTTTCGTTCCTCTAAATCTCTGCTTTCCTACTGTCTTCATCCAGTCAGTCTTACTCCTTTCTATGGCTGGCTTTATGTAAGGGCATCACCGTTGTCAATGGCTACATCCCATCCTCTTGTGAAAATGGTCCAAATGCTCTGTCACAGCACGGCTAATCATCTGAGGTTCTCGATCATACTGGAATAGGATTCACCCTCCTTTTGCGTCTGTCACTACGCCCAGCACTCGCGAGTTTGAAGCTCGTCACAGTCATTCAATCCCAGAATCCTACTCGGAATACCACAGACAAGGTTTAGAATTTCCGGCTTCTCATGAATGCCGCCATCAATCTAGCTTACACCACGAAGATTCTGATTAAGAGATCCAAGAGATAATCATTCAATCGAAGGTAGAACGGAAGTGGTTGTTAGGCACACGTTCGTGGGGGAATGATGATGATTGTCACGTTCATCACATTCATGTTGAAGTGCGAATGAATATCTTAGAAGCGGAATAAGTTGATTTGAATAGAAAAACAGTAGTACTTTGCATTAATTCATGAGGAACAGCAGAGCTCCACACCTTAATCTATGGAGTGTAGAAACTCTACCTTTTGAAAATACATATGTGATAATGGAGTTCATTGGTCTCGGCCCCCGAGGGGAACCGGAGTAACCAAAGACTTTGAATACAATGATAAAAAGTTCTATTTATACTAAACTAGTCACTAGGGTTTACAGAAGTAAGTAATTGATGCATAAATCCACTTCCGGGGCCCACTTGATGTGTGCTTGGGCTGAGCTTGAATGTTACACGTTCAGAGTCTCTTTCTGGAGTTGAACGCCAGGTTGTAACGTGTTTCTGGCGTTCAACTCTGGTTTGTGACTTGTTTCTGGCGTTTAACTCCAGACAGCAGCATAGAACTGGCGTTCAACGCCCTTTTACATTGTCTAAACTCGTTCAAAGTATGGACTATTATATATTTCTAGAAAGCCCTGGATGTCTACTTTCCAACGCAATTCAAAGCGCGCCATTTTGAGTTCTGTAGCTCCAGAAAATCCACTTTGAGTGCAGGGAGGTCAGAATCCAACAGCATCAGCAGTCCTTCTTCAACCTCTGAATTTGATTTTTGCTCAAGTCCCTCAATTTCAGCCAGAAAATACCTGAAATCACAGAAAAACACACAAGCTCATAGTAAAGTCCAGAAATGTGAATTTAACATAAAAACTAATGAAAACATCCCTAAAAGTAACTAGATTCTACTAAAAACATACTAAAAACAATGTCAAAAAGCGTATAAATTATCCGCTCATCACAACACCAAACTTAAATTGTTGCTTGTCCCCAAGCAACTGAAATTCAAAGAGGATAAAAAGAAGAGAATATACTATAAATTCCAAACTATCAATGAAACATAGCTTCAATCAGATGAGCGGGACTTGTAGCTTTTTGCCTCATGAATAGTTTTGGCATCTCACTTTATCCATTGAAGTTCAGAATGATTGGCTTCTATAGGAACTCAGAGTTCAGATAGTGTTATTGATTCTCCTAGTTCAGTATGATGATTCTTGAACACAGCTATTTTATGAGTCTTGGCCGTGGCCCTAAGCACTTTGTTTTCCAGTATTACCACCGGATACATAAATGCCACAAACACATAATTGGGTGAACCTTTTCAGATTGTGACTCAGCTTTGCTAAAGTCCCCAATTAGAGGTGTCCAGGGTTCTTAAGCACACTCTTCTTTTGCTTTGGACCTTGACTTTAACCGCTCAGTCTCAAGTTTTCACTTGACACCTTCACGCCACAAGCACATGGTTAGGGACAGCTTGGTTTAGCCGCTTAGGCCAGGATTTTTTTCCTTTAGGCCCTCCTATCCACTGATGCTCAAAGCCTTGGGATCCTTTTTCTTACCCTTGCCTTTTGGTTTTAAGGGTTACTGGCTTTTTGCTCTTGCCTCACCCTTAATTGTCCCATGTTGGAACTTAATTCTCCTAGGGAGGTGTTGATTTGCTCCCAATAGTTTTGTGGAGGAAAATGCATTTGAGGCATCTCCGGGATCTCATGGTGATGAGCTTCATGCGCCTCTTGAGATCCATGAATGGGCTCTCTTATTTGCTCCATTCTTTTCTTAGTGATGGGCTTGTGAGATGAATCTTTCTATCTCCCATGGCTCAGAGGTGGAAGCAATTGTCTTCCCTTTTCTCTTTCTTGAGGTTTCTCTGGCCTTAGGTGCCATTAATGGTTATGGAAAAACAAAGAAGCTATGTTTTTACCACACCAAACTTAGAATGTTGCTCGCCCTCAAGCAAAAGAAGAAAGAATAGAAGAAGAAGAAGAAGATATGGAGGAGATGGAGGGATTGAGGTGATTGGTGAAGAGTTTTGGGGAAGAGTGTTTATGGGATTGTGTGAAAGAGGGGTGAGAAGAAGTGAGTGGAGGTAGGTGGGGATCCTGTGGGGTCCACAGATCCTGAGGTGATCTTGTGGGGTCCACAGATCCTGAGGTGTTCAAGGATTTACAACCTTGCACCAAATTAGGCATGCAAAATGCCCTTGCATACAACTCTGGGCATTCAGCGCCAGATTGGTGCTTGTTCTGGGCGTTGAACGCCCATTTGTTGCCCATTTCTGGCGTTGAACGCCAGAACCATGCTTGTTCTGGGCGTTCAGCGCCAACTCTTCTCCAGGGTGCAATTCTGGCGTTCAAACGCCCAGATGCTGCCCATTTTGGGTGTTCAGCGTCAGAACCATGCTCTGTTCTGGCGTTGTACGCCAGCCAAATGCTTCTTACTGGCGTTTAAACGCCAGTAAGGTCTTCCTCCAGGGTGTGATTTTTCTTCTGCTATTTTTGATTTCGTTTTCAATTTTTATAATTATTTTGTGACTCCACATGATCATGAACCTAATAAAACATGAAAAACAATAAAAATAGAATTAGATAAAAATTGGGTTGCCTCCCAACAAGCGCTTCTTTAATGTCAATAGCTTGACAGTGGGCTCTCATGGAGCCTCACAGATGTTCAGAGCATTGTTGAGACTCCCCAACACCAAACTTAGAGTTTGGATATGGGAGTTCAGCACCAAACTTAAAGTTTGGTTGTGGCCTCCCAACACCAAACTTAGAGTTTGACTGTGGGGGCTCTGGTTGACTCTGTTTTGAGAGAAGCTTACTGTGCCTTTTTTCTATGTCTACAGAAGGATAACCTTGAGTTGTAAACACAAGGGAGTCCTCATTCAATTGAAGGACTAATTCACCTCTGTCAACATCAATCACAGCTCTTGCTGTGGCTAGGAAGAGTCTTCCAAGGATGATGAATTCATCCTCATCCTTCCTAGTATCTAGGACTATGAACTCAGCAGGGATGTAAAGGCCTTCAACCTTTACTAACACATCCTCTACTTGTCCATAAGCCTGTTTTCTTGAATTGTCTGCCATCTCTAATGAGATTTTAGCAGCTTGCACCCCATAGATTCCTAGTTTCTCTATTACAGAGAGGGGCATGAGGTTTATCCCTGACCCAAGGTCACATAGAGCCTTCTCAAAGGTCATGGTGCCTATGGTACAAGGTATTAAGAACTTTCCAGGATCCTGTTTCTTCTGAGGCAATGTCAGTTGATCCAGATCACTTAGTTAATTGGAGAACAAGAGAGGTTCATCTTCCCAAGTCTCAATACCAAATAATTTGGCATTCAGCTTCATGATTGCACCAAGGTATTTGGTAACTTGATCTTCAGTAACATCCTCATTCTCTTCAGAAGAGGAATACTCATCAGAGCTCATGAATGGCATAAGGATGTTCAATGGAATCTCTATGGTCTCTAAATAAGTCTCAGATTCCTTTGGTTCCTCAGAGAGAAACTCCTTATTGATCACTGGATGTCCCAGGAGGTCTTCCTCACTGGGATTCACGTCCTCAACTTCCTCTCCATGTTCGGCCATGGTAATTAATTCAATGGCCTTGCACTCTCCTTTTGGATTTTCTTCTGTATTGCTTGGGAGAGTACTAGGAGGGACTTCAGTGATCCTTTTACTCAGCTGGCCCACTTGTGCTTCCAAATTTCTAATGGAGGACCTTGTTTCATTCATGAAACTCACAGTGGCCTTAGATAGATCAGAGACTAAGTTTGCTAAATTAGAGGTATTTTGTTCAGAGTTCTCTGTCTGTTGCTGAGTGGATGATGGAAAATGTTTACTATTGTTAAACCAAACTTGGCTAAGAAAGCCGTGACCAGCTTATCCCAAGAGTTCAGGCTATCTTTGGGTTGAGAGTCCAACCACACTCTAGCTCTGTCTCTTACAGCAAAAGGGAAAAGCATGAGCCTGTAGACTTCAGGATCTACTCCATTAGTCTTAACAGTATCACATATCTACAAGAATTCAGTTAAGAACTGAAAAGGATCTTCAGATGGAAGTCCAAGGAACTTGCAGTTCTGCTGCATTAGAGAAACTAATTGAGGTTTCAGCTCAAAGTTGTTTGCTCCAATGGCAGGAATGGAGATACTTCTTCCATGTAAATTGAAATTTGGTGTAGTAAAGTCACCATGCATTTTCCTTGCATTATTGTTGTTGGGTTTGGCTGCCATCTCCTTTACTTGTTCGAAATTTTCAATAAGGTTGTCTCTGGATTGTTGTAATTTAGCTTCTCTTAGTTTCCTCTTCAGAGTCCTTTCAGGTTCTGGATCAGCTTCAACAAGAAGGCCTTTTTCCTTGTTCCTGCTCATAAGAAAGAGAAGAGAACAAGAAAAGAAGAGAAATCCTCTATGTCATAGTAAAGAGGTTCCTTATTGTTAGTAGAAGAAGAAAAGGAATAGGGGTGAAGAAGAATGAAGAATCCAAACACAAGGGTAAGGATAGGAGCAGTGATGTGAGATGAAGAGAAGTATTAGTAGATGAATAAATAATTAGAAGGAGATGAGGGAGAAGGATTTTCGAAAATTATTTTTGAAAAAAGGGTTAGTGATTTTCGAAAATAGTTTTTGAAAAAGGTTAGTAGTTTTCGAAAATAAAAAAAAAATAAAATAATTAGTTAATTAAAAAGAAATTTTGAAAAAGAGGGGAGATATTTTCGAAAATTAGAGAGAGAGAGTTAGTTAGGTGGTTTTGAAAAAGATAAGAAACAAACAAAAAGTTAGTTAGTTAGTTGAAACAAATTTTGAAAAGATAAGAAGTTAGGAAGTTAGAAAAGATATTTTAAAATCAAATTTTTGAAAAAGATAAGATAAGAAGATATTTTTGAAAAGATATGATTGAAATTAGTTTTGAAAAAGATTTGATTTTTAAAATCACAATTAATGACTTGATTCACAAGAAATCACAAGATATGATTCTAGAACTTAAAGTTTGAATCTTTCTTAACAAGTAAGTAACAAACTTGAAATTTTTGAATCAAAACATTAATTGATGATGTTATTTTCGAAAATTATGTGATAAAGATAAGAAAAGATTTTTGAAAAATATTTTTAAAATTTTCGAAAATAACTAAGAAAAATGAAAAAGATTTGATTTTTGAAAAAGATAAGATTTTTAAATTCAAAATTTGATTTGACTCATAAAAACGACTAGATTTTAAAAATTTTTGGAAAAAGTCAAATCTAATTTTCGAAATTTTAAGAGAGAAAAAGGGAAAGATATTTTTTTATTTTTTGAATTTTTAATGAGGAGAGAGAAGAACATGAAAATGATGCAATGCATGAAATTTTTAGATCAAAACAATGAATGCATGCAAGAATGCTATGAATGTCAAGATGAACACCAAGAACATATTTTTGAAAATTTTTATATGCAAAGAAAACAAGCAAGACACCAAACTTAGAAATCTTTAATGCTTAGGCACTAAGAATTCAAGAATGCATATGAAAAACACCATACAACACAAAACAAGAAAACATCAAGATCAAACAAGAAGACTTACCAAGAACAACTTGAAGATCATGAAGAACACTATGAATGCATGACTTTTTCGAAAAAATGCAAGATGAATATGCAATTGACACCAAACTTGAAATTGACTCAAGACTCAAACAAGAAACACAAAAATATTTTTCATTTTTATGATTTTCTAATTTTTTTGGATTTTTTGTATATTTTTTTTTTGAAAAAACATATAGGAAAAAGAAAATAAGGATTTCAAAATATTTTTTTTTTTCGAAAACAAAGGAGAAATTTTTTTGAAAGATTTTTATGAAAAGAAAACGAAAAGAAAGTTACCTAATCTGAGCAACAAGATGAACCGTCAGTTGTCCAAACTCGAACAATCCCCGACAACG
>NC_029792.2:84136002-84241700 GCF_000816755.2 Arachis ipaensis | reverse complement strand
AGTAAGTAATTGATGCATAAATCCACTTCTGGGGCCCACTTGGTGTGTTGCTTGGGCTGAGCTTGAATGTTACACGTGCAGAGGCTCTTTCTGGAGTTGAACGCCAGGTTGTAACGTGTTTCTGATGTTGAACTCTGGTTTGTGACTTGTTTCTGGCGTTTATCTCCAGACAGCAGCGTAGAACTGCCGTTCAACGCCCTTTTACGTTGTCTAAACTCGTTCAAAATATGGACTATTATATATTGCTGGAAAGCCCTGGATGTCTACTTTCCAACGCAATTCAAAGCGCGCCATTTTGAGTTTTGTAGCTCCAGAAAATCTACTTTGAGTGCAGGGAGGTCAGAATCCAACAGCATCAGCAGTCCTTCTTCAACCTCTGAATCTGATTTTTGCTCAAGTCCCTCAATTTCAGCCAGAAAATACCTGAAATCACAGAAAAACACACAAACTCATAGTAAAGTCCAGAAATGTGAATTTAGCATAAAAACTAATGAAAACATCCCTAAAAGTAACTAGATTCTCCTAAAAACATACTAAAAACAATGCCAAAAAGCGTATAAATTATCCGCTCATCATGGACATGAAATTGGAGCACAAACAAGAGGCATCTTTTAAGCCCCAAAAATACCAACTGGGCAGCAAGTGCAACGTTAGCCACAATAACTTTAGCACTAACGCCACACTTGTAGCGTTAGTGTGGCTAACTTTAGCACTAACTTTAGCACCTGGACCTCAACTTGACTCACTTCTCCCTCAAGTCCACTTCAAAGCTCAAGCAAGCAAGCCCACAATTGTCAACCAATCAAGACCACAAGAAACATCTAGAATAGAAATTTTCATTTAATTGTAATTTACTTTTAATTTCATTTTGTAATTTAGGAGAGCCTATATAAAGGCCTTAGTTTTTACATTGAAAGCATTCTGGAGAATTGAAGGAAGGGGGAGAGAGTGAAGACCAATTCGAACTTCTGTGAATTGGCACACTCCAAGAGGAGTGGGTCTTCAGACCCCTCCCCTCAACCACTCTTCTTCCTTTTCTCTTCTTTTCTTCCTTAGGAGTAGTTTCGTTTTAGTTGTAATTTTCATTTATGAATTTTGAAGTTTTAATTTCAGTTTCAATCTTTATCTTTACTTTTCTGCACTTTCTTTCTTTTCTATTTTGGTAGAACAATGATCAACTAACTCTTTTCATTGGGTTAGAGAGCTCTATTGTGATTCAATGGATTAAGTGTAGTTCTTATTCTTCTTCTTCTTTCTTTTCTCTTGATTTTACTAGAGAGCTTTCGATCTTCAACCAATTGGATAGTTATCTTGGAAAATAAGCTATTCATACTTGGATCTCTTCTAAACCTTGGAAGAGGAATGAAGAGATCATGCTAGAAATGCTTTCTCATGTTGCACCAAATTGGGTTTGGAAGGATATGTGACTATAATCCTCCAACACTTGATTTGGGAATACATGTGGTATAATCAGTGACCATACTTCATCTCTTCTCATGAGCAATTGACCAAGGAATTGGCTATTCATCAAGATTTGAGAGATTGAATTACAAGGAATTGTAATTCGATCACTTAAGATTGCCAAGGAGATCAATGAACACATTGATTGAGGAAGAGATGAGAATGAACTTGATCCGGAGGATTGCAATATCTCTTGATCCCAATGTTCATTTTATTTTTGGTTCTTACATTTACTTTTCTTGTCATTTTACTTTTCTGCACTTTATTGCTTTTCCTTTCTTTTCTATCAATTTACAATTACTGCTGCTCATTATCCAAATCTGAACCATCTGACTAGGATAATTAATCAACCATTGATTGCTTAATCCGTTAATCTCTGTGGGATTCGACCTCACTCTTTTATGAGTTACTTGATGACAATTCGGTACATTTGCCGAAGGAAAATTTATTGCGAGACAAGTTTTCCGTGCATCACCATTCTATGCTAAGTTCTTGAAGGAATTGATGACCAAGAAGAGAAGTTGGAGGGAGAACGAGACTGTGGTACTAACCGAGGAACGTAGTGCCATCATTCAGCACAAGTTACCTCAGAAATTGAAGGACCCTGGGAGCTTCCAAATCCCTTGTATCATAGGGGAAATCACAGTGGAAAAAGCTTTATGTGATTTGGGAGCCAGCATAAATCTGATGTCCTTAGCAATGTTGAGACGAATGAGGATTGAGGAGACCAAACCAACAAGAATGGCCCTTCAATTAGCAGATCGATCATTCAAGTTCCCTCATGGAATAGTAGAAGACTTGTTGGTGAAGGTGGGAGATTTTATCTTCCCAGCAGACTTTGTAGTGTTGGATATGGAGGAAGAAGCCAAAGCCTCCATCATTTTGGGAAGGCCATTCTTAGCTACTGCCGGAGCCATCATAGATTTCCAAAAGGGTGAACTTACCCTTAGGCTACATGATGAGAAAATGGTATTCAACGTATTCAAGGCCATGATCAACCCACAGGAATAACTGGGAGAATGTATGAGGTTGGATTCAGTGGAAGTTTTGGTTCAAGAGACCTTTGAGGAGGAAGAACTTGAGGAGATAGCAGAAGAAGAAGAGCCCGCATCATACAAAGAAGTTTCAGCAGCTGAAGTTCTTGTTCAGGGCACACTAGAAGAGAAGAAGGAAGAAGGAGAAGCACCCAAACTTGAACTGAAAGTACTACCATCCACTCTCAAATATGCTTATTTGGGAAATAATGAAAGCTACCCAGTGATCATAAATTCAGCCCTCAGCCAAGAACAGGAGGGGAAATTAATCAAAGTGTTACAAAAACATAAAGATGCCTGATGCACGAAATTGTGATACATATCCATGGCTTCAAAGGCCTGGTGCTCTGATCTAGTTTTATTGTCTGTCACAACTTCGTTTTTTGCTCTTGCCTCTTGGTTTTAAGGGTTATTGGCTTTTTCTGCTTGCTTTTTCTTTTTCTTTCTATTTTTTTTTCGCCTATTTTTTTTCTTCTTTTTTTTTTTTTGAAAGCTTTGTTCTTTGCTGCTTTTTCTTGCTTCAAGAATCATTTTTATGATTTTTCAGATTATCAAATAACATGTCTCCTAGTCATCATTCTTTCAAGAGCCAACATATTTAACATTCTTAAACAACAACTTCAAAAGACATATGCACTGTTCAAGCATACATTCAGAAAACAAGAAGCATTGTCACCATATCAATATAATTAAACTAAGTTCAAGGATAATTTCGAAACTCATGTACTTCTTGTTCTTTTGAATTAAAACATTTTTCATTTAAGAGAGGTGATGGATTCATAGGACATTTATATCTTTAAGACAAAGTTACTAACTACTAATGATCATGTAATGAAGGCACAAACATTGATAAGCACATAGTATAGAAAACGAAAAACAGAGAAAGCAAGAACAAGGAATGAATCCACCTTAGTGATGGTGGCGTTTCCTTCTTGGGGAACCAATGATGTCTTTGAGCTCTTCTATGTCTCTTCCTTGTCTTTGTTGCTCCTCCCTCATTGCCTTTTGATCTTCTCTTCTTTCATGCAGCATGATGGAGTACTCTTGATGTTCCACCCTTAGTTGTCCCAAATTGGAACTCAATTCTTCTAGGGAGGTGTTGATGTGCTCTTCTAGAGGATTCTCCGGTCTTAGGTGCCATCAATGGTAATGGAAAAACAAAAAAGCTATGCTTTTACCACACCAAACTTAGAATATTGCTCGCCCTCGAGCAATAAACAAAAGAATAGAAGGAGAAGAAGAAGAAATATGGAGAGGGAGAGGGAGATGAGGTTTCGGCCAAGGAGAGTGTAGAGGGGTTTGTTGTGTGAATTTGATGAGGAATGGAGGTCTTTATATAGGGAAGGGAGGGGGGTATTGGTTCGGCCATATGGGTGGGTTTGGGTGGGAAATTGGTTTTGAATTTTGAAGGTAGGTGGAGTTTTATGAGGTAGGTTTATGGGGAAGAGAGATTGAGGTGATTGGTGAAGGGCTTTTAGGGAAGAGTGTTTATGGGGTTGTGTGAAAGAGAGTGGTGAGAAGAGGTGAGTGGAGGTAGGTGGGAATCCTGTGGGGTCCACAGATCCTGAGTGGATCCTGTGGGGGTCCACAGATCCTGAGTGGATCCTGTGGGGTCCACAGATCCTGAGGTTTTCAAGGATTTACATCCCTTAGGCATGTAAAAATGCCTTTGTATCCAACTCTGGGCGTTCAGCGCCAGGTTGGTGGCCATTTTGGGTGTTCAGCGCCCATTTGTTGCCATTTCTGGCGTTGAACGCCAGAACCATGCTTGTTCTGGGCGTTCAGCGCCAGGATGCTGCCCATTTGGGCGTTCAGCGCCAGAACCATGCTCTGTTCTGGCGTTGAACGCCAGGCAGATGCTTCCTCTAGGGTGTGATTTTTCTTCTGCTGTTTTTGATTCCGTTTTCAAATTTTTTTATTTATTTTGTGACTCCACATGATCATGAACCTAAGAAAACATGAAAAACAATAAAAATAAGAATTAGATAAACATTGGGTTGCCTCCCAACAAGCGCTCCTTTAATGTCAATAGCTTGACAGTGGGCTCTCATGGAGCCTCACAGATGTGCAGAGCTTTGTTGAAACTTTCCAACACCAAACTTAGAGTTTGGATATGGGAGCACTCTCCTTTTGGGTTCTCTTCTGTATTGCTTGGGAGAGTACTAGGAGGGATATCAGTGATCCTTTTACTCAGCTGGCCTACTTGTGCTTCCAAATTTCTAATGGAGGACCGGATATGAATGAATAAATAGAATGAGATGGGGGAGGAATAATTTTCGAAAATTATTTTGAAAAAGAGTTAGTGATTTTTGAAAATTGGTTTTTGAAAATTAGTTAGTATTTTTCGAAAATTTTTGAAAAAAAAAATAGATATGATTGAAATTAGTTTTGAAAAAGATTTAATTTTTAAAATCACAATTAATGACTTGATTCACAAGAAATCATAAGATATGATTCTAGAACTTAAAGTTTGAATCTTTCTTAACAAGCAAGTAACAAACTTGAAATTTTTGAATCAAAACATTAATTGGTTTTGTTATTTTCGAAAATTTGGTGTAAAAATAAAAAAAAGATTTTTGAAAAATATTTTTTTGGAATTTTCGAAAATAACTAAGAATTTTGAAAAAAGATTTGATTTTTGAAAAAGATTTTGAAAAAGATAAGATTTTCAAATTGAAAATTTGATTTGACTCATGAGAAACAACTTGATTTTAAAAATTTTTGAAAAAGTCAACCCCAAATTTTCGAATTTGATGAGAGAAAAGAGGAAAGATATTTTTTTTTTGATTTTTGAAATTTTTATGAAAACATGAAAATTATGCAATGCATGAAATTTTTAGATCAAAACAATGAATGCATGCAAGAATGCTATGAATGTCAAGATGAACACCAAGAACACTATGAAGATCATGATGAACATCAAGAACATATTTTTGAAAAATTTTTAATGCAAAGAAAACATGCAAGACACCAAACTTAGAATTCTTTAATGCTTACGCAATAAGAATTCAAGAATGCATATGATAAACATGAAAAGACACAAAACAAAAAATCATCAAGATCAAACAAGAAGACTTACCAAGAACAACTTGAAGATCATGAAGAACACCATGAATGCATAAAATTTTCGAAAAATGCAAGATGCACATGCAATTTCCACCAAACTTATAACATGACTCAAGACTCAAACAAGAACACAAAAAAATATTTTTTTGATTTTTATGATTTTCTAATTTTTTTTTTGGATTTTTGTATAAATTTTTTTGAAAACATTTGGGAAAAAGGAAGTAATGAATTCATAGTCCTCAATCAAAATCCTGGGAATTAGACATGGCTTCATGGCCAGTCAAGCTAAAACATGTTATATGAAACACTAGAATTCATTCTTAAAATTTTTGAAGAAAAATATATTTTTGAAAACATTTTTTTTTCGAAAACAGGTGAGAAGATTTTTTTGAAAAATTTTTGAAAATAAAATAAAAAGAAAATTACCTAATCTGAGCAACAAGATGAACCGTCAATTATCCAAACTCAAACAATCCCCGGCAACGGCGCCAAAAACTTGATGCACGAAATTGTGATACATATCCATGGCTTCAAAGGCCTGGTGCTCTGATCTAGTTTTATTGTCTGTCACAACTTCGTTACAA
This sequence comes from Arachis ipaensis, assembly GCF_000816755.2. Taxonomy (NCBI): domain Eukaryota; kingdom Viridiplantae; phylum Streptophyta; class Magnoliopsida; order Fabales; family Fabaceae; genus Arachis; species Arachis ipaensis. The sequence goes on along the minus strand of NC_029792.2, from coordinate 84,235,555 downwards.
CTAACCAGCATGTGCACTGGGTCGTCCAAGTAATACCTTACGTGAGTAAGGGTCGAATCCCACGGAGATTGTTGGTATGAAGCAAGCTATGGTCACCTTGCAAATCTCAGTCAGGCGGATTTAAACATGATATTTTATTAGATTCAAATAAACAATAAAAGGGATAGAGATACTTATGTAGATTCATTGGCAGGGATTTCAGATAAGCGAATGGAGATGCTTTTCGTTCCTCTGAACCTCTGCTTTCCTGCTATCTTCATCCAATCAGTCTTACTCCTTTCCATGGCTGGCTTTATGTGATACATCACCACTGTCAATGGCTACTTTCGGTCATCTCACGGGAAAATGATCCAATGCCCTGTCACGGCACGGCTAATCGTCTGGAGGCATCACCCTTGTCAATGGGTTCATCTTATCCTCTCAGTGAATAATATGCTCACGCACCCTGTCACGGCACGGCTATTCATCTGTCGGTTCTCGATCATGCTCGAATAGGATTTACTATCCTTTTGCGTCTGTCACTAACGCCCTGCAATCGCGAGTTAGGAGCTCGTCACAGTCATTCAATCATTGAATCCTACTCGGAATATCACAGACAAGGTTTAGACCTTCCGGAACACACAAACTCATAGTAAAGTCCAGAAATGTGAATTTAACATAAAAACTAATGAAAACATCCCTAAAAGTAACTAGATCCTACTAAAAACATACTAAAAACAATGCCAAAAAAGCGTATAAATTATCCGCTCATCAATGCCATTGGATGGACTCTTGCTGAATTAAAGGGAATCAGTTCGGCCATATGCATGCATAAGATACTGCTGGAAGATGATGCCAAAACCTCCATTCAACCCCAAAGGAGGCTGAACCCAGTTATGAAAGAGGTAGTGCAGAAAGAGGTCATGAAGCTGTGGCAGGGAGGGGTAATTTACCCAATCTCGGATAGCCCATGGGTGAGCCCCGTCCAAGTGGTCCCCAAGAAAGGAGGAATCACTGTAGTGCCCAATGAAAGGAATGAGCTCATCCCTACCAGAACCGTCACAAGATGGAGGATGTGCATTGATTACAGAAAATTAATGAGGCTACAAGAAAAGATCACTTCCCACTCCCTTTCATGGATCAGATGCTCGAAAGGCTTGCAGGACATGCATATTATTGTTTTCTAGATGGTTATTTAGGATACAATCAAATAGTGGTTGATCTAAGAGACCAGGAAAAAACATCATTCACTTGTCCATATGGAGTGTTTGCCTACAGGCACATGCCATTTGGACTGTGCAATGCACCTGCAACTTTTCAACACTGCATGCTTTCTATATTCTCAGACATGATAGAAAAGTTCATTGAAGTCTTTATGGATGACTTTCCAGTATTCAGGGATTCCTTTCCCAATTGCCTAAATCACCTTGCCTTGGTATTAAAAAGATGTCAAGAGACCAATCTGGTTTTGAATTGGGAGATATTCCATTTTATGGTAACTGAAAGAATAGTCCTTGGTCATAAGGTTTCTAACCAAGGCATTGAGGTAGGCAGAGCTAAGGTGGAATTAATTGAAAAATTACCTCCACCAAGCGATGTCAAGGCAATTAGGAGCTTTTTAGGGCATGCTGGCTTTTACAGAAGATTGATTAAAGATTTTTCAAAAATAGCCAAGCCCTTGAGCAATCTTCTAGTGTCTGATACACCTTTTGTCTTTGATCAGAAGTGCATGCTAGCGTTTGAAAACTTGAAAAAAAACTTTCCTCAGCCCCTATCATTACCCCACCTGATTGGAATCTGACATTTGAGTTGATTTGTGACGCATCATTGCAGTTGGGGCAGTGCTAGGGCAGTGGAAAGATAATTTGGTGCATGTCATATACTATGCCAGCAAAGTCCTTAATGACACTTAAAAGAATTACACCACCACCGAAAAGGATTTGTTGGCAATAGTTTTCGCATTTGATAAGTTCAGATCATATCTCATTGGCTCCAAAGTGATTGTTTTTACTGATCACACAGCACTTAAATATTTGTTTGCTAAGCAAGAATCAAAACCAAGATTGATAAGATGGATCTTGTTGTTGCAGAAGTTCAATATTGAGATTAGAGACAAGAAAGGAGTGGAGAACAAGGTAGCAGATCATTTGTCTAGAATCCCTTGTGAGAAAGGTGGCACACATGATTCAAGTGTAAATGAGTTCTTTCCAGATGAGCAGCTAATGTTGGTTCACAAGGCACCCTGGTTTGCAGACATTGCCAATTTTAAAGCAACTGGGGAAGTGCCTCTAGAGATCAACAAACATCAAAGAAGGAAGCTCATTAATGATGCTAAATATTTCATCTGGGATGAGCCATATCTCTTCAAGAAATGTTTAGATGGAATACTTAGAAGATGCATTTCAGAAGAAGAGGGATGAGAAATCCTATGGAATTGCCATGGCTCTTACTATGGAGGCCACTCTGGAGGGGAAAGAACTGCGGCCAAGGTGCTACAGTGTGGATTCTTTTGGCCCACTCTTTTTAAGGATGCGAAAGAACTAGTGAAGAGCTGCAATGAATGCCAAAGGGATGGAAATTTACCCAAAAGAAATGAGATGCCACAGAACTTCATCTTAGAACTTGAACTGTTTGATGTGTGAGGAATCGATTTCATGGGACCATTCCCAAGCTCATACTCTAACAAGTATATTTTGGTGGCAGTGGACTATGTATCCAAGTGGGTAGAAGCCATTGCAACCCCAACAAATGATAACAAAGTGGTCACGAACTTCCTCAGAAATAATATCTTTAGCCAGTTTGGAGTTCCACGAGCTCTCATCAGTGGTGGAGGAACCCATTTTTGCAACAGACTATTAGAGGCTCTTCTCCTGAGATACGGCGTAAAACATAAGGTTGCCACACCTTATCACCCCCAAACAAGTGGCCAAACAGAGATATCAAATAGAGAGCTAAAAAGAATCATGGAAAAGACTGTGGGAGCCTCAGGAAAATACTGGTCGAAAAAGTTGGATGATGCTCTTTGGGCATACAGGACAGCCTTCAAAACACCAATTGGGATGTCCCCATATCAATTGGTGTATGGAAAGGCCTGCCATTTACCATTGGAGCTGGAACACAAAGCCTTCTGGGATCTCAAGCTACTAAACCTTGATACTACTGCTGCTGGTGAGAAAAGGATCTTGCAACTATAAGAATTGGAGGAGTTTAGGTCTCAGGCCTATGAAAACACCAAGATCTACAAGGAAAGGGAAAAGAAAAAGCATGATCTCTATCTGACACCGAAGAGCTTTGAAGAAGGACAGCAAGTACTCCTCTACAACTCCAAACTGAGACTCTTCCCTGGAAAACTCAAGTCAAGGTGGTCAGGACCCTTCGTTGTCACAAAGGTCTCACCTTATGGACACATAGAAATCATGGAAGAAAGTTCAAAACGGGCTTTCACGGTGAACAGACAAAGGCTCAAACACTATCTGGGCAATATGGGGGAGGACCCCAAACTGAAGTACAAGCTCAACTAATGGAGCAACCGTCGAGTTAGCGACGCTAAAAGAGCGCTTTGTTGGGAGGCAGCCCAACCTGAGGTAGTTTTCTTTTCATAAACCATTTCAATAAAAGGTATAAGTAGATTCTTTGTATTGTAAGGAGCTAAGTTTGGTGCTGCACACTAAGACAGTTCAAAGGGTGAGTGTGATGCTAAGTTTGGTGTTCCACCACTGATTTCATTTAAAACTATACTGCAACCCTTCACTGACAAGTCACTGACTCCAAACAATCAGAGAAATTACTTAACATGTGTTTAGTTTCTAGTTTATAGTTTATTTTTCTAGTTCATAGTTGTTTTCTTAATAAAAGCACATGAGGTTCTCTGCATATATTCAGTTGTGGCATGAAAAAGTAAGTAAGGAACTAAGTTTGGTGTTCCCACACCAACTTAACTTCAGGAAGTTCACAAGCATAAATGCATGCTAACAGTTTCTCAAAGTGCTTGGGGAACAAGAAAATTTCCAAGAAAATGTATTGCAGGAAGTTAATCGACTAGCTGGAGGATGGAACACACCATCATCTAAAGAAAAGAAAAGGGGAAATGCCAAGGGCTATGGATGATGATGACAAAGCAGAAACAAGCAGACACCAAGAGGTTATGTTTTTCTTCAATCATTCACGCTTTAAAAGGCTCTAATTGGAAGCATGAATGCACCCCTGCTAAACTAGTCTATTGTCATTATAAATTGTGTCTATGTACTGTCTTCATTGCTCAGTATGTTACTAGCTAAGTTCCCTGTTTCCATTCTATCTTCCTTAATTTTATGCTTGTCCCTTAAGAAAAATAAAAGAAAATATTATGAAAAACAAGAGTGGAGTCCATACTATAGAATAAAGTCCCAATGTTTGTGGTGGTAATTGATTAGCTAAGTTGGTTCACCAACAAGGTACAAGGACAATTATGTGTCTTAAACTATATACATGAAAGTGCATCCCATGAAACTAGCCGAATAACAAGATCCCAATAACAATAAAAGAAAAAAAAGGAAAGAAGAGAAGAAAAGAATAAGAAATAAGGCTAGGCACCAAGAGTTTTAATCTTGAGGCATGTGTCTGTGGTGTTTTTGTGCAAAGGATCTGCTTGGATGACTAAGTTCTTAGGAGTGCTTTATCACTTGGTAACTTGGATTAACTGACCCGGGATTATCAACTGAAAGTCCACTATCAAGAGCAACCTTGCTACAAAGCATATAGTAACCTAAAGAGGTGCTGGACACCAAGGTCTCAAGGAAGAAAATAACAAACCATATGCTTGTGGTGTGTATGTGTGGAGGAGAGACTTGAGTGAGTAGGTCCTTAGAAGTGCTTCAACACCTAGCACCTTGCACCAACTAGTTCGGGAGTGTTGGCTGAAAGCTTATCATAAAAAGTTACCTCAACACAGAGCACTTAGCCTAAGAAAGCAATAAGCCCTGAAAAAAAATGGGGGGAGGGGAGGGGATCAGTGAATAAGAGTCTCATAGAATGCAACCAAGTGAGTGTTCAAGGACATGATAAGGGCCTGGAAACCAGCAAGGGCATGAACCTAAGTTTCTATGCATGAAACCCCATGAACTAATGACTTGACTTCTATAAATAAGGACTTGTTTATCTTGTACTTTCATTCATTCTTCTTATGTTTTAGTACTTTCTTGGGGACAAGCAAGCTTTAAGTTTGGTGTTGTGATGCCAGGGCATCTTGGCCAGTTTCACTAGCCTTTTCTTTACATATTTTATGTAGTTTCATGCATTTTCTTAGGTAAGAAGCAAGTTTTGGATGAATATGCACTTACATCTTGATTCAAGCAAACATTGTGAACTTTACAAGATTTCATGAGAATAATGCATGAATTGAATGCCAAGTTAAATGATGCAGGATCTCATGATCTAGAACAAAGCTTTGATGCACCTTGTTTGTTTGATTTCAGGGCAAATGAAGCATAGAAGAACCACATTAGTATCATTAACGTGGTCACTAATGTGGAAAGGGAACAAGCTTGCAACGTTACTGGTAACACCACTAACGCTCTCGAAGGCCATCTCAACCCACGTTAGTTCCCACGTTAGCTGCACTAACGTAGGGACTAACGTGGAAGAAAGAAGAAGTTCCAACGTTAGTGGTAAAGTTAACACCACTAACGTTGCAAAGGCCACAAATAACCACGTTAACGCCATTAACGTAGGCTCTAACGTGGAGCAAAAGATGATCGCCAATGTTAGTGACACTAATTTTGTCACTAACGTTGGATCAGGCCAAGCTTACCTACATTAGTGGTCACGTTGATGCCACTAACATAAGAGGTAACGTGGAGCAAGGGGTATAAGAAGCCAACGTTAGTGACACTAACTTTGTCACTAACATTGGAGATGGCCAGTATACCCAAGTTAGTGGCCACGTTAATGCCATTAACGTGAGCACTAACATGGAGAGGAAAGAAGTTTTGTAGTGTTAGTGACAAAGTTAGTGTCACTAATGCCTTTGTGTCATGGCATACCTACGTTAAGTGCCACATTAGTTACACTAACATGGACCATTAACGTGGGAAAGAAGACAAGAGTGTAGTGTTATTTGCAAAGTTAGCACTAATAACGCTATCGAAGGTTAGGAAGGCTACGTTAATGGTCACGTTAGTACCACTAACGTTGGAGTTAACGTGGCTTAATTTGTTGGGACGTTAGTGACAAAGTTAGCGTCACTAACATCTTCGAGCCAGAACTTATACTTAACGTTAACACCACTAACGCCTTGACTAACTGTAAACTATGCCTGACTCAACTTCTTTCTACAAGCAAAGCTAAGCCCACTAAACACTGTAACTACTTCAACTAAGGATCAAAGGCCCATATCCAAGACTTTCAGAGCTGATAGAAGATCAGAGAAGTAGTATATATAGGAGTAGTTTTGAACTAGAAAGGGAATTGGAATTTTGGATCTGGAGTATTCCAGAACTTGTAAACACTCTTATATTTACTTTTTCTGCAATTTAGTTTACTTTACAATGCACTTTTCATTTTTGCTTTCCATTTCCAGAGCTATGAACAACTAAACCCCTTTTCATTGGGTTAGGGAGCTCTATTGTAATTTGATGGATCAATTATACTTTTCATTCTTCTTCCCCTTTCTTTTCTTTTGATTTTACTAGAAAGCTTTCGGTCTTCACCCAATTGATTAGTTATCTTGGAAAAGAAACTATCCATAATTGGATTTCCTCTGAGCCTTGGAAGAGGAATGAGGAGATCATGCTAGAAATGCTTTCTCATGTTGGACCGGATTGGGGTTTGGATGGATATAGTGACATATAATCCTACCAACACTTTGATTCGGAAATGCATGTGGTATAATCAGTGACCAAACTTCATCTCTTCCCATGAGCAATTAAATCAAGGAATTGGGCAATTGTTCAAGCTTACAGAGATTGGGTTGCTAAGGAATTGGGATTCAATCACCTAAGATTGCCAAGGAGATCAATGAATGCATTGATTGAGGAAGAGATGAAGATGAACTTGATCCGGAGAATTTCTGATCTTACCCATTCTCTTTAATTTCTGTTATTTACTTTAATGCTCATCTCCCTAATTTACATTACGCCATTTACTTTTGGCATTTACATTCCCTGTCATTTATCTTTTCCGCCATTTAATTTTCTGCAATTCTCAACTCAATTTGGCTTAGCTCAACTAGAACACCCCTCTAACAAAAGTTAATCGACCAATTAATCTCTGTGGGATTCGACCTCACTCTATTGTGAGTTTTTACTTGACGACAATTTGGTATACTTGCCGAGGGAAATTTGTAGCAATACAAGTTTTCGCGCATCACGTACCTGGACCATTTTCACTGAGAGGACGGATGGTAGCTGATGCCAGGGCATTTTGGCCAGTTTCACTGATCTTTTCTTTATTGTTTTAGGGTAGTTTCATGCATTCTCTTAGTAAATAAGCAAGTTTTGGGTAGATATTCACTTACATCTTGATTCATGCAAACATTGTGAACTTTACATGATTTTATGAGAATTATGCATGAATTGAATGACAAATTAGATAATGCATGATCTCATGACTTGGAATAGAGCTTTGATGCACTTTAATTGCTTGATTTCAGGACAAAAGAAGCAAGGAAGAATCACGTTAGTAGCCACGTTAGTCTAATTAACGTGACCACTAACGTGGAATGGGAGCTAGCTTGCAACGTTAATGAGAAAAGTGATCACCAATATCGCCTTCGAAAGCCATTATAGCCCACGTTAGTTGCCACGTTAATTACATTAACGTGGAAGCTAACGTGGAGGAGAAGGGAAGCTCCAACGTTAGTAGTAAAAGTGAATACCACTAACGTTGGAAATAGGGCACACTTGGCCACGTTAAGAGTCACGTTAATTACATTAACGTGAACTCTAATGTGAAAGGAACAAGGAATTGCCAACGTTAGTGACACTCACCTTTGTCACTAACGTTGGATTAAGCCACTATTGCCCACGTTAGTTTCCACGTTAATTACATTAACGTGGAAGCTAATGTGGAGGAAGAATTGATGGACCAACGTTAGTGACACTCACCTTTGTCACTAACTTTGGAGATGGCAATCACCACCACGTTAGTGGTCACATTAATCTAATTAACGTGAACTCTAATGTGGGAAGGAAGGGCGTTTGGAGAGTTAGTGACAAAGGTAAGTGTCACTAACGCTCTCGAAGCTTAGGCATGCCCACGTTAAGGGTCACGTTAGTTATACTAACGTGAACTCTAATGTGGGAAAAAAGGGCAATAAGCAACGTTATTGGAAAAGGTGAATGCCAATAACGTTTGCAAAGGACCAAGAGGCAACGTTAGTGCCACTAACGTTGAAGTTAACGTAGATCATTTTTGGCTTGGAACGTTAGCGAAAAAGGTGATCGTCACTAACGTTCTGAAACCCACATTTTCACTTAACATTAACACCACTAACGTCCTAACTAACGTCCATGCCTAACTCACACTTTTTCTGCAAGCAAAGCTGAGCCCATTGAAGATTGTAACTGCTTCAACTAAAGATCCAAAGGCCCATATCCAAGACTTGGAAGAGCCAACTAGAAGATCCAAAGAGTAGTATATATAGGAGTAGTTTTGAACTAGTAGAGAGCTTTTGGCATTTGGAAGAACTACACTCTGTATATTTTACTTTCTCTGCAACTTCTAGTTTTAATTTTCAAAATGTACTTTTCATTTACGCTTTCCATTCCCAGAGCTATGAACAACTAAACTCCTTTCATTGGGTTGGGGAGCTCTGTTGTAATTTGATGGATCAATAATAGTTTTCATTATTTTTCTTCTTTCTTTTCTCTTGATTTTACTAGAAAGCTTTCAATCTTCATCCATTTGGGTAGTTGTCTTGGAAAAGAAGCTATTCATACTTGGATCTCTTCGAAACATTGGAAGAGGAATGAAGAGATCATGCTAGAAATGCTTTCTCATGTTGGACCAAATTGGGGTTTGGATGGATATAGTGACATATAATCCTACCAACACTTTGATTTGGGAATACATGTGGTATAATCAGTGACCATACTTCATCTCTTCTCATGAGCAATTAGACCAAAGAATTGGCTATTGATCAAGATTTGAGAGATTGAATTACCAAGGAATTGGAATCCAATCACTTAAGATTGCCAAGGAGATTAATGAATGCATTGATTGAGGAAGAGATGAGAATGAACTTGATCCGGAAAATACAACATCTCCTGAGCCCAATGAATCCCCTATTTCTGATCTTACCCATTCTCTTTACTTTCTGCCATTTACTTTTCTGTTCATTTCCCCAAATCCCCATTTAAGATTCTGCAATTTACTTTCCGCCATTTACATTTTTCTCTTTATTTCCAGCCTTTACAGTTGCTGTTATTTACTTTCCCGCCATTTATGTTTCTGCAAATATCAACTCAATTTCTGCGTAGCTCAACTAGAACATTCCTCTGATTAAAGTTGCTTGACCAATCAATCCCTGTGGGATTCGACCTCACTCTATTGTGAGTTTTTACTTGACGACAATTCGGTATACTTGCCGAAGGAAATTTTGTTGAGAGACAACTTTCCGTGCATCAGTAGCCATGACAACGGCGATCCACCAACATACAGCTTGCCATGGAAGGGAGCACGCATGAGTGGATGAAGAAAATAGGAAAGCAGAGGTTCAGAAGCAACAAAGCATCTCCAAACGCTTATCTGAAATTCCCACCAATGAATTACATTTTAATTTACGTTTTATTTATCTTTCAATTATCAAAACTCATAACCAATTGAATCCGCCTGACTAAGATTTATAGGATGACCATAGCTTGCTTCAAGCCGACAATCTCCGTGGGATTGACCCTTACTCGCGTAAGGTTTTATTACTTGGATGACCCAGTGTAGTTGCTGGTTAGTTGTACCGGAGTTGTGAAAAGTGTGATTACAATTCCGTGCACCATCGTCTCTCAAAGGAATTACAGGGAAGTGTTCTTGTTATTGGTTATGGATAGTATATTTTGTGGTTTTGAATAAGGAACATGAAAGATAAATTGCAAGAAAGTAAATGAAACTCAAATCTAAAAAGGTCTTGGCAAGGAATGATGGTTAAGGATCTTTATCCTTGTTACTAACCATAATATGATAATTGTAAGGATCAATCTCATTAAGTCATCCTCTAACAAGTGAAGAAAAGTCAAATGAGCTACACCAATCCTAATCCATAAGTCCTAGCTACCTCACTAATTAACTTAGTAGAAACTAGAGTCAATGGACACCAATTATCAAGACTTTGACATTAGCAACTCAATTTCCCCTAAGTTACCATCCCAAGCCAAGAACACAAAAATCTACTTGATGACAAGTCATCTTATGCTAGTTTTACAAGCATTTTTCAATTGTTTCATTAGGTTTTATGCACTTTCTTGCACAATAAGTAAGTGATTGGAGTGGATTTCCATGATTATTTTGAATCAATCAAACATCATTTATTTTACACAAAATCATAAGGTTCATGCTAGAATTAATTGATTTTATGAATGATGCAAAGATCTTGTAATTTTGGTGAGACTTTGATTGGTTGTTTGGTTGCTTGAAGGTGAAGAAATGAAGAAATGAAGAATGGAAGAAACAGTAAAGCGTGGCGTTTAGAAAAGGAACGCCACGCTCAAAGAGCAATGGCTAGCGTTCACTTTGGAATTGAGCGTGGTGCTCACTTTTCCAACATTTTCGTGGAAATCAAGCTTGGAAGCAAAGGTCTAATGCCATCCGTACACTAAGTAGCGCTCAATAAGTGAACTCAGCATTCACTAAGGCAGCGCTCATGAAAGGGAGGCAAGCACCAAGGAAGGCTCAGGAAAAGGGTAGCGCTCAAAATTAGAGCGTAGTGCTCAATTAGTCACCTTTTTCGTGGGTTTTGAGATGCGAGGCAAGGCTTGTGCTGTCCGTGCACTAAGCAGCGCTCAAATAGTGAACTTAGCGCTCAAAAAGGGAGCGCTAGGCAAGGGAATAAGAACACCAAATGGTGCTGCGCACCAAAGAAGCCAAGGGAGAGCGCTCAAGAAGTGAACTTAGCGTTCACTAAGGGAACGCTAGTAGGAGCACATTGCGCACTAAATTGGCGCAAATCCAAATCAACAAAAGCCCACTTCCAATGCTTAATGTGGAAAATAGAAAGTGTATAAATAGGAGCAATTTTGATTTAAGAAGGACCTTTACTTCACATTTTGTTTTACTTTTCTTTTTGGCTCTCTTTTAAATTTTCCTTTTCTTTAAAATTTGGGAATTGGGATTAGATCTAAGTTTTCTTTCTTTTTGTTCTTTCTTCTGCAACTTCTATTTTTTGTTTTGGATTTTGAATTCAGATTGTAGAACTCCATTGAAATTCTTCATCAGAGAATCATCTTTTGCTTTTCCTATTTTATAGTTCTAAGAATTGGAAATTGGATCTCAATCTTCTTCTCTGCTTTCATTTTACTTCTTCTGCAATTTCTTCCTTTCTATTTTGACGAGAGAGTAATTGAGATCTAGATTCTCTTTTTGTTCTTATTACTCTTCTTCAATTGTCAATTTCTCTTTTAGGATATCATAATTGAGCTAAGCTTTCTTGCTATTTTGAGTCTTCTGCAATTTTCCATTTCTATTTTGCTACTGAGATCCTAATCTGAATCTCTTCATCTCATAGTTCTCTGATTTACTTCAATTTACATTTTCCAGCTAAATTTTGAATCCCAGTACCCAAATCCCTTTATTCTTGATGCAATTTAAATTTCGTGTCAATTTAGATTCAGCAATTTAAATTTCTTGCACTTTAAGCTTCAGTTATTTACATTTCTTGCAATTTAAGTTTCAGCTCTATTACTTTCTTGCATTTTAAGTTTCATGCAATCTACTTCTTCTGTACTTTGCGATTTTGTCAATTTACCTTCTCCCTTTTAATTTCCGTGCAATTTTACTTCTGTTAATCAAGTTTCACTCAAATTATCAACTATTCGCTTAACTAAATTCATCACCAAACTAAAGTTGTTCAATCCATCAATTCCTGTTGGATCGACCTCACTCTTGTGAGTTATTACTACTTGATGTGACTCGGTACACTTACCGGTGAGTTTGTGTGGAATCGTTTTTCCCTCATCAAGTTTTTGGCGCTGTTGTCGGGGATTGATATAGATTGACAATGATTATGTAGGGTGATAATCTAGATTAAGCATTTTTTTATTTTTGTCAAGCACACTAACTGTTTGAGATTTTGTTTCAACTAACCTTAACCACACTCTACCAGTAGAGTGTTTTCTTTTAGTTTTTTGGTTTTGTTTGTGTTGTATGCCAGGAGGGAGAAGAGGTGCATCCACCTCTTTTGATTCTGAGTCAGAGAGGACACTACTGTGATTGAGAACAGAAGCAAGAGGAAAGGGAGTTATAGGAGAAGCAGAATCAGAAGAAGAGGATCAAGAGATGGAGAGTAACATCCCGGATCCACCTGAGGATTTGGCTAACAACAATGGCCAGCCTCAGAGAAGAGTTTTAGCCTCCTACACTATCCCCAACCCAAGGAATTGTGGGAGCAGCATCTTAACCCCCAATGTCCATGCCAATAACTTCGAACTCAAGCCTCAATTGATTACCCTGGTTCAAAACAATTGTCAGTATGGAGGAAGTGCTGCTGAAGATCCAAACCAACACCTCTCTGTGCTTTTAAGAATCTGTGACACTGTCAAAACCAATGGAGTCAATCCTGACATCCACAAACTCTTGTTATTCCCATTTTTACTGAGAGACAAAGCCTCACACTGGTTAGAAACCTTCCCCAAAGAGAGCATCACCAGTTGGGATGATTTGGTTAGCAAATTTCTAGCCAAATTCTAATCACCCCAAAGAGTTATTAAGCTAAAAACTGATGTACAAACTTTCAGACAGCAAGAAGGAGAATCATTGTATGAAGCCTTGGAGAGGTATAAGGCTCTGATCAGAAGGTGTCCGGAAGGAATGTTCAGTGAATGGATGGAGATGCAGAATTTCTATGAAGGCTTGTCCTTACCCTCTAGGAAAGCTTTAGATTATTCATCAGGAGGATCTTTGCAAATGATGAAAACTGCTCAAGAGGCACATGATCTTATAGACATGGTGGCCAACAATGAGTATTTCTACTCCTCTGAAAGGCAAGCAGCTCCAAAGAAAGATGTGTCTGAACTTGAAGGAGTTGATACCATATTAGCTCAGAACAAACTCATGCACCAGCAGCTCCAACAGTAAATTGAATCAATGACAAAGAGGATGGATGGACTACAACTTGTAGCAGTGAGCACAACTAACCAACCACCAGTGGTGTGGGGACAGCAGGAGGAAAGCTATGAAGAGCAGCAGCAAGAACAAGTGCAATACATGCACAATCAAGGTTCTGGAACAAATGATTTCCATGGAGACCCATTACAACTCATCTTGGAGAAACCACCCCAATCTGAAATGGGGAGAGAACCAAAACCAATAGCCTTGGCAGAGAAACTCAAACCAGAACAATTCCAGAAACACAAACCATCAAAACCATCAAAACACTAACCAAAACCAATACAGAAAACCAAAAAACAATCAACCCCAACCCAACTACTACCCAACAACCCATCCACTAATCAAAATAACTATCATCCACCCTCAACATCCCATAATCAACCACAACCACCCCAAGAATCTCAAAGGATCTCTAACTTAGAGATAATGATGGAAAAGATGATCAAGCATCAAGAATTGGCCAACAAGAACCATGAAGCTTCACTGAGGAACTTGGAAAGGCAAATTGGACAATTTTCCAAGCAAACATCAGCTGAGAGACCAACCAATGCACTGCCAAGTGACACCATTCCCAATCCCAAAGAAGAATGTAAAGCAATCCAATAAAGGAGTGGAAAAACCTTGGAGAGTGGCAAAGAAGCTAACAAGAATCCTGTGGAGAATGACATTGGCAGCAAGAAGGAAGTAGGAAAAAAAGACAAGCAAGACCAAGAGAAGCTTAATGAGAAAGAGGAACAGCCACAAGCTTCAAAGAAGGGAAAGCAAATCATGGAGGAGCAATCACAAGAACAGAGGGAGATAATGAAGACTTGCACCCCTCCTCTGCCAGATCCTCAAAGATTTCACAAGGAGATCAAAGATCAACAATTCCCAAAGTTCCTAGAGGTTTTCAAGAAGCTGAAAATTAATATTTCTCTTGCTGAAGCATTGGAGTAGATGCCTCTGTATGCAAAATTCCTAAAGGAACTTATCAATAGGAAGAGGAGCTGGAATGAAAAAGAGACGGTGATCTTGTCACAAGAATGCAGTGCAGTGATTCAAGAAGGCATCTCACCAAAACTCAAAGACCCTGGAAGCTTCTTCTTGCCTTGTACCATTGGTAACATAATCATTGACAACGCACTGTATAATTTAGGATCCAGTATCAACCTGATGCCTTTGTCTATGATGAGAAGGCTATCTATAGAAGAAGTGAAGCCGATACAGATGTCATTGGAGCTAGTGGATAGATCTCTGGTAATTCCCAAAGGGGTGATTGAAAATCTCTTGGTCAAAGTAGGGAAATTCATATTTCCAGCAGATTTTGTAATCATTGACTTAGGTGAAGAGGGGAATGACTCTATTATATTGGGAAGACCTTTTCTGGCCACAGCAAGGGCCATCGTTGATGTGGAACAAGGAGAAATGACTTTGAGGGTAAATGATGAGAAGATCATTCTAAATGTCTTCCAGGAAATACAGCACATTGTTGAAGAGAAAAGCTGCTTGAGGGTTGATAAACCACTATTTTACGGTTTATATTGTGTTTAATTATGTGGTTTTATCATGATCCTGACCCACTTATTCATTAAAATAGCATGCATTTATATTTCCTTCCTGAAATTATTACATGAGTGAAAACTGCTTCCTAGAGACGATTAATTATACATTTTACATCTCCTTTATCCCATTCGATGCCGTGATCTGTGTGTTAAGCGTTTCAGGATTTATAGGGCAAGAATGAGTTGGAGATTGGAAAGGAAGCTAGCAAAAATGGAAGGAACACAAGAAATTAAGGAGATGACCAGCGAGAAGCGACGCGGCCGCATGGACGACACGACCGCGTGGAGAAGATCAAATCGCAATGACGCGGCTGCATGGATGACGCGACCGCGTGAAATGGAAAAGCACGAGCGACGCGGAGGCGTGGACGACGCGCTCGCGTGGTGAAGCGAAACGTGAATGACACGTCCGCATGAGCGACGCGATCGCGTGGCATGCGCGATCTGCATAATTTGCAGAATCGCTGGGGGCGATTTTGGACCATATTTTGACCCAAGTTTCGGCCAAGAACAGCAGACTAGAGCCAGAGAACATGCAGAAACCAAAAACAACATTCATTCTACACAGTTTTAGTTTTTAGATCTAGTTTTACTCCTCCTCTAGGTTTTCTCTCTACACATTCATAGTTCTTAGGATTTTAGTTTTTCTTACTTTTTTTGGCATTGGAACACTGAGAAGAGTTATTACCTCATCAAGACTTCGTCATTCTAGTTCGTTTTCTTTACTTGGTTTATTCTTCCATGTTCTTTGCTTTGTTAATTTTACCATTGGAGTATTCTTAGGATTATTTAATACAAGGATCACTTTTATTTTTAATTGACTATTTTAATTTTTATTCACAATGTCTTTCTTTAATTCCTTTTCATATGCTATGAATTTTACCTTTACAATGAGTGAGTAGTTCCCTAACTTGATGGAGAATTGATTGAAAGGAACCCTTGAGTTGGAAAGCTTGAAAAAAAAATTGTAATTGGATTTATGGTCGGATTGCCTCCTAGTCACTAACACCAATCCCTTTTAATTAAGTGGATTGCAACTTGTGAACGGACGTAGCATTCCAACTTGTTTGACTTTCCTTCACCTAGTGAAGGATAACTAAACAGGATAACCTTTGATTGTCAATTAATCCTGAGAGCATTCCAACAATAATAGCGATTCCAACTAATCAATTCCCAGTCAAGGCTTTTATTTACATTATTCAAATTCATCAATTTAATTTCCTGTTTGCCCAATTCAAATCTTTTTGAAAAATTCTGATTAATAGAATAGCACACTTTTCTGCAACTCGTTGGGAGACGACCTGGGATTCATACTTCCAGTATTTTAAATTCAATTTTCTGTGACACCTTTCTAAATTGATAGGCAAATTTCTGGCAAATTAAGAACTATACTTGCAACGTATATATTTTAACAATTTTTAATTCGCCAATTTCTGCCCGCATCAATTTTTGGCGCCGTTGCCGGGGAATTGCAATAGAGTGCTAAAGTTATTAATTAGAATTTATTTATTTTCATTTTATTTTATTTTGCTACTATGAGTTGCCTGTTTCTTTCGTCAAATGACGCGTTCACTTCCTGATCCGTGCTTGCTAATATTTGATCCTGAAATTGAAAGGACTATTTCATGAATAAGGCGAGCTCGGCATCAGTTAGTCCGCTCTGAAGGCGGATCTGAAAGTGAACTTGAGGAAGAAACCAGCTCCTTTTCTACTGATTCGGTTGATTCACGTGCAGAAGACATGGCAGAACCTAGGAGAGTTACCATCCAGGAGGAAGGAGCCCCTAATTTTACAATGCAACCATTTCAAGCGCATCACCCAGCGGTGGCTACAGATTTCGAAATAAAGACCGCACTGCTCAATTTGATGCCCAAGTTTCATGGCTTACCTGCTCAAGAGCCTATCAAGCACCTGAGAGATTTCCAGGCAGCCTGTTCTACTGTCAAGCGAGATGGTACAGATGAAACTTCAATTCTGCTGAAAGCTTTCCCATTTTCTCTTGAGGGAAAAGCAAGAGAGTGGTACTACACTCAACCCCTAGCAAATGTATCCAACTGGGATACACTCAGAAAAGAGTTTTTGGAGAAATTCTTTCCATATGAAGTTACTGATAAACTGAGGAAAGACATTTCCACGATTGTTCAAGATGACAACGAGACTCCCTTTGAATACAGGGAGCGCTTCAATAGTCTTCTGGAAGTATGCCCCCACTACATGATCGACAAGATAGTGTTGCTCAGCTACATCACACAGGGTATGAGACCCCAAGATAAGACCACATTGAAAAGTGCTAGCAATGGGTCTATGAAAAAGTACAAGACCACTGATGAGGCATGGCAATTGATCAGCGACTTAGCTGAATCTACTAGGAACCACAGACAGAAGCAAGGCCGTTCAAAAGCCGTTGCAGAAGTATCCTCTAGCAGAGAGACTGCTGCTCTAACCCAGAGTATCTGTGAAATTACCAACTTGCTGAAGCAGAAGCAATTGAATCAAAAACAAGTTCAGCAAGCTCAACCTCCTTCACCACAGCAAAACCAACAGTTAGTCCCACAGAGAGTTTGCAGAATTTGTGCTGATTATAGCTATTATACTAATGAATACCTGCAACTCTAGCAGGAAGACAATATGGTGGCATCCACTTATAACTTCTATGACCGCCCCAACCAAGGGTACAATCAAGGTGGAAATAATAACCATGGATGGCAAGACAATTCTAACCAGAATTGGAGGGATAACAATAATAGAGGAGGCAGAGATAATCAGGGAAATCAGAGTTGGAATAATAACAACAACAGGCAGCAGAACCAACCTTACAGAGTATCTCACTTGAGGCAGTCCCAAGGACCACAGAATACCCAACAGCAGACCTCTCAATTTACTCACCCTTCTTCATCTCCTAATGAAGAGTTACTAAAATTTTTTGAGCAAAGTCAACAGACCATGTAAAACAACATTAATGCCAGTCTGAATGGTCTGACCACTACTTTGCAAGCTCTTGTCTCACAGATTGGATCAATGCAAAATTCCAATAACCAATCTTCAAGTTCCACTAGAATTCCCTCTCAACCATTACCCAATCCAAAGGGGGGCATTAATGCCATCACCCTAAGGTCCGGAACCACACTGCAGGAGAGGAATCAGGAGGAGCCAAGCCCACCAGAACACGCCTCAGCTGAAGAGGTCGTAGAAATAGAAGATGTTGAAGAGGAAGAGGACATACAGAACATAACTGAAAAAGAAGAAGCCCAACCACAGGAGGAAGTACCAAGAGGTGCAGACACTGCAGAAAACACCACTTCCATTCCATTTCCACAACTTGAAAGGAAGCCCAGGAAGCAACTGGAACCCGATCCCAAAATGGTAGAAATATTCAAAAAGGTTGAGGTAACCATTCCTCTTTTTGATGTTATTCAACAAGTACCTAAATATGCAAAGTTTCTAAAAGATTTATGTATACATAAGGACAAAATTCATGAATTAGAAACTATCCCTTTAGGTAGTTCCATATTTGCTTTAATGGGAGGATTACCTGAGAAGTGTAGTGACCCAGGTCCTTGTATAGTTAGTTGTACTATTGGTGGAGTAGTAATTTATGATTGCATGTGTGATTTAGGAGCCTGTGTTAGTATAATGCCTTTGACTATATATGATATTTTGAGGCTCCCTCCCTTAAAAAGGTCGGCAGCTCATTTTGTGTTAGCAGATAAAAGTATTATTACAGTGGCTGGAGTTGCTGAAGATGTTTTAGTGAACATTAAAGGCTTACATTTCCCACTGATTTTTATATCTTGGAGATGCCCCATAATGTCTCAGATAAGCCATCATCAATCCTACTTGGAAGACCATTCCTGAAGACATCAAAATTCAAATTGGATGCTTTTTTAGGAACATACTCTTTTGAAATAGATGGCCGCATAGTAATCTTCAATCTAAATGGAGTCATAAACAACCCTCCAGAAGAGTATTCTATCTTCCAGTGTGATGTCATAGATGAAACTGTAGCTGAAGTTCACAAGGAAGAGTTAGAAGAGAAGCACATTGGACAAGGTCCAAGTGTGGGGACCCTCTTAACTGACAATGAGGGCACTTCGCCATTTTCACAAGCTCCAAATAATCCAGAGCCTGCCCATGATCAGAAGTTAGAGTTGAAACCCCTCCCTCCACATCTCAAATATACTTATCTTGAATATGAGCAGAAGTTTCCGGTTATCATTGCAAAGGAACTTCTCAACAAGAAGAGCAGTTACTTGATGTACTGAGGAGGCACAAGAATGCAATTGGGTGGAGTTTGGCAGACATAGTAGGCATCAACCCTCAAGTATGTGAGCACAGAATATTTTTAGAAGAGGGAGCAAGACCTGTCCGTCAACCCCAAAGAAGATTGAATTCCACTATCTTAGAGGTTGTCAAAAAGGAAGTGACTAGACTATTGGAGGCAGGTATCATCTATCCCATTTCAGACAATGAATGTGTTAGCCCAGTACAAGTGGTGCCCAAGAAGTCTGGAGTCACTATAGTGAAGAATAAGCATGGAGAGCTCATAGCAACTAGAGTTCAGAATGCTTGGAGAGTCTGCATTGATTACAGGCGTCTCAACCAAGCTACCCGTAAGGATCACTACCCACTTCCATTCATTGATCAAATGCTGGATCGCCTATTAGGTAAATCACATTATTGCTTTTTTAGATGGTTACACAGGTTATTTTCAGATTCATATAGCTCCTGAGGATCAGGAAAAGACCACTTTTACATGTCCTTTTGGGACTTATGCTTACAAGAGAATGCCCTTTGGCTTGTGCAATGCACCAGCTACTTTCCAAAGGTGTATGATGAGTCTTTTCTCTGATCTTATTGAGGACTGTATGGAGGTTTTTATGGATGATTTTAGCGTTTATGGTGATTCTTTTAGCCTTTGCTTAGATGGATTATCTAGAGTATTAGATAGATGTGTTAATACAAACCTTGTATTGAATTTTGAAAAATGTCATTTTATGGTAAAACAAGGGATTGTATTAGGACATGTGGTATCTAATAATGGCATTTCTGTAGACCCAACAAAGGTGAGTGTTATTTCTAGTTTACCTTACCCCTCTTCTATGAGGGAAGTCCGTTCGTTCCTTGGCCATGCAGGTTTTTACAGGAGATTTATTAAGGACTTTAGTAAGGTAGCAAGCAAGCATTTGATAAGCTGAAGGCTGCCCTGACTCAAGCTCCAATTGTGAGAAGACCAGACTGGAGCCAGCTGTTTGAAATCATGTGCGATGCTTCTAACCATGCAGTAGGAGCAGCGCTGGCTCAGCGCGAAGGTAAGGATCCTTTTGTTATTGCTTACGCGTCTAAGACTTTAGACGATGCCCAGTCCAATTATACTACTACTGAAAAAGAGCTTCTTGCTATTGTTTTTGCTCTGGATAAATTCTGAGCTTATTACTTGGTACTAGAATAGTAGTGTATTCGGACCATGCAGCTTTAAAGTATTTATTATCTAAAAAGGAATCCAAACCAAGGCTCATACGTTTGATACTGCTATTACAAGAATTTGATTTAGAAATAAAGGATAGGAGTGGTAACCAGAATTTAGTGGCAGACCACTTGAGTCGCCTTGAGCATATTAAGGATGATTCTACTCCTATAGATGATAATTTTCCATTTGATAACCTGCAAGCAGTATCTGAGGTATCTCCCTGGTATGCACCTGTAGCTAATTATCTAGTTAGCCGCACATTTCGTCCTAACTTTTCTAAGCATCAAAGAGACAAGCTGAAAAGCGAGTCTAAATATTATATATGGGATGACCCATATTTATGGAGATGTGGCGCTGATCTGGTAATTAGACGGTGTGTGCCGCAATCGGAATTCCAGTCCATCTTAGAGGCCTGTCACTCATCTGAGAGTGGAGGACATTTTGGCCCTCAAAGAACTGCTAGAAAAATCTTGGACGGTGGATTCTGGTGGCGTACTCTTTTTGGAGACGCTGCTGAATTTTGTAAATCTTGCCCCCCATGCCAAAAATTTGGTAATATATCCAAGAGGGATGAGATGCCTCAACAAATTATGCTTTTCTGTGAAATTTTTGATGTTTTGGGCATTGACTTCATGGGTCCATTTCCAAATTCAAATGGTTATTTTTACATATTATTAGCTGTGGACTACGTTTCCAAATGGGTGGAAGCAATTCCTACCCACACTGATGATGCTAACACTGTTGTTTCCTTTGTGAGAAACCACATTATTTGTCGCTTTGGATCACCATGAGCAATCGTGAGCGATCAAGGCACCCATTTTTGTAACAGGAGACTAACAGGATTAATGAAGAGGCATGGGATAATTCATAAGGTTGCAACAGCATACCTTCCTCAGACCAATGGGCAAGCCGAGGTGTCAAACAGAGAGATAAAACGTATCTTGCAGAAGATAGTCAAACCTCATAGAAAGGACTGGAGCACCAGGCTACAAGATGCACTCTGGGCATACAGAACAGCATACAAAACACCCATTGGGATGAGTCCATTCCGCTTAGTTTATGGAAAAGCTTGTCATCTCCCTGTTGAGGTAGAGCACAAAGCCTTTTGGGCAGTCAAGGAGTGCAACGTGGGGATGGAGAACGCCGGAGCTGAAAGGAAGTTGCAACTGCAAGAACTGGAGAGCCTTCGCCTAGAAGCCTATGAGAACTCAAGACTATACAAGGAAAAGATGAAGGCTGCACATGATCAGCACATCAAGAGAAAAGAGTTCCAACCTGGAGATTTAGTCCTCCTTTACAAATATCGTCTGAGGCTCATGCCAGGCAAGTTGAGATCCAGATAGGAAAGTCCATACAGAGTAGAGAAGGCCAAACCGTACGGAGTTTATCACCTAAGTCATCCTTCATGTTCTGAACTTATCAAAGTTAATGGACAACGCCTAAAGCTATACCATGGTGAGAAGATTCAGAAAAACAAGGAGCTTGAGATCTTCCTTTTGGAAGATCCCCACATAGCAGAAGATTGAGCTAGTGGAGCGTCCAACTTACGGACGTTAACGCAAAGTGCTAGGTGGGAGACAACCCACCATGGTATGATCGTTCTTTTCTTTATTTTTAGTTTTTCATATTCAATAACTCTTCTCTTTATCAGTACTTTCGTGCATCTGCATCTGCATATTTAAAAAAAAGGGGGGGGGGAGGTGCCATGCGACGCGACCGCATCAGTGACGCGTCCGCGTGGCAAGGAGAGGAGAGAAAAATTAAAAACGAACAGAGAGTCATGCTGGAGCGTGGCTGGAGGAGTGCTAGTGGCACAAATCAGCCCACGCGACCGCGTCGCCGACGCGTCTGCGTCGTATGGGCATAATGACCTCCCACGCGACCGCGTGCCCTGATTTTCGACGTAGAAAGAGTGCACAGCTGAAAGTTGTGCTAGAGTGGTGCTAGACTGGCGCTGGACGTGCAGTCCCCCCCACGCGACTGCGTGCCCCATGCGGCCGCATCGTACCCCATAAACTGCCCACTCACACGATCGCATGCCCACGCGATCGCGTCACCTAAAATTTGGCATTTAATGATTTTGAACAGAGAGTTGTGCGAGTGCGAGGCAACCCTCGCGCCACTAGCACAAACTGGGTCACGCGACCGCGTGACCGACGCGACCGCGTCCCTCACCTTAAGCGCAAGTCGCGCGACCGCGTGCCCCATGCGATCGCGTCGCTTGCGCCGCACAGCTCAACCTAATTTTGCTAATTATCATATCTTTTTCCTCTCCAAATCCTACTTTTTCTTCTCCCTCCTTATCTCTTCCTCCTCCCCTCTTCCTTCTATCTCACCTTTCACTCTCTCTCCCTCACCTCCATTAACAAGGTTTTATTTTCTTCTTCATCCTTCTCTTTTCTATCATTCTTATTTTATATGTTATTTTCTTTTCTTTTCTTTTTTCTTTTCATTATTCATATCTTCTTCCTTCTTCTTTCCTTTTTACATGGTGTTAGAATTTTATTTGAGTCATTATTTTTCATTATATGCTTGTGGATTGTTGCAAATTGTTTGACAATTATATATTATTTTCTTTAAAGGGTTGCTTGCATGTTCACTTTAATACTTTCTATACCTTCTTCACCATGCATGCTATGTGTTTGTAAAAAAGCCCTTATCGCATTATGCACTTCTCTATGTTATTCCACTATTCAATGCTTGCTTTTCACAAATTCCCTTTACTATTATATTAATTGAATTTAATTGTCAATACAAACATGATGGTTTGTTACAAAGTAATGCCTAGTCTATGCTACTCATGCCCTTTGCCGGCATGCCAATAAACACCTTGCATTCACTTGTCATCATATGAACTAACTATTTCCATTAATGATCTTTCACATGTACTCATGAGCGTGTGTTGACATCATTTACCTTTTAATGTGCATTTACAACCATCCTTTTTCGTTCTCTTCATTGCTATATATCTCTTTGGATTCAATCTATTCTCTCTTCCCTTTTTAGGATGGCCACCAAGAAAGGAAAAGAGAAAGCTACTCCCAAACCACCAGCAAGAAGAGGAACTAAAAGAGCACTAGTGGCAGAGCCTTCTTCAACTGCAGTCAAGCCCTCAACAAAAAGGGTTAAGAGGATTATCAAGGTTGATGAAAAGGAGAAAGCCTTTCCAGCAAAGGACACTACACGATTTCCAAATCGCTACTGTGAGCATATGTTCCCCATCCTGGCTGAAAGGAGTTACAACAACGAACACCTTCTTATCCTCCCACCCAATATTGCTACTTTTGTTGAGCCGCAAATTGAATGAAGACAATGGGGTTTCCTATAGAGACATCAGAAGCAGGCCAATCTTTCTTAGGTAGTCGAGTTCTACTCTAACTTCTACCTGCCTACCCTGCAGTCTGTCTTTGTCCGTCAGAAGCAAGTCCCTATTACAGAAGAGGCTATTCAACAAGCTTTGAGTCTTCTCCCTATTCCAGAAGGATTGGACACCTTTCAAGAAACCGCACTCAAGCGCCAGATGTACCAATTTGACTGGGAAGCTGTTCTCAGAGTTATCGCACTACCTGGCAGCCGTTAGATCTACGGATACCATCATACCCGCCCTAAGGGTATATTGGCTTCAGCACTTACCTTGGAGGCTCGCGTATGGGCACAGATCATGTCCCATTACGTCTTTTCGAGCACTCACGAGTCCTCCTTCACTGCAGACATGGCCGTTCTACTATGGTGCATCCTTACAGACCAGCCTCTGAATCTACCAAGACATATCCGGAATGCCATGGGACACGTACAAACAACTTACCTTTTCCCGCCTTGGTCTCAGATCTTGTCTCAGCAGCCGGTGTTTCCTACAGAGCTGGAGACACCAAAGCCATGCTTCCATGGGATGATCAGTATGTCCCCGATGGGAAGTACCTCAGATTTCCAACAGCCACTACAAGCCTTCCCACTGCTCCGGTTGAAAATATCCCTTCTTCAACACCACAAGCACCTACCACAGATGAACTGCTCCAGCAGATAATCAAAAGATTAGATCGGCAAGAACAGAAAGCGAAGTTAAGAGAGCGCCGTAACGAGCGCTGATTCAAACACCTCAAGGAGCTACTCAAGGGACACTTCAAGGACTCAGACACCCCGGACTCCATTTCTTTTACCAGCACAGGGAACCATGATGGTCCCGACTGTGGGGATACTGCCACCAGCCCACCCCTGTTCCTGACAGATGGCACCGAGGACGGTGCAAAGCCTTAAGTGTGGGGAGGTCGGTCAGTACCTGACTTCCGGAGGTAATTTCTCTTCCCTAGCACCAATAAATTAGGATATTTTAGTTAGTTTTTCTTTCTTTTATAGAATAGGATAAATTGGATAGTAATAGGTTAGTTGCATGCATGCTCTACTTGATTGAAAAGACAATAAGTTTCTTCTAAGACTCTATCTTTGGAACCAAATTTCACTAAGTTTTAAAATTTTTATGATAAATTTGCTTGAAGTTGTATTTGGAACATGATGTTTGAGCTAAAGAACACACAACCTGTGAAGATTTGAGCCTTTATGCATGGTTACATTATTTAACCATAATTATTTTATTCTTGTGTGTTTACTTCTCTATGATTGTAATCTATATTTTGTTTTATCTTATATGTCCAATATTTATTATATTTGTATGCTTGCATATGATTGAGGCCATTATTTGTTTAAACTCACTTATCCAAATTAAGCCTACCCTTTTCAATTACCTTTGTTAACCACTTTGAGCCTTTAAATCCTATTTGTTCTATATTTCACCAAATTACTAGCCTTAAGCGGAAAAACAATTGTATATTCGAAATTGAATCTTTGGTTAGCTTAAGATAGAATTGTGTGTGCTAGTTAAGTATGGAAAATTGTGGGAACAAAAGTTATTAAGGGAATGTGTCATGATAATTTAATGGGAATTTGGATACCTACTCATGAAAAACTATAAGAATTAAAAATCTATGTGCATTGATAAGCTATGTTTATTTTTGCTTCTATTTAAAAAAAATTAAAAAAAAATTTTAATAAATAAATAATGGGACAAAATTACCCCAATGCTGAATTGAGAATTCAAAGATCAATGCACATATGATAAAAATTAAAATAAAAAGTTGATACATGAGTATGGAATGTAAAAGGGGAATTCTCGGTAGCTAGGTACGAATTCTAAGGTTATGCAAGTTATACAGGTTAGGTTGAAGCTTGGTTTAATTAAAGATTCAATTTATAAGCTCACTTGACCATACATGTATCCCTACCTACCTTGGCCTCATTACAACCTTGAAAAGACCTCATGATATTTGCATTGGTATATTAACTGTTGTTGATTGGTTAGGAGAAGAACAAAAGTTAGAGAGCATGATTAGAGAAAGATAGAGTGATTACCCTATACACTAGAGAGATTAGAGCGTACATACATCATCAGTGAGGGTTCAATGCTTGAATTTTCATGTTCCCTGCTTTCATAAGCTATCTTCTTGCACTTTTATCTGTCTTACTGTATAATGATAGAATTAGTGGAATTTGATTTGTAATTGTTTTGAAGAGCTTATTTACTTTTGATAAAGTGGGCAAGAATCATATAGTTGCATTCATATATATAGGATTGCATTGCATTGCATGAATTTCTGCATGTTCATACTTATTTACTTTATCTCCTTCAATTAAGCATGAGGACATGCTAATGTTTAAGTGTGGGGAGGTTGATAAACCACTATTTTATGGTTTATATTATGTTTAATTGTGTGGTTTTATCATGATCCTGACCCACTTATTCATTAAAGTAGCATGCATTTATATTTCCTTCCTGAAATTATTACATGAGTGAAAACTGCTTCCTAGAGACGATTAATTATACATTTTATATCTCCTTTATCCCATTCGATGCCGTGATCTGTGTGTTAAGCGTTTCAGGCTTTATAGGGCAAGAATGAGTTGGAGAATGGAAAGGAAGCTAGCAAAAATGGAAGGAACACAATAAATTGAGGAGATGACCAGCGAGAAGTGACGCGGCCGCATGGACGACGCGACCGCGCAGAGAAGAACAAATCACAGTGACGCGGCCGCATGGATAACGCGACCGCTCGAAATGGAAAAGCACGAGCGACGCGGAGGCGTGGACGACACGCCCGCGTGGTGAAGCGAAACACGAATGAGGCGTCCGCATGAGTGACGCGATCGCGTGGCATGCGCGATCTGCATAATTTGTAGAATCACTGGGGGTGATTTTGGACCCTATTTTGACCCATGTTTCGGCCCAGAACAGCAGACTAGAGCCAGAGAACATGCAAAAACCAAAAACAACATTCATTCTACACAGTTTTAGTTTTTAGATCTAGTTTTACTCCTCCTCTAGGTTTTCTCTCTACACATTCATAGTTCTTAGGATTTTAGTTTCTCTTACTTTTTTTAGCATTGGAACACTGAGAAAAGTTATTACCTCATCAAGACTTCGTCATTCTAGTTTGTTTTCTTTACTTGGTTTACTCTTCCATGTTCTTTGCTTTGTTAATTTTACCATTGGAATATTCTTAGGGTTATTTAATACAAGGATCACTTTTATTTTTAATTGACTATTTTAATTTTTATTCACAATGTCTTTCTTTAATTCCTTTTCATATGCTATGAATTTTACCTTTACAATGAGTGAGTAGTTCCCTAACTTGATGGGGAATTGATTGAAAGGAACCCTTGAGTTGGAAGGCTTGAAAGAAAAAATTGTAATTGGGTTTATGGTTGGATTACCTCCTAATCACTAACACCAATCCCTTTTAATTAAGTGGATTGCAACTTGTGAACGGACGTAGCATTCCAACTTGTTTGACTTTCCTTCACCTAGTGAAGGATAACTAAACAGGATAACCTTTGATTGTTAATTAATCCTGAGAGCATTCCTACAATAATAGGGATTCCAACTAATCAATTCCCAGTCAAGGCTTTTATTTACATTATTCAAATTCATTAATTTAATTTCCTGTTTGCCCAATTCAAATCTTTTTGAAAACTTTTGATTAATAGAATAGCACACTTTTCTGCAACTCGTTGGGAGACGACTTGGGATTCATACTCCCAGTATTTTAAATTCAATTTTCTATGACACCTTTCTAAATTGATAGGCGGATTTATGGCGAATTAAGAACTATACTTGCAACGTATATATTTTAATAATTTTTAATTCGTCAATTTCTGCCCGCATCAAGGGTTAAAGAAGAAGACTTACATTGGAAAGAAAAACCCAATGAAGCACTTATCAGCTCACCTCCGAAGCAAAAGACAAACAATTGAGAAAAAAAAGGAAAGGAAGGTGAAAAGAATGAGAAGAGAAGGTAGAGAGAAAGTGAGGAGTTGATCATAAAGAAGACAGACCCTGATATAAAGCCTACTATAAAGACAGAAGAGCCACCAAAGAAAGGAAAGAAGAGGAAGAAAAGGATTCCAAAAGGGTGGAGAAACAAAAGAATCCTAGCTGAAGGGTTCTCTAAAGGAGACAATGTGCAACTGATATACCAACAGTTGGAGACAGGCCCACAAACTGATGATTACTACACTATCAATAAGATACTCTCACTGGAACTTGTGGAGATTGACCATCAACACACAGGAAGTAGGCTTATAATGAAAGGGGACAAACTGGGGCACCATAATCATCAGCCACCCTAACAAGGGACCAATGTCAAGCTAGTGACAATAAAAGAGCGCTCCATGGGAGGCAGCCCATGATTTAATATCCTTGCTTTTGTTTTAATTTCAATAATTAATGGTTCTTCTAGCATAAATTTAGGCTCTCATGAGCAGACACATCATTTTGAAGCATATGTTTGATTCCTAAATTTGGTATGCCTAAAGGCACTTTAAAGTAGCTTTTCAAGCATGCTGATCATATAACCATTTTAGGATATATACTCATTCATTCCAATGAAGTATATAGCCAAACATTAAGTTTGGTGTCCACATATGCTATGAATTTCAAGAAAATCACTTTTGCTCAAAGGCTCAAATTCATAAATAGATAAACCATATATTACATCATTTTATGAGTTTATTGCATTAAGGTAGAAAATAAAATGTTCCTTATAATGAATATACTAATTATGATAGACATTCATTAGGTTTCACATGAAGCACTTAGCAGAAAACAAGTTTGGTGTTCACAAAAAATTTTGTTCAATTCCTAAGGGACATAGTTGGTTTTTCATAAATAAGGAACATATAGCAAATTTGGTTTTTCTTTATTACTCTTCAGTTGATAACCACCACCGTATTGAATTTAAAGTTTGAGCTCACTATTGCCTTGATTCACGTGGATAGGAATAATGAAATTTGAGGAAAGGACAAAACTCATGCATGCACGGTTGTCCCAAGGAGAAAAGCAAGTCACATGTGCATGCTTGGAAAGCACAACGCTGCAGGAATCAGCTCCTAGGAGGCCGAACCATGTGCACAATGAAGGAGCAATCCTTGTCTTCATTTATCTCTACATGCAAGCTGTCCATTCCGTGAATTTTCAATAAAGGCATGCTCAATCCTCACCTTTCATTGCTACACAACCGAACCAATGCCTTTCTGCAACAATGCCTTCCCTTCTATAAATTGGTAGTAACACTTCTTAAGCCACATACCATTGCTTTCTTCATAAAAGTCCTTCATAACATTTACATCATTCTCCTCTTATCCAAAGACACCACATAATACCCAACTTTTTCTTCCCTCCATCCTAAACCGTGTCTGAACCAAAGTTCATCCTTTATTCTCCCTTCCTGTATTCCTAATTTATGGCTTTATCAAGTTCCAGAAGAAGGAAAGGAAAGGAACCAACTGAAACTGAACCACCAACCTATGATACCAAGAGATTTAAGTCTCAATTTCATGAATTAATATATCACAGGTTAATGGAATCAAAGAAAGTCATTCCAGAGATGGGTTTCGGATTGAAAGATAGAGAATACCCCCATCATGAGAAGAATAACTGTAGAGAGGAGGTGGGAACTTCTATGTGAACCTCTCATTAACACAAGTGCAACCATGATAAGGGGGTTCTATGCAAATGCTGTGAGGTCAAGCAAGACCAGCCCTCTCTACAAGAGCTATGTTAGGGGGTTGAGGTAGATTTTAGCCCACCATCCATCATGAGAGTCTTACAGATAAGAGTAATACCCTATGGAGAAACCAACTTTGAGGAAAGAATGGCAAGAGAGAGTGATCCTGATGAGATATTACATGGTTTATGCTTTGAAGACAAAGATTGGGAAAGGGACTTAGAGGGGGCTCCAAGCCGTTTGAAGAGAATGGATCTCATACCTGAGGCCAAAGGGTGGTATGAGATAGTGAGAAGGTCCATACTCCCAACTGGAACTACATCTGAAGTAATAATAAGGAGAGCAATTCTGATATATTGCATACTTAGGGGAGGAGAAGTCAATGTCCCACAGCTCATAGCAGATAGCATTCAAGAGATGGCTGAGGATACTGGCAAATCAAGCAGAATTGGTCACCCAAGTACCATTCTGAGGCTGTGCAATAGAGCAGGAGTACTCTTTGAGGATGCAGATATAGATCGGGTAAAAGGAGGCAGAGGAATCACCAAGCAAAAAATGGATGGTATCACTGAAACTGAGGAGGAGAAAAGAGCTCAAGGAAGAAGGAGGAGACCACAAGTGGAGGGAGAACAAGCTTCTGGTGCAATGGACCTAAGCCAAATGCAAAGAGCCATCAAAGAAATGCCTCAATAATATATGAGAGCACAGGAGCAACAACAGGAGCAATATTTAAAGCAACAAGAGCAGTACTTGAAATCCCAAGAGCAACAAAAGCATTGGCAGTAGCAAATGATGGAGAAATAAGAAAACTTCTAGCTCAAGATGCTGGATTAACAGAGAGAGTTTCAATCAAAGGGAACAATCTGCACACTCTCAAAAATCATTTAATAGATTGTCCCTACAACAAGCCAAGCAAGGAGAGTACATCCAAAATCTGTACCAATGGAAGAATATATATCATACAATTGGAGAGCATAGGAACTTGGACAGAATGGAGTATGATATAGAAACTCAAGCAAAGTTAGATTATGTAGTCAGTGGCATGCCAATATTAAACCAAGAGATCAAGCCATATGTTCAATACCAAGAATTGGTAGACCATCAGAGAGCAAAAGCCAAGAACAATGCAGCACACATGCAACAAGGATTGAAGGATGCTGGCTCTGGGATCAAGTAGAGCACATTTGGGATCGTAGATGCCCTATTGAGAAACCCCAAGAAACAAGCAAGAAGCGGAAGAAGAAGGGAAAATCTAGCAGAGGAAAATAGCACAACAACTAGAGGTGGTGGAGTCCTTTTTATAGTTTTAATTAAATAAGGATTATGCAAATCTGAAACATGATATGCCTCCAAATATTTTAGATTCTTCACTTTCATATCTTGAGTAGATTTCTTATTAGGATCTGCATTATGCTTGTTATCACTGATCTACATTAAATTCATGTCTTGTTTCCCTTTTGCATCAATAAGAGAAAATGTTTGAAATGTAAAGTGATTTTCCAATGTAGTAGGAATTAGAATAAAGACTTTTGGTGGTAACTTCTTGATTAGATGATAAGCTCAATAATAAAAGCTGCAGAATAGAATGTTCCTTGTAGTGTGAACTTAGTTGCTGTTATAAAACCTTTTATTAATGAACATACTTGGAAAATGAAGAAAAGTAAGAAAGAAAAAGAAAAGAAAAGCCAAGGATTGGCAACAAGCATGAAAGAAACAAATAATAAGGCTAGACACCAATAGCTTGGACCTTAGGACATATGCCTGTGGTGCTTCTTGTACTAGGATATGCTTGGACAATTAGGTTCTGAGGAGTCTTTAAAAACTCAGTAACTTGGATTAACTAATCCAGGATTACCAACCGAAAGTCCATTATCAAGAGCAACCTAGTTATAAAGTATTTAGTGACCCAAAGAGGTGCTGGGCATCAATGTTCCTAAGAAGAATTGTGAGCCAAGTGTCTGTAGTGAAAAAGTGTTGAGAAAAATTGAGCCAAACGGCTGCTGCAACATTTGACACTGAGCTATCATTGAGAAATAAGTTTCTAAAGCAAAAGAAAGAAAGAAAAAGTCTAAAAGGGATCAACAAAAGAACAAGGTAACATAGCAGCAACTCTAGTGAATCCTCAAAGAGACATGTCGTATCTATCAGCAAAGAATAACTGAGCTGCATCTTGTCTGCATAAAACCCCATAGTCCAAATTCTATTACCTGCTAAATAAGGACGTATATACTTCTCTGTTTTGTTTTATTTCTTCTCATGTTTAGTGCTTTCTTGGGAAAAAGCAAGATTTAAGTTTGGTGTTGTGATGACAAGTCATCTTATGCTAGTTTTACAAGCATTTTTCACTTATTTCATTAGGTTTTATGTACTTTCTTGCACAATAAGTAAGTGATTGGAGTAGATTTTCATGATTATTTTGAATCAATCAAACATCATTTATTTTACACAAAATCATAAGGTTTATGCTAGAATTAATTGATTTTATGAATGATGCAAAGATCTTATAATTTTGGTGAGACTTTGATTGGTTGTCTGGTTGCTTGAAGGTGAAGAAATGAAGAAATGAAGAAAGGAAGAAACAGTAAAGAGTTGCATTTAGAAAAGGAACGCCACGCTCAAAGAGCAATGGCTAGCGTTCACTTTGGAATTGAGCGTGGCACTCACTTTTCCAACGTTTTCGTGGAAATCAAGCTTGGAAGCAAAGGTCTCATGCCATCTGTACACTAATTAGCTCTCAATAAGTGAACTCAGTATTCACTAAGGCAACACTCATGAAGGGGAGGCATGCACCAAGGAAGGCTCAGCAAAAGGGTAGCGCTCAAAATTAGAGCGTAGCGCTCAATTAGTCACCTTTTTCGTGGGTTTTGAGATGGGAAGCAAGGCTTGTGCTGTCCATGCACTAAGCAGCGGTCAAATAGTGAACTTAGTGCTCAAAAAAGGAGCGCTAGGCAAGGGAATAAGCACACCAAATGGTGCTACGTACCAAAGAAGCCAAGGGAGAGCGCTCAAGAAGTGAACTTAGCATTCACTAAGGGAACGCTAATAGGAGCACATTGCGCACCAAATTGGCGCACCAAGAGAAGTGAACGCAGCGTTCAATAAATGAACCGAGCGCTCTACTGGGAGGAGACCCAAGCCACCAAGCACCTGATCCATTTATTCAAGGCCAAATCCAAATCAACAAAAGCCCACTTCCAATGCTTAATGCGGAAAATAGAAAGTGTATAAATAGGAGCAATTTTGATTTGAGAGGGACCTTTACTTCACATTTTGTTTTACTTTTCTTTTTGGCTCTCTTTTAAATTTTTCTTTTCTTTAGAATTTGGGAGTCGGGATTAGATCTAAGTTTTCTTTCTTTTTGTTCTTTCTTCTGCAACTTCTATTTTCTGTTTTGGGTTTTGAATTCAGATTGAAGAACTCCATTGAAATTCTTCATCTGAGAATCATCTTTTGCTTTTCCTGTTTTATAGTTCTAATTATTGGAAATTGGATCTCAATCTTCTTCTCTGCTTTCATTTTACTTCTTCTGCAATTTCTTCCTTTCTGTTTTGACAAGAGAGTAATTGAGATCTAGATTCTCTTTTTGTTCTTATTACTCTTCTTCAATTGTCAATTTCTCTTTTAGGATTTCATAATTGAGCTAAGCTTTCTTGCTGTTTTGAGTCTTCTGCAATTTTCCATTTCTGTTTTGCTACTGAGATCCTGATCTGAATCTCTTCATCTCATTGTTCTCTGATTTACTTCAATTTATATTTTCCAGCTAAATTTTGAATCCCAGTACCCAAATCCCTTTATTCTTGATGCAATTTAAGTTTCTTGTCAATTTAAATTTCGTGCACTTTAAGTTTCAGTTATTTACATTTCTTGCAATTTAAGTTTCAGCTCTTTTACTTTCTTACATTTTAAGTTTCATGCAATCTACTTCTTCTGCACTTTACGATTTTGTCAGTTTACCTTCTCCCTTTTAATTTCCATGCAATTTTACTTCTGTTAATCAAGTTTCACTCAAATTATCAACTATTCGCTTAACTAAATTCATCACCAAACTAAAGTTGCTTAATCCATCAATCCATGTGGGATCGACCTCACTCTTGTGAGTTATTACTAATTGATGCAACCCGGTACACTTGCCGGTGAGTTTGTGTGGAATCATTTTTTCCTCATCACTACTCTAACATCCTTCCAAGCATTTTGTCAAACACTTGGAAGGCACAAAAGGAAAGCAAGGTAAGATTGCAAGAAATTTAAATCTACAACTACTAATTGCAAGGATTAACAACAACTCAAACCAACAATAAAAGAAATCAAACATAAATTGCATTAAAGGAAAATAGAAGAAACAAGAGTGCATCAACAACAAAGTAAACAATTACAAGAATTAAAATACTAAACTAAGAAAGGAAAGGTAGAAGAACAAGAATTTGTAAAGGAAAAGTGAATCAAAGCATGAATTAAACCTAGATCTAAGAAATTCTAATCTACCTCTAACCTAATTCTAAAGAGAAGAGAGAGCTTCTCTCTCTAGAAACTAACTAAAGCATGAACCAAACTAAGCTATGACTCCCCCTCCTTTGACTCCTCTTGAATTCTGCATGTAATAAGCTCTGGAATGAGTTGGATTTGGGCCTGGGAAGCCCAGAAATTGCCCCCAGCGTTTTCACTTTAATGAAGTCACGTGCGAGCATCAACGCGTACGTGTGGGTCACGCATATGCGTCACTTGGCATTTTTGCTTTTCACGCGTACACTTCATGTACAGTAAAAAATTAACCAAATATACTAATTAAGGAGCGAGTAAAGGATAGAGTAAATAAGCATCTAATCACAGGGCAAGTAGCACAAAAAGGTAAAGGAGAGAGTAAATAAGCATCTAATTGAGGAATTTTGCATAGTAGTGTGGAATACACACAACGGCCGGTTAAAGTGGCATCCACACAATGAAAAAGTAAGCATGAGTTCCTCAACTAAATAGGCCTAAGATGCAAGCGATGAATGAGCATCAATTAAGCACATGCAAACTTAGGCAAGTACAACAAAGGTGAATTGAATGTAAGAATTATTGGATATTGAAGTTGTGCAAGTGAAAGTCCAAGATTAATATAAAATAGCACAACCAACAATAACCAATGCAATGATGAAGATAACTACCTATTCATCCTTAAGAATAATCAAATAATCATATGGGAAGGTGCTTTCTACAAAAAGTGACAAGTCTTGATAAGAATCAAGTCAAGTCAACTCAAACAAATGCAAAGCATTAACAAGGAGCAAGTACCTTGTTATATGATTATATTGACTTCAAAATCATGATGAACAAGCAATTCCATTCAATTCACTGAATTCAATATGTACTTGTTAAAAATTTCACCAAACAAGAAATTAAATATCAATGTCCATATTCATTTGGTGTTAGCAACTCAAAGCAACAAACAACAAGTACATTATTGAAATTCCAATCCAAGATATCTTCATAATCATGATTAGAATGCCAAACAAAGATATAGTCCAACACACATGGTCACGACAACACATGCATTAAACAAAAAGTTCATGTAGGCATTATGTCAAACACATGGAGTGCAGTGAACATATTCATCAATTCAAGCAAAAATTCAAATATCCGCAACCCATAAATGAAAAATCTGAACACTTGCAATGCAACAAACAAGCACTTAAGCAAAAGTTAAGCTAAATAACCAAAGTTAAATAAAGAAAACGAAAATTAAGCAAGCAACTAAGCATAAAAGGGAAGATTAAAACAAGAAAATTGAAAAGATGAAGAATAGAAAAGAAAGGGATAGGCAACAGTGGCACTTGTGTTAGCCACTGCAAGGCTCATGGCGACGGAGTTTTGCCAGATAATAGAAAAAAGAAGGAAGAAAAAGAAGAAAGAAAGAAGAAAGAAGAAAAAAGAAGAAGAAAAGAGAAGAGAGAGAGACGACGGTGGTGGTGGTGGTTTCGGCGGTGGTTGGTCAGATGGCGATGGTGGTCGCCGGAAGAAGGGCTGGGTTTGGTTAGGGAGGTAGAAAAAGAGAGAAGGAAAGAAGAAAAGGGGAGAGGAGTGGTGCAATAGGGCACCCTTTCTCATTATTTTCCAGACCGTGACCCGTGCATATACACAAAGGTGTGTGCGTATGCACACCAGCAAAATCTGGGGGTGTTCCTATGCACAGGACATGCAAGCGCTGCTGGCAATGGGGGTCTCAAGACGTGTGTGTGCGCATAAGGGTGTGCGCACGCACAGAACACTTTTTTTTTTGAAGAGGGATCATATGTAAAAATAAATATGAAAATAATATATATTAAGATATAAGGGTATATAGAATAATATAAATAGAACTAAAAAAAAGAGTGTTTTTATTAAATTAAGAATGCCCTGTGATCTTCAACTATTTCTGTGCTTCAATATAATTACCGGGGGTAAGGGCTATAGCTTGTTTCCAATATTCAGCGGCTTGATCAAACTAAGCCTCAGCAATTTCGGAATCTCCCTGTCGAATGGCCTGTTCTCTGTGATCGAAATAGGTGAATAAATTCCTTCCCTTAGAACCGTACTTGAGAGTTTCCTGCCTCATACGGCTCAGCAGTCAATTGTTCCATTTTTCTCGATTTATTCTTCCATTAATTTCGAAAGAAAAAAATTAATCAAGATTCAAGATCTAAAAAATCAAATAATTCAAAATGACTCTTCAAATTCAATTAACGAATTATTGACTCCCAAATATCCAATTGATTTGCACACAGGTCCGTGCGCTCGCACAGAGGGAAAGATAGGGGGTTGTGTTCACGCGCATAAGCCATGCCAATGCTCCCACCAGAGGGGTAGCAACTTGGCGTGCGGCCGCACAAACGGCGCAAAAAGAAAGACGTGTGCGTACGCACAGATCAAGAAAAATAGGGTAGCGCCCACGCACAGGGTCTGCTGGCGCTACGACAAGAGGACGCTGCAAGGGGTGTGCGGACGGACACGCCCGTGCGCTCGCACAGGAGGTGAAAATCGCAGTCTTGTGCGCACGCGCAGCAGGGTGTGTACGCACAGATGCCCTTTATCAAAAATTTTTTTCCTTTTCAAAACTAAGGTACCAACCCTTAGTACATCAACATATCAACCCCAAACATTCAAAACATCACAAAATCATGATCCTTACTAAAAATTAAGCTATCAACTCATAATGAAACTAACCTAAGCTAGCTAAGATAAGCAAAAATGCAAAAAATCAAGACTATAAACAAAGAGAAAGGGTAAGAAAGATGTTACCATGGTAGGGTGTCTCCCACCTAGCACTTTGGTTTTAAGTCCTCAAGTTGGACTTTTGAGTGAAGTTTGTGTCATGGTGGCTTATGCTTCCACTCGTCCTTGAGTTGCCACCCATGCTTGCTCTTCAAAAATCCTTCGAGATCCCATACAAGTTACATCAAGCTCTCAAGCAACCTCAAGCAAACGATTGGGATCCAAATTTGTTTGTTGTAGCGTTGTATGCCCAGATCCCACATTTTGGTTTCTCTATTATCCTCTTGTTGACCTTCACTTGTGCCATTGGATGAACAACCTCTCCAAGCACCTTTGAAGAACACATTTGAATGTTGGACTTCTCCTAATTGGGCCTTGCACCACTTTTTCCATGAATTTCTTTGACAACCAACACCCATTCCTTCACCATTTAACACTCCAAGAAGCCCCTTGAGTTGATAATGCTTGGTTGTATGAATGAACAGTGCATATTTGAAGCTGAAATTTTAGAATGTTGGCTCTTGAAAGAATGATGAAAAAGGAGAAGTATTATTGGTAATCTAAAAAATCCAAAAAAATTGATTCTTGAAGCAAGAAAAAGCAGTAAAAAGCAAAAGAAAAAGCATGTTGCAAAAGAAAAAAATTATAAGCATGCAGAAAAAAAAAAAGAGAGAGCAAAGCAAAAAAAGCCAATAACCCTTTAAACCAAAAGACAACGGTAAAAGGATCCAATTTGTTACCCACTCAATTTGTCCTTGGGGTGGAGTTATCCTATTAAGCTCTTGCACAATTGCTTCCACTTCTCGGGTATCTACCTCTTCCTCACCATTCTTTTTTAGCTCTTCCCTCTCTCTCTCAAATTCAAGAGAGAGGGGTTTTCCTAGATCATTGAGGAGGTTGACCAAGGTGGACAAAAAATCATTGTTGATGCAATCCACTTCTCAATCAAATTCCTTCAACTCTCCATTTACCTCTTCCGGTTCACTAGCTTTACCTTCCTCCTCTTGTTGCGATTCTTGCCTTAGCTCCTCTTCCTTTCCTTGAAGCTCCATGTTCTCCTCCTCTTTACACTCCTTACTTGATCTTCCACCTTCTCCAAGAGAAATGTCTTGAGTGGTTGAGCGTAGGGAGGCCAAGCGGTTCATCGCTTCAGCTATGGTAGCAATGAACTCCCCTTGTGTCCTTCGGAACCCTTCTTTCTCTTGGAAGAATACTTGAAGGCCTTGTTTTTCTTGGGGCAAGGATTGGAAAACTTCATATTGAGGTGGAAAAAAAGGTTCAAAGGTTGGGAGAAAAGTTGTATAGTTAGAAGGTGTGTCATGTGGATGAGGGTATTGAGGTGGTGTATAAGGGTATGGTAGTGATGGTTCATAATGTTGGTAGCAAGATGTGTAGACATTTTGATTCCATGGAGGTGTATGATATGGTACTTGAAGGGTTGGTGGTTGGAGGTTATGTATGGGGTGTCCTTCATATCCTTCGGCTTGATATTCATATAGGGGAGGGCTTGGGGAAGGATTTGGCTCGTTGTAGCATGGGGAAGATTCCTCCTCCCTCCAACGCTTCTCCCACTCCTTGATGCAATCCCAATTTGAAGTCATTATACCCTACAAAATATGCACAACCAAGCTCCAAGCAACAAGGGTGATATCACATAGAGAAAGTAAGAAATAAAAGCAAAAGGCATTAATAAAAAAGAAAAACAAAAAACTAAATATTAACAAAAGCAACCAAATAACCAAAAAGTAAATTATTTACACTATCGACATATTTACAACAACCAAAAGTTAGCACTCAATTGCATCCCCAGCAATGGTGCCAAATTTGATAAAGAGAATTATTGCCGGTTTAGAATCAATTGAAACAATTCGTTAGTAGCATAGTCCAACCCAACAATGAATTCTCTAGATCAAATATTAAATCAAATACAAAATAACCGAGAGTAATGAAACCTCGGGTCGTTCTCCCTAGGATGCAATTGAAGGGTTGCTCTTTCGGTTGTTAGGGGGACAAAAGGGGTTTTGTAATCAAAGAACTAAAGATTAAAAGAACTAAGAAATTAAAGAAATAAGAAATGATCAAAATTGAAAGTAATGCAAGCAACAAGGAATAAGATCAAAACTAGTGAAAATGCTATAAATGCAATAAAAGGGCCTTGGCTTGGGAATGAGGATCCAAGGAATCCTATCATCGCCATAACCACAACTATGGTAATTATGATGAGTCAATCTCGCCTAGTCAACCCCAACCATCGAGGAGTAAGTCAAGCAAGCATAATTGACCTTAATCCATAAGTCCTAGCTAACTTACCAAACAAGTTGATAAAAAGCTAGCGTCAATGGAAAGAAGAGTTAACTAACTACCCAAGAATTACCACTAAATGTCGGATATTATGACTCTAGTATCCTAGGAACTCAAACCACAAGCCAAGGTGGGAAAATTTACTCAAATTCTAAAGTTGGCATTTTCACAAACACCTTATGTGCATAAAAGTAAAACATGGAAAGTTGCAAGGAAAAATAACAAACTATAACCAACTATCAACAATACCAACAATAAACATCCAAACAAAGATAAAGAAAGCATGAAACATTAAATTCAACAATCAAAACTTCAAGAACTAAAAATTTCAATTATAAACAAAGTGCTTGAACCATAAGAAAATAAAGGCAAAAGCAATGTAATTAAAGAGAATATCAAGAGTACTTACAATAAAAGAAGCAAAAATCCAAAGAAAAGCTTGCTATAAAATGCTACAATGGAAATGGAAATTAAACCCTAAGAGAGAATTACCTAATCTACACTACTCCTACTCCTACAATGTGTTTTCTATCTAATTCTACCTAATGAAAAGCCTTCCCTTCATATGTGTTGAATTCCCCTTATATGGCACTCCAAAATTAGCACCAAGCCTTCCAAAATAGGCCAAAAGGCCTCAGAAAATGCACAGCACGCGTTTTATTAATAAAATCATGTGCAGGGACCTGTGCGGACGCACAGATGTGTGCGTCTGCACACTTGACTGAATGTTGACCTGTGCGTATGCACAGGTGTTCGTGCGCACGCACACATGAAAATTCTTCCCATGTGTACGCACACTTACTCGTGCGCAGGCACACTTCACTGTGTGTGCTTTTCCTTGTTTTCTTCATGTTTTTTCCCTTGTACATGCTTTCTTACACTTTTGGCTATCCATTCTTGCCTCCAAGGCCTGAAATCACTCAGCAAACATGTCATGGCATCAAATGGAATAAAAGTATAATTAAATTGCTCATTTCAAGCATAAAATTGCATATTTTCACATTTAGGCTCAATTTAGGGGCAAAACGCAAAAGTATGCTATTTTGGTGCTTAAGTGTTAGTTCATGTGCTAGAATCTATCCAAATTAAGTCAAAATATATCATCAAATATGGACTCATCAATATATCAAAAAAAAAAAAAAAGAAAAAGAAAAGCAATAAAAAGGGGACAAAATGCCCCAAAGTGAAGCTTAATAATAATCAATGCATATAAGTTGTAATAAAAAAGAGAATGCATGAGTGTGTGAAAAAGCAAAGAATGGGTAGTTAGGTTAGCTTTGAATTGTATAGGTTGTTATATAGGTTAGGTGGGAAGTTTAAGCTTATCAAAGATTCAAATTTCAAGTCCACTTGACCATATGCATCCTTACCTTGACCCTAGCCCCATTACAACCTTGTGGAAGGACCTCATGATATTTGTATGCATACATGAAATAATTGTTGATTGTTAGATGAAAAATAAATCTTGGAAAGCATGATTAGGAGGGAATTGAGTGAATCAACCCCATACACTTGAGTGATTAGAGCGGATACACATCTGGTGAGGGTTCGATTGCTCAATTACATGTTTCCATGATGATCATCTCTTTTCTTGCAAGTTTGTAAAGTCTTTCAATAATTCAATTCAATTGGGGGTTTGGCTTGGTTGTTAATACCTTTAGCCCTTATGCTTATATTGGTTTTCTTGGGAATTACTTTGTTTTGACCAAGTAGTTGCATTCATTTAGATAGTTGCACATAGATAGGTTGCATTTATTTAGTTTACATTTAATGAATGATGATACCCTTGTCTCTTTCTTGGTTTAGCATGAGGACATGCTATGGCTTAAGTGTGGGGAGATTTGATGCACCACTATTTTGTGGTACATTCTATGCTGAATTTCGGGGATTTTATCACCCTTTTCTCATACTTATTCAATGAAATAGCATTGTTTTGTAGTTTTCTCCTAATTTGTGTCTAAGAATGAAAACATGCTTTTTAGGCCCTTAATTGGTTATGGCAAAGCATATTTTGGGGTTTTGAATAAGGGACAAGAAAGATAAATGATAAGAAAGTAAATGAAATTCAAATAGTAAAAAGGTCTTGGCAAGGGTTGATGGTTAAGGATCTTTATCCTTGTCACTAACCACAACATGATAATTGCAAGGATCAATCCCATTAAGTCATCCTCTAACAAGTGAAGGAAAGTCAAATGAGCTACACCAATCCTAATCCATAAGTCCTAGCCACCTCACTAATTAACTTAGTGAAAGCTAGAGTTAATGGACACCAATTATCAAGACTTGGACATTAGCAACTCAAGTTCACCTAAGTTACCATCCCAAGCCAAGAACACAAAAAACTACTCTAACATCCTTCGAAGTATTTAATCAAACACTTGGAAGGCATAAAAGGAAAGCAAGATAAGATTCCAAGAAAAGTAAATCTACACTACCAATTGCAAGGAAATTAACAACAACAATTCAAATCAACAATAAAAGAAACCAAACATAAATTGCATTAAAGAAAAATAGAAGAAACAAGAGTGCATCAACAACAAGGTAAACAATTACAAGGAATGAAATGCTAAACTAAGAAAGCAAACGTAGAGGAACAAGAGATTAGAAAGGAAAAGTAAATTAAAGCATGAATTAAACCTAGATCTAAGAAATCCTAATCTATATCTAACCTAATTATAGAGAGAAGAGAGAGCTTCTCTCTCTAGAAACTAACTAAAGCATGATGAAAACTCAACTATGTGTTCCTCCCCCTCCCCCCTGACTCCTCTTGAATTCTGCATGTAATAGGCTCAGAAAATGAGTTTGATTTGGTCCTGGGAAGCTCAGAAATCGCCCCCAGCATTTTCACTTTAATGAGGTCACGTGCGAGCTGCGATGCGTATGCATAGGTCACGCATATGCGTCGATTGGCATTTTACTTCCCACGCGTACGCGCCATGTCACGCGCACGCGTCGCCATGCAACTTCATATTCCACACGTGCGCATCGTTCCACTCGTGCACGTCGATGAATGCATCCCAAATCCTTGATTTTCAATGAGTTCTCCACTTTGTAGGCTTTTCTCTTCACTCCTTTGATCCATTCCTAGCCTTTTGAACCTGAATTCACTAACAAACATATCAAGGCATCTAGTGGAATCAAAGGTGAATTAAAACTAGCAAATTAAAGGCCTAAAAAGCATGTTTTCATATTTAAGCACAAATTAAGGGAGAATTACAAAACCATGCTATTTCATTGAATAAGTGTGAGAAAAGGTGATAAAATCCCCTCAATTCAGCATAAAATGCACCACGAAATAGTGGTGCATCAAATAGCAATCAGAATACCCTGGAGTAAAGATCTTTCTGGCGTTTAAACGCTAGAAAGGGAAGGAAATTGGGCGTTTAAACACCCATGGAGACAGCAGGCCTGGCATTAATCGCCATCCAGGAGGTCCTGACTGGGCGTTTAACACCCTGAAGGGAACACGAGCCTGGCATTAAACGCCAGCCAGGAGGCCCTGGCTGGGCATTTAACGCCCAAGAAGGAGCATCAACCTGGCGTTAAACACCAGCCAGGGAGCCCTGGCTGGGCATTTAACGCCCTGAAGGGAGATCTACTCTGGCGTTTAAACGCTAGTGTGGCAGCATGGAGGTAACTTTAAATTTTTCATCTTTTCTTTAATCAACTCATCTTTTTCCAATTCAATTCCAAATTTTCTTTGATTTTTAAATTAAATCTTGTTCAAATATTTCAATTTCAATTTAATTTCAAAATTAAAACATTTTTTTCAAATTTTTTTCAAATCCTTTTCAAAATTTCATATCTTCTACAACTTGTTTAATCTTTCAAAATCTTTTCTTATCTTATTCATATTTTTTATTAAACTTTCAAATCCTTGTCACACTTCTTATCTTGTCTTTAATGCCTTTTATACCCTCTTAAAATCTTTTCTTATCTTTTAAATTTAATAACTTATCTTTTTCTATCTTTTACAAAAATATTTATCTTTCATTCATGATTATTTTTGAAAATCCCTCTCCCCCTCCTTATATATATGTGTGACCGTGCCTCTCTCCCTCACTCACCACCTCTCGTTCGAATTCTCTCCTCTTTTTCCTTCTTCTATTCTCTTTTCTACTTCTTCCTTTCTTACTTTTTTCTCGAGGACGAGCAAATTTTTAAGTTTGGTATGGCAGGAGCCCTATTCTCTCATCAAGAATTCAATCCCATGGCTCCAAAAAGTGGCAAGACTGCCCAAAAGAACAAGAAAGAAGACAACTCAACAGTTGTTTTCAAACCTGTTCAATTCCTTACCAAGCAACATGAAGAACATTATCACAAGATAATGAGTAAAAGGCCAGTAATCCCTGAAGTAGGATTCAACCTTGGAGAAGAAGAATACCTGGAGATCCAAGAGCATATTCGAAGGAGACGCTGGGAGATTCTAAGTAATCCCGAATTAAATGTTGGATACAACATGATCCAGGAATTCTATGCAAATATGTGGATGATAGATAAATAAAAGAA
Source organism: Arachis ipaensis (assembly GCF_000816755.2). Taxonomy (NCBI): domain Eukaryota; kingdom Viridiplantae; phylum Streptophyta; class Magnoliopsida; order Fabales; family Fabaceae; genus Arachis; species Arachis ipaensis. Next base: position 84,192,185 of record NC_029792.2, on the reverse strand, counting down.
AGATGGAACGGCCTTTCATATTTTTCGCACCATGGTCAGAGGGAAGATCATGTACTTTCACCTAGACAGGGTGAGAGAGATCTTCAAACTACCTCTACAAAAGGATGACCGTGAGTCATACAACAGAAGGGTTGTAGCCAACCAAAAGCTGGATCAAGTCCTAGAGGACATATGCCTACCCGGAACTCAATGGATCAAGAATACAAAAGGGGAGCCATTCCAGTTAAAGAGAGCTAACCTCAAGCTTGTTGCTAGAGGATGGCTAAACTTCATTGGGCGTTCTATACTCCCCACAAGTAACCGCTCTGAAGTCAATATTGCGAGTTGTGATTATTCATTGCATCATGATAGGGAATGAGGTGGAAGTCCACCAAATAATCCCCCGTGAGATTTACAAGCTGGCAAACAGGGTGTCTACTAATGACATGCTAGCTTATCCAAATCTCATCTTTCGCCTATGCCAAGAGGCTAAGGTTCTGATCCCATCAGATCACTTTATTCCAATGGAAAAACCAATCACCAGGCAGGTGATAAACCCCAATTTTGTGGTTTATGTTGTGCTTAATTTGGGGATTCCCACATTTATTCAATGAAATAGCATGGTTTTGTAATTCTCCATTGAATTGTGCTTAAGTGTAAAAACATGCTTTTTAGGACCTTAAATTGGTGATTGTAATTCACTTTAATTTCATTCGATGCCTTGATGTGTTTGTTGAGTGATTTCAGGTTCATAAGGAAAGTATTGAATGGAAGAAGTCAGGAGAAAAGCATGCAAAGTGGGAGAACTCATGAAGAAATAAAGGAACTGCAAAGCTATCAAGCCTGACCTCTTTGCAGTCAATCGACCATAACTTGAGCTACAGAGGTCCAAATGAGGCGGTTCCAGTTGCGTTGGAAAGAAAATATCCGGGGCTTCAAAATGATATAAAATTTTCTATTATTGCTTCATGTCTAGGGATGCGCACGCATATTGTACACATGCGCACTGATTGGTGCACGTGATTTACTAAAAGCAACTCGTGGCCAGCGATTTGTAGAGCATTTTGGGCCCAATCCAACTCATTTCTAATGCTATTTCATGAAAAATTCAAGCTTGAGCAAAGGGGGAGCAATTATTTTGAAGTTTTTGCATCATGTAACTTAATTTCTAGAGAGAGAAGCTCCCTCTTCTCTCTAGAATTAGGGTTCTTAGGATTAATTGCATCATAGATCCATGTTTAATTCCTTGCTTCATCTTGTTTCTTCTACATTTTCATGCTCTAGTGATGTAACCTTCTTGTTCTCTCTTGTTAATTTTCCTTTTCATGCCTCATTGTTTAGGATTGATGAACACTTGTTGGATTTGGATTTTCTATTAATGTAATTGATGTTTGATGTCTTTTATTGTGAATTTGAGTTGTTGATCTTATCTCCTTGCAATTTGTAGTTGGTAGATTTTACTATTTCTTATCATTTATTATGCTTTCTTTTTATGCCTTCCAAGTGTTTGACAAAATGCTTGGTTGGGTGTTAGTGTAACAACCCTGATTTTCGAGTACATGAGATCTTTTCTGAAAGTACGGATTTCTCCGGAAGATCAGTAAAGGGAACACCTCTGATATATCATCAAGCATCTCAATCCTCCTTGTCATTATGTCATCCTTAAGTTAGAACCTCCTCTGAGGCAAGCTCGATAATGCAATCGCGAAGAACCTTGTTTTTGAACCGTATCGGTTGGCAGTTTTGATTCTGATTTTCGTAAGTAGTCTCTGTTTGACGAACCGAACTCGATTCATGAGAGGACAGAGATAATAGTATAATATTATTATTATTATTATATTAGTATTAGAAAATTCTTGAATGATATTATAAGGTTACCTGGTCTGTTTTTGTTAAAAACAGAAAATCGGTTTAACCGGGTTTATGGTTTACTGGTGCAGCTTAGCACCAACACTCTCTGATGAATTTAGCAATGCTAAGGCCTCATTATACATGTTCTATTCTCATAATAAATATGTTACTAGTGTCATTTATGCTAGTAGCTCAGAAAATAATCTTTAGAGATGTTTTTACAAGTGTTCCGATACACCTAGTTTTAGTAGTTGTACACCAGAGATATTTTAATATTATTTTAATCCACCTCCAAGCCAACCAATCACAACTCACCTTACGCCCCCAAGACCTCCAAGGCTGTCTCATTTCATCATTTTGGCCGAAAATAACAAGAGAGAAAAGAGAGAAACTTTCATGAACACTTAATCTTCAAAGCTTGATTTCTTTTGAACTAAAACTCAAATCAAAACTCCGATTTCACCAAAATGATCCTCTCTTCTTCCTCTACATAACCATGTAACTTATCAAGGATGGAAATAAGGTGAGATGGCTGTCTCCCTCCCATTTCAATTCGGTTTTCAAGGAAAACCATGCAAAACATGTGTTTTCTTGATGTTCTTCCTTAGCAATCATGCTTAACTTGACTTGAGGGCCAAGAAACGTGAATTTCCAGCAAGTCTAAGATGAGATATCTCTTCCTAACATACTGAGTGAGATTTAGTCAGTTGAGAGTTTTTGGATTTAAAGTTGTTCTTGATGTGATTTAGGAGGAAAAAGTGCTTAAGGACCACCTGAAAGTTTAACCGAATTAGGTGCAGCAAAACCAGGTAGGAATTGACAAATTTAATCTTGATTGATTGTGTTTGAGTTGTGTGATTATGATATGGTTTGTCTGTGCTTGAAATTGATTGTTTGTATGAGTAATTCTTGTTGAAATTTTGGTGAATATTTGATGAAATTTGATGAAATTCAAGCTATGAATGTGTGTTCTTGGGGCAGCTGGAAAAACGAAACCCTAGGCTTAAATTAAGGTTCAATTTGTGTTGAAATCATGTAGAAAGGATGGGGTTTTAGTGGCTGCTAATTTATTATGAATTATGGTAAAAATCGGTTGCTGAAAAGACTGAAAAGCGGGTAAAAACAGAGAAAGAATTTGAAGAATATACGAAGAACACGAAGAACACTTTGAGTGTGGTGAAGAACATTGAAGAACACCTTTTAGATCTTAGAAAGGGCAAGGAAGTAAAATTTTTGGTGTTTAAAGGGTTATATGGTAATTTCTGGAAGTTAGGGTGGTAAAAGTAGAAATATTAAAAGTTACGGGTGGTAAATAGTGAATTTTAAAGGTTAAAAGTAAAAGGTAAGTTAATTTTCGAAAATTTAGTATTAAAATAATAAATAATAATAAAATATTAATAATAATATTTAATTAAAAATAATATTTTAATAAAATAATAAAATAATATGGAAAAGGCAGTTTTCTGTAAAAGCTTTAGAAAGACAACTTTAAGTGCAGAATCTCATGATTACCTTCATAAAACACTTAGGGAGTGGTAATAACATGATAGTGAGGCAAAGATAAAGAAAAGATAAAAAGTTAAAGGAAAGATAAAAACCAAAGAAAAAGTCTGTAAAATTTTAACGACAGAAAAACAGACAGAGACTAGTGAACGAACTAGGGCAACTTAGTTAGTACTTGAGTTGCGACTAGGGTTAGGTATAATATGAAAAGTTAAATTGTTTCAGTATAGACTTAATGAACCTATACTTGGGACAAACTAACTATTCATACCGAAATTTACATAAGCTTTAAATACATACGTTAAGCAGGGAAATCAGAGCAGAGTAGAGAAACACATAAAACAGAGTAACCAGAGTAAAGTAAAGAGATAAAGAGAAAAAGAGATCCTTTAGGAACGGAAAATCGTATTTGGGAAATCGGGATTACTCGTGACTGGATAAATGTCGGGATTGCGGGCAGCCAACCGACACATGAGCTCATGGCCTGCGCTAGGGCTAGACATGCATCATTCTTGTCTACGCATCATTCTCTATTGCATTCCTTTCTGTGTGTGATCTAATTCTTTATGTTTGTCTGCTTGTATGCTATTTCTGTGTTTTATTTTCTTGTATTCTTTTGTTTGTGTTCTGCTTTCTGTTGTCTCTACTTTCTCTTTCTATCTTTATCTTCTGTTTACTGCTTCGCTATATTATGTTATTCGTCTACTAATCGACCCCAAATAAATGAACGTAACTAATAACCCCGACCCTACTAAGAACTCCCCAGTTCTTACCCCTTCTCTCTCTCTTCCCCCTTCAGATGGAAGTAAGAGTACCTTACCATAGTTCGCTGATGACTGTTCCCAAGAAGAGGATTCTGCTCTAGATAGTCTTCTGAATCTAGGGTGAATATCGTTCTCTGATTATATGTATATACTATGAGACCAGCCAACGTCTGCACCCCGTTCGTATACGCACTTTAACCTAAATCCTGTGTACGAGATTCCTATTGTGTGGCTACTTCATGAGGTACCAGAGAGACGTCCTGTGGAAAAGTCTGATCGTGCAGAGGAGTAGCAGATGATGTTCTATCTTTTGATGACGTTCCACCTAACTTGAGTTTTAAAGACCTAGAACGTACTTTCCCTCGCTTTAGTAGTTTAGATGGACTAGGTGAGTATAGAGTCTAGGCTAGCCTAGGTGCCAGCTTAAGGACCTCTTGAACAGGTCAGGACCTGGGATGTTGTCTGTATATATATGTATATAGATATTATTTAGCTATATCTAGGGGTGTTCTAACTAACAGTCTATATGCTAATAAAGGCTGAATCACCGAATGTTGTCAACTACTTGTGATGTATTTTTGTGTGGTTGCTTATAACTTTTTTATCTGTTATTACTTGTGAATTGATTATAAATGATTCTGTCTATTAATCCAAACGTTTTCAAAAAAAAATATACCTCGCAAATTAACTACGCTTTTAACAACGAATCAGGCTCATATGATAAATAATAGATAATAATTAGGAAGGCAAATTGGTAGCGCTCAGTTTCCGTTATGATCTAGACATATTGAAAATTGGGTCGTTACAGTTAGAGTAGACTTTGAGCATTCTTGGCTTGGAAAGAGTAATTAGGCAATCTTGAGTCATGAAAACCCAACCTATGTTGGTGATCTAGAGTTGTTAGTTGATATCATTTCTATTGACTATAATCTCTTGCTAATCCAATTAGTGAGTTGATTAGGACATTTGGATTGAGATTAGCTAGTCTTGTTAGACTTTCTCTCATGGAAGATAACCTATATCTTCTTCCATCATTGGGGATGACGTAATAAGATAAATTCTTGTTAATTATTATTATTAGTGACTAGGATGGAAAGCCTATGATCTCAATCCTTGCCATGAATGTCTCTCTTTAATAATTGTTTCTCTTTATTACTTGTCCTCTTTAATTGCTTGTTTGATTTACTTTTCTTGCCATTTATTTTCCGCCCCTTATAAATCAAACCCCCTTGTTCCTTCATAGCCAATAAGCATACACTTCATTGCAATTCCTTTTGAGACGACCCAGAGTCTAAATACTTCGGTTAATTCTTATTGGGATTTGTACTTATGACAAAACCATATTTTAATTTGATGTGAGAGTTGTTTGTTGGTTTGGAGCTATGCTTACAACGAAGTAATTCCTTTCTTTAGGAAGAAAATCTAGACCGACAACAATTCTTGCATCAGCAGGTGATGCAAGAATAGCATGATTTGCAAACTGATCAAGAAACAGGAGAAGCAAGGGCATGAGCTGGAAGAGCTGAAGTGCCAGAAGCTTTCCCCTGAAGAACCACGCGCCCCTCAATATGAAGAAACATGTGTCCCTCAACATGAAGAGCCCAGAGTCTCTCAAGTTGAAGGTTGTTGAGTTTCAACTGTGTGACTATTCCTATTCCTGTCTCACATATTTCCATCCTAATTTAGAGTTACATGATCACTAGTAGTAATTAATTTTTTATTTATTTATGTCTTTTAATTTTTAGAATTAAAATAAGCATTAGTAGTAATTAATTAATTTTTATTTTTCCAATTAGCTATAAATTTTTCCTCTTATTATCATTAAACATGAATAAAATAGTAAATTTTTTTAGAAGAATTGAGATGCATAAATTTTTTAGTTTTCCAATAAAAAATAGTTAATTATTTTGATGTGGTGACATTGCTTTAGTTTCTGAATGTATGAATAAATAGTGCATATTTGAAGTTAAATTTTAGGATGCTGGCTCTTGAAAGAATGAAGAAAAAGGAAAAATATTATTGATGATCCAAAAAATCTAAATAGATTGATTTTTGAAACAAGAAAAAGCTTGCATGAAAAAAAAAAGCGGCGAAAAAAATAGAAAGAAAAAATAATATAAAAAGCAAGCAGAAATAGCCAATAGCTCTTTAAACCAAAAGGCAAGAGCAAAAAGCCAGTAACCCTTTAAACCAAAAGGCAAGGGTAAAAGGATCCAAGGCTTTGAGCATCATTGGTTAGGAGGTCCTAAAGGAAACAAAATCCTGGCTTAAGCGGCTAAACTAAGCTGTCCCTAACTATGTGCTTGTGGCGTGAAAGTGTCGAGTAGAAGCTTGAGATTGAGCGGTTAAAGTCGTGGTCCAAAGTAAAAAGAGTGTGCTTAAGAACTCTGGACACCTCTATCTGGGGACTCTAGCAAACTTGAGTCACAATCTGAAAATGTTTACCCAGTTAAAGTGTCTGTGGCATTATTGTATCCGTTGGTAATACTGGAAAACAAGGTGCTTAGGGTCACGGCGAAGACTCTAAAAAGCTGTGTTCAAGAATAAAAAGGAACTGAACTAGGTGAATCAATAATATCATCTGGACTCTAAGTTCCTAAAGATTCGAGCCATCTTGAGTTTCAATGGATAATGAGATGCCAAAACTATTCAGAAGCAAAAAGCTACTAAGTCCCGCTCATCTAATTGAAACTGAGCTTCATTGGAAACTCTGGAATTTATTGTATCTTATTCTTCTTTTCATCCTATTTTATTTCTAGTTGCTTAGGGACAAGCAACAGTTTAAGTTTGGTGTTGTGATGAGCCGATATTTTATACACTTTTTGGCTTAGTTTTCATATAGTTTTTAATATGATTTGTTTAGTTTTTATTAAGTTTTTACAGGTTTTAGTGTTAAAATCACATTTTTGGATTCTACTTTGAGTTTGTGCATTTTTGTACCATTTCAGGTATTTTCAGGCTGAAATTGAGGAGTTGGAGCAAAAGTCTAATTCAGAGACAGAGAAAGCACTGCAGATGCTATCCGGATCTGACTTCCTTGCACTCGGAAGTCCAAATGGAGCATTCTCAATGGATATGGAAAGCTGACTTCCAGAGGTTTCTAGCAATTTATAATAGTCCATACTTTGTTTCGGACTACAAGGCCCAAAACTGGAGTCCAACGCCAGCTTTCTACCTCCTTTCTGGCGTCCAACGCCAGAGAGGACCCCCTAGCTGGCGCTCCACATCCAAAAGACCTCATAGCACGTGGATCTCATCAAAGCTCAGCCCAAATACTTACCAAGTGGGCCTCAGAAGTGGATTTTAGCACCAAAAAGATTGTTTTACCCTTACTAGTCACTAGTTTAGTATTTAAGGGATTTAATTTATGTTATTCGAACACTTTTACATCTCTTTTACCATCATACACGTTTTACCATTGTATTTCTCATCAGTATGAGTTTCTAAACCTCCTGGGTTGAGGAGAAGAGCTCTGTGGAGTCCTATGAATTAATAAAAGTATTACTGTTTCTTCGCCGATCCGTGTTGATTTATTTCTAAGATGTATACTCGATCTTTATTGTGGTGAATAGGATGATCAAACAATCAACTCTGTTCATCACATTAAGATGAACGTGCCTGACAAACACCCACGTCTACTTGGGTTCATGTTAGCACGAGCCAACAGCTGTGTTTATGCATCTCTCAGACGGCTAATCCACGACTTTATTGGGGACGTCTCGAGACACCAGTTAAGTCGATTTCCGGGGAGATTAGGATCTCTATGGTATAGGCTAGAATCCAAAGAAGCAGCATCCTTAGATCTGGAAGATTCGACCTTGTCTGTGGCATTTTGAGTAGGATCGGTAGGAGAATGAACTACTAGCGCTTCACCCTTTGTCAGATTGGATGACCACGGCCAATGGCGTTCAATCTGTAGCAGAGGAGATTGATAAACCACTATTTTATGGTTTATCTTGTACTCAATTGAGTGGTTTTTATTAACTATTTACCCACTTATTCATATTATTTGCATGGTTTTATATTTCCTTCCTAATTATGTGTTTTGATTGAAAACATGCTTCTTTGATCTTATATTTGCTTATTATTAATCCTCTCTTATTACCATTAGATGCCTTGCTATGTGTGTTAAGTGATTTCAGAGATTACAGGGCAGGAATGGTTTAGAGGATGGAAAGGAAGCATGCAAAAGTGGAAGGAATACAAGAAGTTGAAGAAACTGCAAAGCTGTCAGCCTGACCTCTTCGCATTCAAACAGTCATAACTAGAGCTACAGAGGTCCAAACGACGCGGTTTTAGTTGCGTTGAAAAGCTAACGTCCGGGGTTTCGATTTGATATATAATATGCTATAGTTTCCCTGACGTTAGGCGACGCGACTGCGTGCTCCATGCGGCCGCATCGCAGTGACGGAATTCCAGCGTGGTTGAATTCGAGACAAGCGAATTCTGGGCTGTTTCTGACCCAGTTCTCGATCCAGAAAACACAGATTAGAGGCTATAAAGTGGAGGAATACATCCATTCAAAAAAAAGGCTCTCATAATTCAAAATTTTAGGAGTAGATGTAGTTTTTAGAGAGAGAGGTTCTCTCCTCTCTCTTAGGATTAGGATTTAGGACTTTTCTTAGTTTTAGGAGCGACTCTCAATCCCAAGTTCTTTATTTTTATTTATTTCTCCAATTTAATTTATGAACTTTTCCATGTTATGATTTGAATATTTTATTTAATATAATTTGAGGTATTTCAGACTTATGATTGCTCTCTTTAATTTATTAATACTCTGTGTTTATCCAAATTATTTTCATTCAAGTAGACTTTCTTCCCTTTTGGCTTTGGTTAAATAATTGGAGACTCTTGAGTTATCAAACTCATTGTTGATTGAAAATTGGAATTCTTCAAGAATTAATTCGAGTTCTACTAACTCTAACTTTTCCTAAGGAAAGACTATGACTTGAGGAATTAGAATTAATTCATCCACTTAACTTACCTTCATAGTTAGAGGTTAACAAAGTGGGAGAAAAATCCAATTCTCATCACAATTGATAAGGATAACCAGGATAGGACTTCCGATTCTCATACCTTGCCAGGAGTTTATTTTACAGTTATTTATTTATTTTTATTGCTTGAAAATATACCTGTGCGCATTGCCCAAACTCCAGAACCCCAATTTACAAACTCATAACCAATAATAAGAACATACCTCCCTGCAATTCCTTGAGAAGACGACCCGAGGTTTGAATACTCGGTTATCAATTTCAATGGGGTTTGTTACTTGTGACAACCAAAACGTTTGTAAGAAAGGTTGATTTCTTGGTTTAGTAACTATACTTACAATGAGAATTTTTATAACCTCTAAACCATCAATCTTCAGTTCTTCAAAATGGCGCCGTTGCCGGGAAATTGCAAATGTGTGCCTTATTATTGGTTATTGTAAATATTTTTCTTTTACTCGTTCATTTGTTTTTATTTTTGTTTTTATTTTTTGCTTTTTCTTAAATTAAGAGGTTATTGGTTTTTATTTTAAAATTTTTATCTTATCTTATCTTATTTCAAAAATCAAATTTCAAATTTTAAAAATTCAAATTTCAAAAATTTAAAATTCAAAATTTCAAATTTTCAAATTTCAAAATTTAAATAACCTTTTAATTTAAATTTGTTTTTATTTTTGTTTTTAATTTTTATTTGTTACTATGAACTCTACTATGAGTCTGGTTACAATTATGTTGCAGGAAAAAGAAATTACAATGAAAACAGGCATCAAGGTTGGAACAATCAAAGATGGGAGGAGTCACAAGGATTTGATCAACCCTCATGGCAACAACCACCTCCAATGGACTATCAACAACCACCACCATATGCCTATGAACCATTTCCTCAACATAACTTTGGACCACCAAACTCACAAGCCCCTTTACACCATTCACCTCCATATGATCCTAACCCACATCCACCATACCAACCACCCTATGAACCAAATGAACCATACATAGATCCACCCCAACCTCCATTACATAACAATACGCTCATCTCTAACATCATTGATCTCACCTCTACACTCCAAAATCTTATATCCCGCATGAACCAACCCTCTACCTCCAATATTCAACCCTTAAGCTTTAGTGCACTTTCTTCTCAACGACATAATGATCTTTTCATCCCATCACAACCCTCCATGGAAGAGCACCCACATCCATCAATCCAAGAGCAAGATGATCCCAATTATGCTACTGATATGGAACAGGAAAGAAGGAATCATCTTCGCGAGTCCATACTTCATAAAGAGCTAGAGGAGGCCCTACGGGTAAAGGTAGGAAAGACCCTTGAAGATGCAGGAGTAGTTAAAGGGAGTTGTCATGGAAAGAAAAACATCGAGGATGAGTATGATTTTATACTTAAACAACTGGACAAAGCAGCAATTATTAAAAAAGAAGTGGTTGCAAACTTAAGAGATGCTGTACCTCCATTGGAAAGTCCAGTATCCCACTTGAATATGGGCTACTGGAGACGGATGGTCAACTTAGAGCTCTTTGTGGCATTAAGAGTAAGAGGAAAATGGTCAGTGGTAAGAATTGTCCTGCAAGGTTCATTATGGTTGAAAGCTTAAAGTTTAAATGTAAAGGTTGGTGTAAAGCTCCACTGAATGGGTCTAGGAAGTTGTTTGGCCGCTTTAGTGAGAATTCAGATTGCCTACCACTCGGATGGAATCATGATGATCAACAAGAAGACGGGTGCAAAAGCAAGATTTGGGACCCCGGAATCCAATCTAGAAATCAGCACTCTTGGGGCCTTATCACATGCTTTAACTTACTTGAAGGCTTTTTGCGCATAGTTTGGGATCCCGGAGGACATTGGAATCATAAACATTGGTGGAGATTCCTGGATGAGTTCATGCATAAGCCACCATAACAAAGGATTCCCCAAATGTCCAACTTAAGGACAATAACTAAAAGTGCTTGGTGGGAGACAACCCACCGTGGTATGATCGTTCCTTTTTCATTTTTATTTAGTTTTATTTGTTTTTGAGTTTTATTTTATTTTATCGAACCTGGAGTTTTGCATCACATTCATATTAACACTGCATTCAGCATTTTCTTTTCAGATTAAAAAAAAATGCCACGCGACGCCACCGCATCAGCGACGCCTCCGCGTCGCAAGGAGAGGGGAGAAAATAAAAACGAACAGAGAGTCACGCTGGAGCGTGGCTGGAGGCGTGCCAGTGGCACAAATCAACCCACGCGACCGCGTCGCCGACGCGTCCGCGTCACATGGGAACTTTGGCCTCCCACGCGACCGCGTCACCCACGCGGCCGCGTGCCATGTAAATCGACGTCACAAGGGTGCATGGCCGAAGGTTAAGCTGGAATGGGGCTGGACTCGTGCTGGAAGCCCAAGCCCTCCCACGCGTCTGCGTCATATTGGAAATAGGCCATCCACGCGATCGCGTCAACCACGCGACCGCGTCACCCAGATTTTTTGCAAAAATACATCTCAAACAGAGAGTTGTGCGAATGCGAGGCTGCACTCGGGCCAATCGCACAAATCAAGCCACGCGATCACATGACCCACGCATCCGCGTCACCTGACCTTATCGCGCACCACGCGACCGCGTCACTCACGCGTCCGCGTCGCCAGCGTCGCACAACCTATCCAGATTAGTGCCAATTATCTTATTTTTCTTTCCCAATCCTACTTTCTTCTATCTTTTCTTCTTTCTTCTTTCTTTCTTACTTTATTTCTTTCCCTTCTCATTCTTCTTATCTTTTATTTTATTTTATTTATTTGCATACTTTCATTCATTGCATTTTAATTTTGTGCATATTTTTATTTTTCTGAAATTATTGGTGTTCAAATATTCTTATTCAACTGTTATATCTTTTCTGGTATTATCTTGGTGCTTATGACTTGTTTTATTCTGATTGGGTAACATTATTTAAATCAATGCTAATTTTTATGATACTTGTACTCCTCTTGCATTGACATGTACTTATATTGATATATTCATTACCCACACTCTTCCCCATTGTTGCAAATTTTGCACCATTGGTATGCCATGGCTTCTATTGTTTTCTCACGTACATGTTGAAGCTTCCATGTAAATGAGACCCTTTTCATTTGGTATTAACCCAACCATACTTCATTTATTTTCTTATCTCTATTATTGGGTTACCTTTCTTCCCTTTTTCTTTCAGGATGGCCACCAGGAAGAAAACCGGAAGACGTTTACATGGGGAGACAGACAAGTCCATCTGCACAATCCTTAGAGAAAAGCAACAGTTGAAACAACCCGTCCACCTGCACATCTCAGTATGCACCGAGGACGATGCAATCTTTAACTGTGGGGAGGTCGATACCGATCTCCATCGGTTAGTACTTTCCTGTCTCAAACACTAATATTTTATTTTCTTTGTTAATTGTTACATTTGCATATTTAATTGCATGTTTATTTGATTTTATGCATTTAGTTACTACTTGGTTGAAGTAATATTTTCTTTTTCAAGAAAATTTTATAATATTTCACTAATTTAAATTGAAAAAATTTTTTTTGCTAAACTTGTTTGGAAGTTGTATTTGGAACATGGTTTTTGAGCTAAAGAACACACAACCTGTGAGATTTGAGCTTATTTATATGGTTACATTATTTAACCATAAATATTTTATTCCTGTGTGTTCCCTTCTCTATGATTGTAATCTTTACTTTGTTCCATTCTATATGTCCAATATTTAGTATATTTACATGCTTGCATATGATTGAGGCCATTGTTTGATTTTAGCTCACTTATCCCAAAATTAGCCTACCTTTTACATCACCCTTGTTAGCCCCCTTGAGCTTTTAAATCCCTTCTGTTTTATAACCACATTACTAGCCTTAAGCAGAAAAACAAAATAAGAATCCCAAGTTGAATCCTTGGTTAGCTTAAGATAGATATTGTGTAAAATTTAAGTGTGGGGAATTTTATGGGAACATGGGATGATATGAAAAAGTAAGGAATTAAATTGAATAAGTCATTTGAAAATTTGGGAAGCATGCTCATGTGAAATCAAAATAATTAAATTACCATGTGCATTGAAGAAAAATATATTAAGTAATTAAATAAGGGGATACAAAAAAATAATTAAAAAAAAGAGAGAAAAATGAAAAAAAATATATATTACCCCAAATGCAAAATAAAAAGAATCAATGCACATGGGACAAAATTCAAAAATAAGTTTGATACATGAGCATGTAATACAAGTGAGAAAAATTTGGGTAGTTAGGTACAGTATTTTAAAATTGTATAAAGTATGTATATGTTAGGTGAAAAGACCTCATGATGTTTGCATTGGTATACTAAATTTTGTTGATTGGTTAGATGAAGAACAAAGTTTTAGAAAGCATGATTAGAGAAGACTAGAGTGAATTACCCTATACACTTGAGAGATTAGAGTGATATACACTTCCAGTGAGGGTTCAACGCTTAAATTCTATGTTCCCTGCTTTCATGAGCTGTCTTCTTACAAGTTCACTTGCTTTTTATTGTATGATTTGAATTAGTGGAAATTAGTTTGTATTTGTCTTGGAGAACTTATTTACTCTTAACCAAGTAAGTAAAAGTATTTAGCATGTAGTTGCATTCATAGGTTGCATTTCATACCATTCCTCTTCATCTTTATAGCTTCTCTTGAGCTTAGCATGAGGACATGCTAGTGTTTAAGTGTGGGGAGATTGATAAACCACTATTTTATGGTTTATCTTGTACTCAATTAAGTGGTTTTTATTAACTCTTTACCCACTTATTCATACTATTTGCATGGTTTTATATTTCCTTCCTAATTATGTGTTTTGATTGAAAAAATGCTTCTTTGATCTTATATTTGCTTATTATTAATCCTCTCTTATTACCATTAGATGCCTTGATATGTGTGTTAAGTGATTTCAAAGATTACAGGGCAGGAATGGTTTAGAGGATGGAAAGGAAGCATGGAAAAGTGGAAGGAATACAAGAAGTTGAAGAAACTGCAAAGCTGTCAGCCTGACCTCTTCGCATTCAAACAGTCATAACTTGAGCTACGGAGGTCTAAACGACAGGGTTCCAGTTGCGTTAGAAAGCTAACGTCTGGGGCTTCGATTTGATATATAATACGCTATAGTTTCCCTGACGCTAGGTGATGCGACCGTGTGCTCCATGCGGCCACGTTGCAGTGACGGAATTCCAACGTGGTTGAATTTGAGACCAGCGAATTCTGGGCTGTTTCTGACCCAGTTCTCGGCCCAGAAAACACAGATTAGAGGCTATAAAGTGGAGGAATACATCCATTCAAAAAAAAAGGCTCTCATAATTCACAATTTTAGGAGTAGATGTAGTTTTTAGAGAGAGAGGTTCTCTCATCTCTCTTAGGATTAGGATTTAGGACTTTTCTTAGTTTTAGGAGCGACTCTCAATCCCAGGTTCTTTATTTTTATTTATTTCTCCAATTTAATTTATGAACTTTTCCATGTTATGATTTGAATATTTTATTTAATATAATTTGAGGTATTTCAGACTTATGATTGCTCTCTTTAATTTATTAATGCTCTGTGTTTATCCAAATTATTTTCATTCAAGTAGACTTTCTTCCCTTTTGGCTTTGGTTAAATAATTGGAGACTCTTGAGTTATCAAACTCATTGTTGATTAAAAATTGGAATTCTTCAAGAATTAATTTGAGTTCCACTAACTCTAACTTTTCCTAAGGAAAGACTAGGAATTGAGGAATCGGAATTAATTCATCCACTTAACTTACCTTCATAGTTAGAGATTAACAAAGTGGGAGAAAAATCCAATTCTCATCACAATTGATAAGGATAACCAGGATAGGACTTCCGATTCTCATACCTTACCAGCAGTTTATTTTACAGTTATTTATTTATTTTTATTGCTTGAAAATATACCTGTGCGCATTGCCCAAACTCCAGAAACCCAATTTACAAACTCATAACCAATAATAAGAACTTACCTCCCTGCAATTCCTTGAGAAGACAACCCGAGGTTTGAATACTCGGTTATCAATTTCAAAGGGGTTTGTTACTTGAGACAACCAAAACGTTTGTAAGAAAGGTTGATTGCTTGGTTTAGTAACTATACTTACAACGAGAGTTTTTATAACCTCTAAACCATCAATCTTCAATTCTTCAGAGATCAATGACCATGGCCCATGGCATTGATCACATACAACCTACCATAGAAGAAGTCATTCACAAGCAGAGAAGACAGTCATACCAGAATTAATTCAAAAAGACTAAGCAACTCCAATCATTTACCTTATTCCTATTACTCTTTTCATAGTTTACACAAATTCTGAGTTCTAATTACTCTTTTTTTTCTATTCCCATTACTGACTCTATTTGATATAAAAACTAATTTATACAATATTAAAACACGTCCAATCCATCTTATCTGTCTGACTAAGACTTGCAGGATAACCATAGCTTGCTTCAAGCCAACAATCCTCATGGGATCGACCCTGACTCGCTCAGGTATTACTTGGACGACCCAGTGCACTTGCTGGTACAACAGTATGAATGTGTGGGGATTCATGCTACCACTCATACTGACTCTCTACCTTGCCTCCGCCGCGCACGGCTCCCTCCTCCCGAAGTTTTTGGAGGTTGTCCTCATCCAACCTAGAAGGCATACCAAAAACATCGGAAGTTACCCAACGGTAACGATCCGGTATACCCCCATCCAGGAAGACCAAACTCGCGTTCATCCCTCCGCCGAATCATACCTGTTCATACCCCAGGTCGAGCTATGCGATCTGGGTTAGACGAAGACCAGAACGACCGACCTCTTACAAGGCTGGCTCGTCACCGACCTCTTCCTAAATAGCTCGGCCAAATCACCATGTAGGCCCAAAGCAAAGGATCACCGTTCACCAAAAGGCGGTGGACTAAAAGATAAAGATCTCCTCCATAAAACATAAGATAAGATAACAAACTTATCTCAAGGAAGGTCACTCCCCACTACTATAAATACGCTGGAGCACCCAGGTATAGCACACACTCTAATTCTACACAAAAAACCTGCCTAAACCCCGTGCTAACTTAAGCATCAGAGTCTCTTGCAGGTACTACCACCCTCCGGTGATCAAGGATCAGTAGCATTTCAAGATTCAGCAAGTCAGACCCAGCAGCTCCGATCTCACTTGAAGATCTTATCCGAGATCGACCTTCAGTTTCAGGTAACCCTCGAAACATTGGCGCCGTTGCCGGGGAGCCTGGAAGTCATCCCACTGTCATGGCAGACAACCCTGACAATGATCATGATTCCGGTTTGGAAGAAAGAACACTGCATAAGAACACGGATCCTGCATCCAAGGAAACACCTCAATTCAAGTGAGACAAGCAAACCCCAAACACAGATATCTTAGATGCAATCCGTGAATAATGGGATCACCTTAAACAGCTCGAACAGGAAGCTGAACGGCAGCGAGAGGCCGAGAGAGACCTCTGGAAAGAAACAAGACGGTGTCAAGAGCTAGAGGACAAGCTCTTAAAGCTCGAAGCCGACCTCAAAACTAAGACCATTCGATCCAGCCGTGAAGATAGCCCCCACAAGGACCAAGACCCGTTCACAAAGGTGATCATGAACGCTAAAGTTCCAAAGGACTTCAAAGCCCCCGACATGACCCTGTATGACGGTAAGTCTGATCCAAGCCATCGTCTCAGCAATTTCAGAAGTCGAATGTATCTTACAGATGCCTCAAATGCAATCCGTTGTAAAGCCTTCCCAAACACTTTAACCAAGACGGTGATAAAGTGGTGCGACAGCTTGCCGCCAAGATCAATAGCAAGCTTCGATGACCTCGCCAAGAAATTCTTAGCTAGATTCTCCATCCAAAAAGACAAAGCCAAGCATGCTCCAAGTCTGCTAGGGATTAAGCAAGGAGATCGGGAAAGCCTCCGCAACTGCATGGAAAGATTCAATAAAGCATGTCTTGACATAAAAATCTTCCAACAGAAGTAGCCATCATGGGTCTCATCAATGGCCTATGAGAAGGACCCTTTAGTCATTCTATATCCAAAAAGCATCTAACATCCCTCAATGAGGTTCAAGAACGGGCAGAAAAATACATTAATATGGAGGAAAACTCCCGATTAGGAGAAACCTACAAGACTGGATTCTCCTACCCACCTCGGGACAAGGATAAAGAATTCAGGAAGAAATAAGACCAACCCACTGAGAAATCCAGAAAGTACCACAACTACACCCCTCTTCGGGTGTCTCTCGTGGACGTTTATCGGGAGAGGAGGAAGTCGAACAGAGTATTTGAATACCACCGAATCTACGGGCATTCCACCAATGATTGCTATGACCTAAAGAATGTCATAGAAAAATTGGCACGAGAAGGGAGATTAGATCAGTTTTTAGCCAACAGAGCGGACGAACCAAAAAAGAGAAGAAGGGACGAAGAGGTTGGACGAGCTGAACGTCCCCCTCACACCCCTGAGATGCATGTTCACATGATAAATGGAGGATTCTCAGGAGGAGGGATTTCTAGGTCGTCCCGCAAAAGACACCTTAAAGAGGGGTACCATGTTGGAGGAGGGGACAGGTTGGTCGACCTCCCCACTATTACCTTCACTCAAGAAGACGCCGTGGGCATCATCTTAGGGCATGATGACCCTATGGTTGTTACCATAATACTTGCCAATGCCAACCTCCACCAAACGTTGGTCGACCAAGGAAGCTCTGCAGATATAATGTTCAAATCCGCCTTTGACAAGCTCGTCCTACAAGAAAAAGAACTCAGAGCGTATCCAAATAGCTATTTGGGCTAGGAGATGCCCCAATTCAGCCATTAGGGTACATCCCCCTACACACAACCTTTGGAAAAGGAACTCGGTCTAGGACGTTAAGCATAGACTACATCGTAGTCGATGTGAGCTCAGCCTACAATGCTCTAATAGGTTGGACAACACTGAACTAGCTCGCCGCGGTGGTTTCCACTCCACACCTATGCATGAAGTTCCAAACTTCGGAAGGGATCGCTACCGTAAAGTTAGACCAAAAACTCGTGAGACACTGTTATAACGAAAGTCTGAACCTTAAAGGTGATCCCAGAGGAAAGAAAATCAATACTATAGAACTCGGGGGAATCCGAGCTCGCGAAGAACTTTGCCCTCAGCCAGAAGGTGAAACCAAAGAAGTTCAAATTGGTGACACACAGGACAAAACAATAATCATAGGGGCGAATTTGAATGAAGATCTAAAGAAGCCGCTAACAAAGCTCCTAAAGGACAACTCCGACCTCTTTGCATGGAAGGCCGCCGACATGCCCGGTATTGATCCCGAATTAATGTGTCATAAGTTAGCCGTATATCCTGGGTCTCCCCCAGTACAACAGAAGCATAGGAAGCTTGGCCCAGAAAGATCACAAGCTGTATTGGTCAAGAAGTCAAATGGGAAGTGGCGGATGTGCACTGACTACACCGACCTCAATAAAGCCTGCCCAAAGGACCCCTACCCACTCCCGAACATAGACACACTAGTCGATGCTTCATCAGGATATAAGTACCTCTCCTTCATGGCCGCTTACTCGGGATACAATCAAATCCCGATGTATCAACCGGACCAGGAGAAAACCTCATTCCTAAAGTGGTTTGACAATTTTCTGCCAAGGTTAATAGCAAGCTTTGATGACCTCGCCAAGAAATTTCTAGCTAGATTCTCTATCCAGAAAGTTAAAGCCAAGCATGCCCCAAGCCTGTTAGGGATTAAGCAAGGAG
Organism: Arachis ipaensis; assembly: GCF_000816755.2. Taxonomy (NCBI): domain Eukaryota; kingdom Viridiplantae; phylum Streptophyta; class Magnoliopsida; order Fabales; family Fabaceae; genus Arachis; species Arachis ipaensis. Next base: position 84,173,346 of record NC_029792.2, on the reverse strand, counting down.
ATCGGGAAAGCCTCCGCAACTACAAGGAAAGATTCAACAAAGCATGTCTGGACATACAAAGTCTGCCAATAGAAGCAGCCATCATAGGTCTCATCAATGGCCTACGAGAAAGATCCTTTAGCCCCTCCATATCTAAAAAGCACCCAACATCCCTGAACGAGGTACAAGAACGGGCAGAAAAGTATATTAATATGGAGGAGAACTCTCGACTAGGAGAAACCTTAAAATATGGATTCTCCTACCCACCTCGGGACAAGGATAAAGAGTCCAGAAAAAAGAAGACCAGTCTACTGAAAAACTTAGAAAATACCACAACTACAACCCCCCTCAGGGTGTCTCTTGTGGATGTCTACAAAGAGATATGCAACACTGAGAAGATCTCGCCCCCTCGTTCGATTAAGCATAAAAGAGGAAGAAATCGGACAGAGTATTGTGAATACCACCGAGTCTACGGGCACCCCACCAATGAATGCTACGACCTAAAAAACATCATAGAGAAGCTAGCCCAGGAAGGAAGACTAGACAGGTTCCTGGCCAACAAAACAGATGAACCGTAGAAGCGAAGAAGGGACAAAGAGGTCGGACGAGCTGAACGTCTCCCTCACACCCCTGATAAGCATGTTCACATAATAAATGGTGGATTCGCAGGAGGAGGGATCTCTAAGTCATCCCGTAAAAGACACCTCAAAGAGGTATACCATGTTGGAGGAGGGGACAGGTCATCCGACCTTCCCACTATTACTTTTACCCCAGAAGACGCCACAGGCATCATCCCAAGGCATAATGATCTCATGGTCATTACCATCATACTCACCAATGCTAATCTCCACTGAACATTGGTAGACCAACGAAGCTCCGCAGACATCTTGTTCAAATCCACCTTCGACAAGCCCGGCCTGCAAGATAAAGAGTTCAGAGCATATCCAAATAGCTTCTTCGGACTTGGAAACACCCCAATTCAACCACTAGGATACGTCTCACAGCATACAACCTTTGGAAAAGAAACTAGGTCAAGGACACTAAACATAGACTACGTCGTAGTCAACATGAGCTCAGCTTATAACGCCCTTATAGGTCGAATAACGCTGAACCAGCTCGTCGCAGTAGTCTCCACTCCACATATGTGCATGAAGTTCCCAACTCCAGAAGGGATCGCCACGATAAAAGGAGACCAAATTTTGTGCGACGCTACTACAACAAAAGTCTGAACCTCAAAGGCAACCCCAGAGGAGAGGAAATCAACACCATCGAACTCGGGAGAGTTCGAGCTCGCAAAGAACTTCATCCACAACCTGAGGGTGAGACCAAAGAAGTCCAGATCGGGGATGCCCAGGATAAAATAACAAATATAGGGGCAACCTTAAAGGAAGACTTAAGGAGCCACTGATACAGTTCCTAAAGGATAATGCCGATCTCTTTGCATGGAAGGCTGCAGACATGCCCGGCATAGATCCCAAGTTAACGTGCCATAAGCTGGCTGTGTATCCTGGATCTCGGCAAGTGCAACAGAAGCACAGGAAGCTTGGCTCAGAAAGGTCCAAAGCTGTGGAAGAGCAGGTACAAGCCTTACTGGAGGCAGGGTTCATAAGGGAGATCGAGTACCCATTATGGCTAGCCAATGTCGTCTTGGTAAAGAAGTCAAATCGAAAGTGGCGAATGTGTACCGACTACACCGACCTCAATAAGGCTTGCCCTAAGGACCCCTATGGTGCACGAAATTGTGATCATCACTGGCGCCAACAACTTGGTACGCACAATTGTAATCTCAACTCTTTGTCACAACTCCACACAACTAACCAGCAAGTGCACTGGGTCGTCCAAGTAATAAACCTTACGTGAGTAAGGGTCGATCCCACAGAGATTGTCGGCTTGAAGCAAGCTATGGTCATCTTGTAAATCTCAGTCAGGCAGATTCAAATGATTATGGAGAATTGATAATTAAAATATGAATAAAATATAATATAAGATAGAGATACTTATGTAATTCATTGGTGAAAATTTCAGATAAGCATATGAAGATGCTTTGTTCCTCCTGAACTTCTACTTTCCTATTGTCTTTATCCAATCATTCATACTCCTTTCCATGGCAAGCTTTATGTTGGGTTTCTCTGTTGTCAATGGCTACCTCCCATCCTCTTAGTGAAAATGGTCCAAATGCACTGTCACCGCACGGCTGATCATCTGTCGATTCTCGATCATGTTGGAATAGGATCCATTGATCCTTTTGCGTTTGTCACTATGCCCAACACTCGCGAGTTTGAAGCTCGTCACAGTCATCCCTTCCCAGATCCTACTCGGAATACCACAGACAAGGTTTAGACTTTCCAGATCTCAAGAATGGCCGCCAATAGTTCTAGCCTATACCACGAAGGTTCTAATATGAGATTAGAAACCCAAGAGATACAGATCCAAGCTTGTTTGCATGTAGAACGGAAGTGGTTGTCAGGCACGCATTCATAGGTGAGAATGGTGATGAGTGTCACAAAATCATAACATTCATCATGTTCTTGAGTGCAAATGAATATCTTGGAGAAGAAATAGGCTTGAGTTGAATAGAAAAACAATAGTACTTTGCATTAATTCATGAGGAACAGCAGAGCTCCACACCTTAATCTATGGTGTGTAGAAACTCCACCGTTGAAAATACATAAGAACAAAAGGTCTAGGCATGGCCGAATGGCCAGCCTCCCAAAGAGGGTTCAATCATCAAAACATGATTAAAAGATAGATTGAAAGATAAAAATACAATAGCAAAAGGTCCTATTTATAGAAAACTAGTAGCTTAGGGTTTACAGAAATAGGTAATTAATGCAGAAATCTTCTTCCGGGACCACTTGGTGTGTGCTTGGGCTGAGCATTAAAGCTTTCACGTGTAGAGATTTTTCATGGAGTTAAACGCTAGCTTTGGTGACAGTTTGGGCGTTTAACTCCAGCTTTTATGCCAGTTCTGGTGTTTTTGACGCCAAAAATTTTATGCTGACTTGGAACGCCGATTGGGGCCATCAAATCTCGGGCAAAATATGGACTATTATATATTGCTGGAAAGCCCAGGATGTCTACTTTCCAACGCAATTGAGAGCGCACCAATTGGCCTTCTGTAGCTCCGGAAAATCCACTTCGAGTGCAGGGAGGTCAGAATCCAACAGCATCTGCATTCCTTTTTCAGCCTCTGAATCAGATTTTTGCTCAGGTCCCTCAATTTCAGCCAGAAAATATCTGAAATCATAGAAAAACACAAAAACTCATAGTAAAGTCCAGAAATGTGATTTTTATTTTAAAAATAATAAAAATATAATAAAAACTAACTAAAATATACTAAAAGCAATGCAAAAAAGCGTATAAATTATCCGCTCATCACAACACCAAACTTAAATTGTTGCTTGTCCCCAAGCAACTAAAAACAAAATAGGATAAAAAGAAGAGAATATACAATAAATTTCGAAAACATCTATGAAGATCAGTCTTAATTAGATGAGCGGGGCTATTAGCTTTTTGCTTCTGAACAGTTTTGGCATCTCACTTTATCCCTTGAAGTTCAGAATGATTAGCTTCTATAGGAACTCAGAATTCAGATAGTGTTATTAATTCTACTAGTTTAGTATGTTGATTCTTGAACACAGCTACTTTATGAGTCTTGGCCGTGACCCTAAGCATTTTGTTTTCCAGTATTACCACCGGATACATAAATGCCACAGACACATAACTGGGTGAACCTTTTCAGATTGTGACTCAGCTTTGCTAGAGACCCCAATTAGAGGTGTCCAGAGCTCTTAAGCACACTCTTTTTTGCTTTTGGACCACGACTTTAACCGCTCAGTCTCAAACTTTTTACTTGACATCTTCACGCCACAAGCACATGGTTAGGGACAGCTTGGTTTAGTCGCTCAGGCCAGGATTTTATTCCTGTGGGCCCTCCTATCCACTGATGCTCAAAGCCTTGGATCCTTTTTATTTTACCCTTACCTTTTGGTTTAAAGGGCTATTGGCTTTTTCTGCTTGCTTTTTCTTTTTTTTTTGCCTCTTTTTTTTTCTTCGCATATATATTTTTTCTGCAAGCTTTTCACTGCTTTTTTCTTGCTTCAAGAATCAATTTTTTTATTTTTCAGATTATCAATAGCATTTCTCCTTTTTTCATCATTCTTTCAAGAGCCAACAATTTTAACATTCATGAACAACAAATTCAAAAATATGCACTGTTCAAGCATTCATTCAGAAAAACAAAAAGTATTGCCACCACATCTAAATAATTAATCTGTCTTAAAATTCGAAATTCATGTACTTCTTTTTCTTTTTGCAATTAAAAACACTTTTTATTTAAGAAAGGTGATGGATTTATAGGACATTCATAGCTTTAAGGCATAGACACTTAGACACTAATGATCATGTAATAAAGACACAAACATAGATAGAACATAAAGCATTAGGAACAAAAAACAGAAAAAAAAAAGAACAAGGAAATTAAAGAATGGGTCCACCTTACTGATGGCGGCTTGTTCTTCCTGTTGAAGGTCCAATGGAACGCTTGAGCTCGTCAATGTCTCTTCCTTGCCTTTGTTGCTCCTTCCTCATGGCTCTTTGGTCTTCTCTAATTTCATGGAGGAGGATGGAATGCTCTTGGTGCTCCACCCTTAGTTGTCCCATGTTGGAACTTAATTCTCCTAGGGAGGTGTTAATTTGCTCCCAATAGTTTTGTGGAGGAAAATACATCCCTTGAGGCATCTCAGAGATTTCATGATGAGGAATTTCCTCATGCTTTTGTCTATGAGTGGGCTCTCTTGTTTACTCCATCCTTTTCTTAGTGATGGGCTTGTCTTCATCAATGAGGATGTCTTCCTCTATGTCAATTCCAGCTGAATTGCAGAGGTGACAAATGAGATGAGAGAAGGCTAACCTTGCCAAAGTAGAGAAATTGTCCGCCACCATGTAGAGTTCTAGGGATATAATCTCATGAACTTCTACTTCCTCTCCAATCATGATGCTATGGATCATGATAGCCCGGTCTATAGTAGCTTCAGACCTGTTGCTAGTAGGAATGATTGATCGTTGGATGAACTCCAACCATCCCCTAGCCACGGGCTTGAGGTCGTGCCTTCTTACTTGAACCGGCTTCCCTCTTGAATCTCTCTTCCATTGAGTGCCCTCTTCACAAATGTCTATGAGGACTTGGTCCAACCTTTGATCAAAGTTGACCCTTCTAGTGTAGGGGCGTGCATCTCCTTACATCATGGGCAAGTTGAATGCCAACCTTACATTTTTCGGACTGAAATCTAAGCATTTCCCCCGGACCATTGTAAGCCAATTCTTTAGGTTCGGGTTCACACTTTGATCATGGTTCTTGGTGATCCATGCATTGGCATAAAACTCTTGAACCATTAAGATTCCGACTTGTTGAATGGGGTTGGTGAGAACTAACCAACCTCTTCTTCGAATCTCATGTCGGATCTCCGGATATTCACCCTTTTTGAGTTTGAAAGGGACCTCAGGGATCACCTTCTTCTTGGCCACAACTTCATAGAAGTGGTCTTGATGCACCCTTGAGATGAATCTCTCCATCTCCCATGACTCGGAGATGGAAGCTTTTGCCTTCCCTTTCCTCTTTCTTGAGGTTTCTCCGGCCTTTGGTGCCATAAATGGTTATGGAAAAACAAAAAGTAACGCTTTTTACCACACCAAACATAGAAGGTTTACTCGTCCTCGAGCAAAAGAAGAAAGAAAAGAGTAGAAGAAGAAAATGGAGGATATGTAAGGGGTTTTGTGGTTCGGCCGAGAAGTAGTGTGTATGATGTGTAAAAATGAATGAGTGAAGATGGGTTTATACAGGAGTGGAGAGAGGGGTAGGGTTCGGCCATGTATGGGTGGGTTTGGGAGGGAAAGTGGTTTGAATTTGAATGGTGAGGTAGGTGGGGTTTTATGATGGATGGATGTGGATTGGTGAAGAGATTATGGAGAAGAGGGTAGGATTTGATAGGTGAGGGGATTTTTTGGGGAAGAGGTATTCAGGTGATTGGTGAAGGATATTTGGGGAATGTATGAAGAAGAGAGAGAGGATGAGGTAGGTGGGGATCCTGTGGGATCCACAGATCCCGAGGTGTCAAGGATTTCTCATCCCTGCACCATGTTGGCGTGTAAACACCCCCTTGATTGCTAATCCTGGCGTTAAACGCCAGGTTGCTGCCCATTTCAGGCGTTTAACGCCAGCTTTTCTCCCCTTTCTGGCATTTAAACGCCATCTTTTCTCCCTTTTCTGGCGTTAAACAGTAGTCTGGTGCCCATTTCTGGCATTAAACGCCCAGAATGGTGCCAGACTAGGCGTTTAACGCCCATTCTGCTACCCTTACTGGCGTTTAAACGCTAGTAAGTTTCTCCTCCAAGGTGTGCTATTTTTAATACTATTTTTCATTCTATTTTTGCTTTTTCAGTTATTTTTGTGGCTTCACATGATCATCAACCTACAGAAAATATAAAATAACAATAAGAAATAGATGTAATAAAATTGGGTTGCCTCCCAACAAGCACTTCTTTAATGTCAATAGCTTGACAGTGGGCTCTCATGGAGCCTCACAGATACTCAGAGCATGATGATGGCCTCCCAACACCAAACTTAGAGTTTGAATGTGGGGGCTCTATTTGACTCTGCATTGAGAGAAGCTTTTCATGCTTCCTCTCCATGGTTACAGAGGGAGATCCTTGAGCTTTAAACACAAGGGAGTCATCATTCACTTCAAGGACCAATTCTCCTCTGTCAACATCAATCACAGCTTTTGTTGTGGCTAGGAAGCGTCTACCAAGGATGATGGATTCATCCATACACTTCCCAGTGTCTAGAATTATGAAATCAGCAGGGATGTAGTAGCCTTCAACCTTTACCAAGACATCCTCTACAAGTCCATAAGCCTATTTTCTTGAATTGTCTGCCATCTCTAGTGAGATTTTTGTAGCTTGTACCTCAAGGATCCCTAGCTTCTCCATTATAGAGAGTGGCATGAGGTTTATACTTGACCCCAGGTCACACAGAGCCTTCTCAAAGATCGTGGTGCCTATGGTACAAGGTATTGAGAACTTTCCAGGATCCTGTCTCTTCTGAGGTAATCTCTGCCTAGTCAAGTCATTAAGTTCTTTAGTGACCAAGGGGGGTTCATCCTCCCAAGTCTCATTACAAAATAACTTGGCATTTAGCTTCATGATTGCTCCAAGGTACTTAGCAACTTGCTCTTCAGTAACATCTTCATCCTTTTCAGAGGAAGAATACTCATCAGAGCTCATGAATGGCAGAAGTAAATTCAATGAAATCTCTATGTCTCAGTGGGAGCCTCAGATTCCCATGGTTCCTCATTAGGGAACTCCTTGGAGGCCAGTGGACGTCCATTGAGGTCTTCCTGAGTGGAAATAACTGCCTTTTCTTCCTCTCCAGGTTCGGCCGTGTGGGTTATGTTGATGGCCTTGCACTCTCTTTTTGGGTTCTCTTCTGTATTACTTGGGAGAGTACTAGGAGGGAGTTCAGTAATTTTCTTACTCAGTTGACCCACTTGTGCCTCTAAATTTCTAATGGAGGACCTTGTTTCAGTCATGAAACTTTGAGTGGTTTTAATTAGATCAGAGACTATGGTTGCTAAGTCAGAGTGGCTCTGCTTAGAATTCTCTGTCTGTTGCTGAGAAGATGATGGAAAAGTTTTGCTATTGCTAAACCTATTTCTTCCACCATTACTGTTGTTGAAGCCTTGTTGAGGCCTCTATTGGTCCTTCCATGAGAGATTTGGATGATTTTCCCATGAAGGATTATAGGTGTTTCCATAGGGTTCTCCCATGTAATTCACCTTTTCCATTGCTGGGTTCTCAGGATCATAAGCTTCTTTTTCAGATGAAGCTTCTTTGGTACTGCCTGTTGCTGCTTGCATTCCAGATAGACTCTGAGAAATCATATTGACTTGCTGAGTCAATATTCTGAGCCAATATGGCATTCAGAGTATCAATCCCAAGAACTCCTTTCTTCTGATTTGTCTCATTATTCACAGGATTCCTTTCAGAAGTGTACATGAATTGGTTATTTGCAACCATCTCAATGAGTTCCTGAGCTTCTGTAGGCGTCTTCTTCAGATGAAGAGATCCTCCAGCAGAGCTGTCCAATGACATCTTGGACAGTTCAGACAGACCATCATAGAAGATACCTATGATGCTCCATTCTGAAAGCATGTCAGAAGGACACCTTTCTAATCAGTTGCTTGTATCTTTCCCAAGCCTCATAGAGGGATTCACCTTCCTTTTGTCTGAAGGTCTGGACTTCCACTCTAAGCTTACTCAATTTTTGAGGTGGAAAGAATTTGGCCAGAAAAGCACTGACCAGCTTTTCCCAAGAGTTTAGGCTTTCCTTAGGTTGTGAATCCAACCATATTCTAGCTCTGTCTCTTATAGCAAAGGGAAAAAGCATAAGCCTATAGACCTCGGGATCAACCCCATTGGTCTTGACAGTGTCACAGATTTGCAAGAATTCAGCTAAGAACTGATGAGGATCTTCCAATGAAAGTCCATGAAACTTGCAATTCTGTTACATTAGAGAAACTAATTGAGGCTTAAGCTCAAAGTTGTTTGCTCCAATGGCAGGAATTGAGATGCTTCTTCCATAGAAATTGGAAGTTGGTGTAGTGAAATCACCAAGCACCTTCCTTGGATTGTTGTTATTGTTGTTATTTTCGGCTGCCATGTCTTCTTCTTGTTTGAAAATTTATGTTAGGTCCTCTACAGAGAGTTGTGCTTTAGCTTCTCTTAGCTTTCTCTTTAAGGTCCTTTTAGGTTCAGGATCAGCTTAAACAAGAATGCCTTTGTCCTTGCTCCTGCTCATATGAAAGAGAGGAGAAGAAAGTATGGAATCCTCTATGTCACAGTATAGAGATTCCTTGAGGTGTCAGAGGAAAAGAAGAATAGAAGGAGAATGTAGAGATGAGAATTCGAACTTATAGAGAGAGAGTCCGAATTATTGATAGTGGAGGAGTGTTAGTTCTTAAATAGAAGAATGTGAAAAGAGGGGAAGAATTTTCGAAATTAAATTTAAAAAGATTTTGAAATAATTAAAAGAAATTTTAAAAAAATTGATTGATGATTTTCGAAAATAAAAATTGAGAAAGTAATTAAGTGATTTTGAAAAAGATTTTGAAATTTGAAATAAAAAAGATATGATTGAAATAATTTTTGAAAAAGATGTGATTGAGAAGATATGATTGAAAATCAATTTAAAAAAAGAAGTTTTTAAAATTAAAGTTGATTACTTGACTAACAAAAAATTAAAAGATATGATTCTAGAATTTAAAATTTGATCATTTCTTAATAGGCAAGTAACAACTTGAAAATTTTGAATTAAATCATTAATTGTAGCAAGGATTTTCGAAAATAAAATAAGAAAAAATGGAAAGGATTTAATTTTGAAAAGATATGATTGAAAAGATATAACTTAAAAAAGATTTGATTTTGAAAAATTATGAAAATTTAAAAAATATTTGATTTAAAAACAAAATCTTCCCTCTTGTGCCATCCTGGCGTTAAACGCCCAGAATGGTATCCATTCTGGCGTTTAACGCCCAAAATACTACCCTTTTGGGTGTTTAACGCCCAGCCAAGTACCCTGGCTGGCTTTTAAATGCCAGTTTTCCTTCCTCACTGGGCGTTTTGAACGCCCAGCTTTTTCTCTGTAATTCCTCTACTGAATGTTCTGAATCTTCAATTCTCTGTATTAATAACTTGAAAAGACACAATTTTGAAATTTTTTTTTGAATTTTTAATGACGAAAAACAACAAAATAAAACTAATCATGTAAAACTAAGATCAAATAAACAATGCATGCAGGACACCAAACTTAGAAATTTTTATATTAGATACACTAACAAATTGAGAATGCATATGAAAAATAACAAAACACACAAAACAAGAGAAATTAAAGATCAGAGCAAGGAAATCATCAAGAACAACTTGAAGATTAATAAAGAACAAAATTCATACATTCGAAAAATGTAGGGAATTAAATAAAATATGCAGGACACCAAACTTAAAAATTGACACTAGACTTAAACAAGAAACACAAATTATTTTTGGTTTTATGATTTTATTAATTTTTTTTTGCAATTTTTCGAAAATTAATTTGGAAAAAGAAAAATAAGGATTTCAAAATTTTTAACAAGAATTCCAGGAATCATGCAATGCTAGTCTAAAACTCCGGTCCAGGAATTAAACATGGCTTACTAGCCAGCCAAGCATTCAGTGAAATTAAGCTTCGGTCCAAAACACTAGACATGGCCAATGGCCAGCCAAGCTTTAGCAGATCATTACTTTCAACAGCAAGATTGATAGAAATCAACAAGCTCTTGTGATGATAAGTTGAAACCTCGGTCCAAAAATTTAGACATGGTTTCACAACCAGCCAGACTTCAACAGATCATCATGAAACTCTAGAATTCATTCTTAAAAACTCTGAAGAACAGAATAGAAATATTTTTCTTTTGAAATTTTTTCGAAAATAAAAAGTAAAAAGCTTAAACATAAAATAAAATTACCTAATCTGAGGAACAAGATGAACCGTCAGTTGTCCAAACTCGAACAATCCCCGGCAACGGCACCAAAAACTTGGTGCACGAAATTGTGATCATCAATGGCGCCAACAACTTGGTACACACAATTGTAATCTCAATTCTTTGTCACAACACCGCACAACTAACCAGCAAGTGCACTGGGTCGTCCAAGTAATAAACCTTACGTGAGTAAGGGTCGATCCCACGGAGATTATCGGCTTAAAGCAAGCTATGGTCATCTTGTAAATCTCAGTCAGGCGGATTCAAATGGTTATGGAGAATCGATAATTAAAATATGAATAAAATATAAAATAAGATAGAGATACTTATGTAATTCATTGGTGAGAATTTCAGATAAGCGTATGAAGATGCTTTGTTCCTTCTGAACTTCTGCTTTCCTATTGCCTTCATCCAATCATTCATACTCCTTTCCATGGCAAGTTTTATGTTGGGTTTTACCGTTGTCAATGGCTACCTCCCATCCTCTCAGTGAAAAAGGTCCAAATGCGTTGTCACCACACGGCTAATCATCTATCGGTTCTTGATCATGTTGGAATGGGATCCATTGATCCTTTTGCGTCTGTCACTACGCCCAACACTCGCGAGTTTGAAGCTCGTCACAGTCATTCCTTGCCAGATCCTACTCGGAATACCACAGACAAGGTTTAGACTTTCTGGATCTTAGGAATGGCCGCCAATAGTTCTAGCCTATACCACGAAGGTTCTAATCTGAGATTAGAAACCCAAGAGATACATATTCAAGCTTATTTGCATGTAGAACGGAAGTGGTTGTCAGGCACGTGCTCATAGGTGAGAATGATGATGAGTGTCACATAATCATCACATTCATCATGTTCTTGGGCATAAGAACAAAAGGTCTAGGCATGGCCGAATAGCCAGCCTCCCAAAGAGGGTTCAATCATCAAAACATGATTAAAAGATAGATTAAAAGATAAAAATACAATAGCAAAAGGTCCTATTTATAGAAAACTAGTAGCCTAGGGTTTATAGAAATAGGTAATTAATGCAGAAATATTCTTCCGGGCCCACTTGGTGTGTGCTTGGGCTGAGCATTAAAGCTTTCACGTGTAGAGACTTTTCTTGGAGTTAAACGCCAGCTTTGGTGCCAGTTTGGGCATTTAACTCCAGCTTTTATGCCAGTTCTGGCGTTTTGACGCCAGAAATTTTATGCTGACTTGGAATGCCGGTTTGGGCCATCAAATCTCAAGCAAAGTATGGACTATTATATATTGCTGGAAAGCCCAGGATGTCTACTTTCCAACGCAATTGAGAGCGCGCCAAATGGGCTTCGAGTGCAGGGAGGTCAGAATCCAATAGCATCTGCAGTCCTTTTTCAGCCTCTGAATCAGATTTTTGCTCAGGTCCCTCAATTTCAGCCAGAAAATACCTGAAATCATAGAAAAACACAAAAAATCATAGTAAAGACCAGAAATGTGATTTTTATTTAAAAACTAATAAAAATATAATAAAAACTAACTAAAATATACTAAAAACATACTAAAAACAATGCAAAAAAGCGTATAAATTATCCGGTCATCACCCTACCCGCTCCCGAATATAGACACTCTAGTGGATGCCTCTTCCAGATACAAGTACCTCTCTTTCATGGATGTTTATTTGGGATACAACCAAAATCCAATGTATCCACCCGACCAAGAAAAGACCTCATTCCTAACTCCAAAGGCAAATTACTGTTACATAGACATGCCATTTGGACTCAAAAACGCAGGAGCTACATACCAAAGATTGATGAACAAAGTCTTTGCTGACCACATCGGGAAGCTAATGGAGGTTTATGTAGATGACATGCTGGTAAAAACACAAAGCGAGGAATTGTTGTTATCCGACCTCACTAAAGTGTTTGACACCATAAGAAAGCATGGCATGCGACTTAACCCCGCAAAGTGCACCTTCGCGGTAGAAGCCAGAAAATTCTTGGGTTTCATGGTCACCCAAAGAGGAATCGAGGTGAAACTGGATAAATGCCAGGCTATACTCAACATGAAAATTCTGACCTGCGTCAAAGAGGTACAACAGCTCAACGGAAGACTAGCAGCCCTATCCAGATTTCTAGCCGGATCAGCTATAAGATCTCTCCCTTTTTATGCAACATTAAGGAAGGAAAAGATGTTTGAATGGACTCCAGAGTGCGAACAAGCCTTCCAAGATTTCAGGAAATGTCTGGGGAAACCACCCATCCTTACCCGACCACGGGAAGGTGAAGAACTCATAATATATCTCGCTGTAGGAAGTCAGACAATAGCATCGGCACTAATCAGAGAAGACGAAAGTGGCCAACAACCCATATACTTCATTAGTAAGGCTCTACATGGGGCTGAAATAAACTATCAAAAGATAGAAAAATTTGCTTACGCCCTCATACTCACTTCTCGACTACTCCGCCCCTACTTCCAGGCTCACACTATCAGAGTACGCACCAACCAACCTATTAAACGCATCTTACAAAAAACAAATATGGATGGAAGAATCCTACAATGGGCAGTCGAGTTATCCAAGTTCAACCTCAAATATGAAGCACAGACAGCTATTAAATCACAGTACCTGGCCGACTTCATCGCAGAGTATATTGACACCTCGGGTACCCCCTATAGAATGGAATCTATATGTAGATGGCTCCTCAAACAAAACCGAGAGTGGCGCAGGCATAATTATAGAGAGTGACCAGGGGACCCAAATTGAGCTCTCTTTAAAGTTTGAGTTCTCTGCCTCAAATAATCAAGCTGAATACGAGGCACTATTGGCTGGTTTAAGGCTGGCTAAGAAGGTAGGAGTTCAAAAGCTTAAAATCTTTAGTATTCATAAGTAGTCACCTAACAAATAGAAGGGAGTTACCAAGCTAAAGATCCCACCATGAAAAAAATACCTGGACAAAACCAGAAAATAGTTCGGACAATTCGGGGGATATGAGGTCCGACATATACCTCGGGAACATAATGTCCGAGCTGATGCACTTTCAAAACTAGCCATCACCAGACCAAGGGGAAATAATAGAAGCCTCATCCAAGAAATACTGCAAAGCCCATCAATCTCGGAAGAAGAAAAGATCCTAACCATATCAGGTCAGGATCAAGGATAGATGACTCTCATAATCAACTACCTCAAGTCTGAGACATTTCCCACAGATAAAAAGGAGGCAAAAAGGCTAGTACGAGAAGCATAGTACTACACCATAGTGGGCAACATCCTATATAGGAGAGGGATTTCAACACCCCTCCTAAAATGTGTGCCGACCTCCAACACAGGGGAAGTCCTGGAAGAAGTACACAGTGGTATGTGTGGCAACCACCTTGGGGCGCGAGCTCTTTATAAGAAGGTACTCCGAGCCGGCTTTTACCGGCCGACCTTGCAAAAGGAAGCAACAGAGTTTGTCAAAAAAAAGCACCATGTTAGAAACACGCCAATTTCCATGTGGGACCACCTGAAGAGCTCATCTACGTTACATCACCCTAGCCATTCACAAAGTGGGGACTCGATCTCCTCGGACCCTTCCCCTAGGGTTCAGGGCAAGTCAAGTTCCTCATCGTAGGCATAGACTACTTCACGAAGTGGATTGAAGCAGAGCCATGATGGGTGGAAATCTGATTTCCACACCAAACTCACCGGCAAGTGTACCAGGTCGCATCAAGTAGTAACAACTCACAAGAGTGAGGTCGATACCACAGAGATTGATGGATCAAGCAACTTTAGTGAGTGATTAGTCTAGTCAAGCTAACATTGGTAAATTGGATGAAATGTAGCCAACAGAAGGTAAATGATAAGAAATTTAAAGTTGCAGAAAGTAAATGACAGAAGCTTAGAGAGTAAGGAATGTAAATTGGCAAAATCTTAAATGACAAGAAAGGTAAATTGCATGAAATGTAAAGAGGGCTGGGTGTTGGAAAATTAAATGAAAGCAGTAAAGCAAGCAATTGAAGAGATCTTGAGAACAAGTGACAGGAAATTTAAAGTGCAGCAAAATTAAATTCAGATCACAGTACCTCAAATGTAAAGTGCAGAGGAACAAAAGTTCAGGAAAATAAATTTGGAGCAACAGGAACAGAAAGTAAAAATCACAGAGAAGGAAATTGTAGCAGAAAAGTAAATCAGCAAGAAGACTTAGATCAATTCTAAAATCTCAAAGAGAAATTAACAATTTCAATGAAATAGCAAAAACAGAAAGAGAGCCAAAAGCTCAATGCTCTCTCGATCAAAATAGAAAGGAAATTGTAGAGGAAGGGAAATGAAACAAAAAAGAAAGGAAATCCCAAATCTCAGTTTCAATTCTCAAGTTCACAAAGGAAAATTTAAACAAAGAGGTCTCTATTCTACTCCTACTCCTATTGCTCTCTAGCAGAGCCAACCTTTCTTTGAAAATGAAACAGATGCCTTTATATAGGCTTCACAAAAAAATGAAATTAAAATTGAAAACAAATTACAATTAAATGAAATTCCTAATCTAACTGATCCTTATGCCTTTGAGTGATGTCAATTGGGCCTTGCTTGCTTTGGATTTGAATGAGAATGGATCCTGATTGCTTGGTTCAAGTGGCATGGGTCAGGGTGCATTTGGTTGAATTTTGGTTGGAGGCATGCTCCAGTGGAGCGCTCCATTGAGTTAGTGAACTTAGCATTCACTCTTTACATGCTTTCCTTGTCCCAGGTTCCTTGGTGTAGCGCTCAGTGAAGAGATGCGAATGTAGCGCTTCCTTGGTGCGTGGTTCCCTCTTCGAGCCTTGGTTGCTCCCCTTTATGGGTTTCCTTGTATAGCGCTCAGTTGGAAGTTTGAACGCTATGCCTTTGATTGAGCGCTTGGTCTTTGTTTCTTTGATAAAGAAGCCCGAAAGTGCTCAAATTATTGAGCGTAGCGTTCCATTTAATGAGTGCTCATTGTTCCTTGTTTTAATGTAGCTCTCCCTTGCATTAATGAACGCTGGGCCAATTGGGCATTACTAAGTAAATTTCATGCATGCTTTCATTGGTTTAATTAATTAGTAATGCCAATTAATTCATTTAACGCCTTGGTTCATTCATTGGCATTACTAATTAAATGTTTCATGCATGCATGCTTATATTTATTTTATTATACTTACTTAGTAATGCATTAATGTAGCTTGATTTGCCAATTGGCATTAGTAATGAAACTTTCATGCATGCATGCTTTATTACTTTATTAGTAATGCCAGGTAATGTAGCATTCATTCATTCTTAATTGGCATAGTAATTAAATGCATGCATAAGGCAATCATGCATGCTGTATCATGCCATGGCTTCATGGTCATGGGCCACGCTTTTAAAAGTGTGGCCTAAGGTTTCAAAGCGTGCCAAATCTTCAAAGTGTGCCCAAAATTTTTCTTTTCTTCTTTTTAGCTTATTTTGTGCTTTTTTTGCTTCTTTTTCTTCTTATTTCCTACAAAGTTTATAAAATCAAAAGATCAAGGAAATATACCATTTAAGCCCAAAAGAATGCAATATTTAAGCACTAATCATCAATTTCTTGTATGAAAAAGCATATAAAAATATGACATGATGACATGTCATCACAACACCAAACTTGAACCTTGCTTGTCCCCAAGCAAGAAAAGAATCATGCAATAAAGATTGACAATCCAAGGTAAGAAGAATAGCAACTCAATGTTCTTGGTTGGCTAGTTTTCTATGCACGCTACAATCACAAAAGAAATGTAAATGACTGATGCTTCTATCAAGGTCAATTTATGACTGATCCAGGCATAGGAAATAGAGACATTGTGATTGTAAACCTAAGAGGGTGTGCATGATACATGGCATAAAAGATAAGTGGCACACTGATAAACCCATTTTTTATGACATATATTGTGCTCAATTCAAGAGATTTATTCAATCCTTCACTCACTTATTCATGTAAATTGCATGGTTTTACTTTCCCTTCCTTATTATGTGATATATGTAAAATACATGTTTTCTATGCTTTGAAATTATTTATTTCAATTACCATTTATTACCATTCGATGCCGTGACTTGTGTGTTGAGAAGTTTCAGATCCTTTTAGGCAGGAATGAGTTAAAAGATGGAAAGCAAACATACAAAAATGGAAGAAAGGCACAAAATAGAGTTTTTGAAGAAACTGGCAGCGACGCGAACGCATGGACGACGCGGCCGCATGCCCAGCGCGAAAAGGCAGCGACGCGAACGCATGACTGACGCGGACGCGCGCCTTAAGCAGAACACAGATGACGCGGATGCATGACCGAAGGGAACGCGTGACAAGGAAAACTCCAGATAACGCGACCGCGTGACCCACGCGGACGCGTGACAGACGCCACGCACCAGAAATTACAGAAAACGCTCCCAGCAATTTTTGAAGCCCTTTAATTTGGCCCAGATCCAAGTCCAGAAAGCACAGATTAGAGGTTATAAACTGGGGGAATGCATCCATTCAGAGGAGGTCTTCAATTATTCATTTTTTATGGTTTAGATGTCGTTTTTAGAGAGAGAGGTTCTCTCCTCTCTCTCTTAGGTTTTAGGATTAGGATTTCTTATTATTTCAGGTTAAGTATTCCAACTCTTTATCAGGTTTAATATTCCCTTTTATTATTTTCTCAAATTTAATTTATGAATTCTTCCATGTTACATATAATTCTCTTAATTAATGTTATTTGAAGTATTTCAGTTTATGATTGCTTTCTTTTATATTTATGTTACTATTGCTTCCAATCTGAAGACATTTTTATTCGAGTAAGTTTATTTTTTCCCTTTTGGCTTTGGTTAAGTAATTGGTAACTCTTGAGTTATCAAACTCATCGTGATTGATAATTGTTATTTTTGCTAATAGAATCGAATTCTAATAACTCTAGTCTTTCCTTAAAAATTGACTAGGACCTGAGGATCAAACTGATTAGTCCACTTGACTTTCTTTTGTTTAGTAAAGGTTAACTAAGTGAGATTAAACTCAATTCTCATCACCATTGATAAGGATAACTAGGATAGGACTTCCAAATTGTCACACCTTGCCAAGAGTTTATTTTATAGTTATTTATTTATTTTACTTGTCATTTAATTTACTTGTTCCTTACTTTTAAAACCCCCAATTTACAAAACTCATAACCAATAATAAGAACATACTTCCCTGCAGTTCCTTGAGAAGACGACCCGAGGTTTGAATACTTCAGTTATCAATTTATTTAGGGGTTTGTTACTTGTGACAACCAAAACATTTGCACGAAGGGATTTCTGTTGGGTAGAAACTACATCTACAATGCGACTATTTTTATAAAATTCTTTACTAGCAAAAGTCCTAACGTCACACACCAAACTTAGTGTGACACTTTTACTTGGAATTGATGCAAGTATCCAGTAAAGATTGGAAGCAAATTTTTGTTGCATAGCAACACCAAACTTAGAATGCAATCCTATGTCAATTTATTTGAACTAAAACTAAGCAAATGAAACTGTTATATGTTAAGTACAATCACTGAGCCAAGAATCTGTCATGAATAAGGATCTCTTGGTGATGTATTAACAAAAACAGTTAATAAGAGAAAGCATTATAAACAAGTAAATGACTAAAACAAAGAGAAAACTAAAATTGTCTAACTAAAAGAAAGATAATACTGCAAAGGGCATTATGATTATGCAGACAAGTGGTGTTGCTTAATGAATTGCATAGAGAATTAAGTGGCACACCAAACTTAGTATCTTAGTGTGACACTTTCAATTAGAATTGATGCAATCATCCAGAGGGATTGAAAATAATTTGTTGCAGGGCAACACCAAACTTAGAATGTAATCATATGCCAATTTATTGAAATTTAAACAAAGCAAAGAAAGAAAATAAACCAAGCAGAGAAATCAAATGTTACCTAAGGTTGGGTTGCCTCCCAACAAGTACTTTTTTAGTGTCATTAGCTTGACATGTTGTTCTTCACTTTCTTCCTCTTCTTCCAGTTTGTTAAGAGGAATGACCTCGAGAGGGAAGAAGACTCAGCTATTGTCCCTTGTATTGGCCTCTCCTCAGCAAGCTTCCTTTTGTAAATGGCTTGATTGAGCTTGCTTGCTGGATCAGGGACAGGATTGGTGCTTTTGTTAGTTGCCTTCACTTCTTGGATATCAATACTTGACGATTGTGTGATGGTTGGAGCATTATCTTCATCAAACGCCCTTTGGATTGGTGGTTCAATGAGCCCTTCATCTATGTAATTCCCTGCTTCACTTGAGTTTGGATTTTGTTGATTGTCTTCCTCACTTTCTTGTTCTTCCATTTCCTCTTTTTCATTCAACATTTGTGTTAATAGCACTTTCATAGAAGAGGTTTGTTGTTCTTCCCATGATTTCTTCATCTTCTCTTCATATCTTTCAATCATAGATTCAAGTGTTGAGCATCTTTGGTTCAGGGAAGTTTGTGAGGGTTGTGAGTTTTCATGTTTCCTTGTCATCTCAAGTGGCTTCCGTGGATATGCATGTTTAGGTTCAAATATTTCCACCACCTCTTCCTTCTTCACTAAAAATTCACTTGACATAGTAGCCTCTTCCTCTTGCTCTTCTACTTCCTCATTCACATCAACCCAGTAGTCTTCATCTTCCTTGCTTAGCAGTTTTGATTGTTTCCTTATTTTCTCTAAGTGCTCATCCATCTTCTTGCAGAGGGTTTTTTGTTCTTTCCAAGAGTCTATGGATGTTTGTAGGTATTGTTCAAATGCTAGCTCAAGGGATGAAGGTTGAGAGAGATTTTGTGGGCATGGATATGTTGTGGTGATGTTGTTTTGAGTGGTATGGAATAAATCTTGTGAGTTATGGAATGAATTTTGTGAATGTTGAAATGAGTCTTCTGTGTAGTGAAATGAATCTTGTGGTTGGTGAGGTGAGTTATATGGATCTTGAGGGAGGCTTTTTGTTGAGGTAAAATCAAGTGATGAAAATTTTTCAAGTGAAAAACTGGGAGGTGAGGTTGGACAATTTGGCATGAATGAATTGAAGGTTTGCTCAAGTGATGATGGCTCTTGATGAACAAAGTATGGATCATCAAGATTCCTTTGATTTTGCCACTCCCAGTCATAATATGAGTGGTTGTTATTGCAGTACGAGTCATCTTATGGCTCTGGGAGGTGTTCATACTCTTTCATTCCTTAGTGATACTCCCAGCCACCATTAGAATAATGATTTGAATCATTTTGTGGTGGTGGGAAGTATCCCATATGATTCTCTTGCTCATCTTATGGTTTTGAGACATATCTCCATGGATTGTAGTGCTCAGGATCTGTAATTTGTTGGTGATATTCCCAGCCATCATTAGAAATTGGTGATGGTGGGTAATATCCCATAAAATTTATTTGATCATAAGATGAGTTGAACTCCATTTGAATTTTTTAAACCACAACACCAATGAAAATTGAAATTCATATCTCAGAGAAGAATTTCTTAGTGAGATAATAACTCAAACACCTTGGTGTCAATTTAAAACAGAGAACAAAACAAAGAAAATGCTTAATCTAGACTTCTCACCCACTTAATCATTGTTGATCTAAATCAATCCCCGGCAACGGCGCCAAAAACTTGAAGGGTGGAAATCTGATTTCCACACCAAACTCACCGGCAAGTGTACCGGGTCGCATCAAGTAGTAATAACTCACAAGAGTGAGGTCAATCCCACAGGGATTGATGGATCAAGCAACTTAAGTGAGTGATTAGTCTAGTCAAGCTAACATTGGTGACTTGAATGAAATGTAGCCAACAGAAGGTAAATGACAAGAAATTTAAAGTTGTAGAACATAAATGGTAGAAGCTTAGAGAGCAAGGAATGTAAATTGGCAAAATCTTAAATGACAAGAAAGGTAAATTGCATGAAATGTAAAGGGGGCTGGGTGCTAGAAAATTAAATGAAAGCAGTAAAGCAAGCAATTGAAGAGATCTTGAGAACAAGTGACAGGAAATTTAAAGAGTAAGAAAATTAAATTCAGATCATAGTACCTCAAATGTAAAGTGCAGAGGAACAAAAGTTCAGGAAAATAAATTGGGAGCAATAGGAACAGAAAGTAAAAATCACAGAGAAGGAAATTGTAGCAGAAGAAGACTTAAATCAATTCTGAAATCTCAAAGAGAAATTAACAATTTCAATGGAATAGCAAAAACAAAAATAAAGCCAAAAGCTCAATGCTCTCTCTATCAAAACAGAAAGGAAATTGCAGAGGAAGGAAAATGAAACAGAAAAGAAAGGAAATCCCAAATCTCAGTTTCAATTCTCAAGTTCACAAAGGAAAATTTAAACAAAGAGCTCTCTATTCTACGCCTACTCCTATTGCTCTCTAGCAGAGCTAGCCTTTCTTTGAAAATGAAACAGATACCTTTATATAGGCTTCACAAAATAAAAATGAAATTGAAATTGAAAATAAATTACAATTAAATGAAATTCCTAATCTAACTGATCCTTGTGCCTTTGAGTGATATCAATTAGGCCTTGCTTGCTTTGGATTTGAATGAGAGTGGATCCGGATTGCTTGGTTCAAGTGGCATGGGTCAGGGTGCATTTGGTTGAATTTTGGTTGGATGCATGCTCTAGTGGAGCGCTCCGTTGAGTTAGTCAACTTAGCGTTCACTCTTTGCATGCTTTCCTTGTCCCAGGCTCCTTGGTGTAGCGCTCAGTGAAGAGATGTGAACGTAGCGCTTCCTTGGTGCGTGGTTCCCTCTTCGAGCCTTGGTTGCTCCCCTTTGTGGGTTTCCTTGTATAGCGCTCAGTTGGAAGTTTGAACGCTATGCCTTTGATTGAGCGCTTGTTCTTTGTTTCTTTGATAAAGAAGCCCGAAAACGCTCAAATTATTGAGCGTAGCATTCCATTTAATGAGCGCTCATTGTTCCTTGTTTTAATGTAGCTCTCCCTTACATTAATGAACGCTGGGCCAATTGGGCATTACTAAGTAAATTTCATGCATGCTTTCATTGGTTTAATTAATTAGTAATGCTAATTAATTCATTTAACGCCTTGGTTCATTCATTGGCATTACTAATTAAATGTTTCGTGCATGCATGCTTATATTTATTTTATTATACTTAGTAATGCATTAACGTAGCTTAATTTGCCAATTGGCATTAGTAATGAAACTTTCATGCATGCATGCTTTATTACTTTATTAATAATGCCAAGTAATGTAGCGTTCATTCATTCTTAATTGGCATAGTAATTAAATGCATGCATAAGGCAATCATGCGTGCTGTATCATGCCATGGCTTCATGGTCATGGGCCACGCTTTTAAGGTTCCAAAGCGTTCCCAATCTTCAAAGTGTGCCTAAAATTCCTCTTTTCTTCTTTTTAGCTTATTTTGTGCTTTTTTTGCTTCTTTTTCTTCTTATTTCCTACGAAGTTATAAATCAAAAGATCAAGGAAATATACCATTTAAGCACAAAAGAATGCAATATTTAAGCACTAATCATCAATTTCTTATATGAAAAAGCATAGAAAAACATGACATGATGACATGTCATCAAGCCACTAGCTACTGCTACCACCCAAATAAGTCGGAGATTTCTATATAGAAACATTATCACAAGGTTTGTGGTTCTTTACTCCATTACCACAGATAATGGTACTCAGTTCATCGATACAGGTTTCAGGAACTTGGTAGTTGACCTGAAAATAAAGCACTAATTCACATCTGTAGAACACCCACAAGCCAACAGACAGGCAGAAGCTGCCAATAAAGTCATACTGGCTGGGTTAAAACGGAGGCCACAGGACGCAAAGGGAGCTTGCCTAGATGAGTTATAAGTTTTAGAGTATGGATCATTAGCTTGCCTAGATGAGTTTTCAAGGTAATTAGCTTCCTCCCAGTTAACTCCTTCTTCAATGTCCAAATTTCCTTGAGGTGATGATTGAGTGTGGTAGCTGCAGCCTGATTCTTCTCCATTTGCTTGGTCAATTCAGCCAGTTGCTTCGTGATCATCTTATTTTGGGCCAGGATTGCATCCATATGGTTTAATTCCAAGACTCCCTTGTTATTGCTTCTGTCTGAGGCATAAAAATACTCATTGTCAGCCACTGTCTCTATAACATCAATGACTTCTTCAATGGTCTTCTTCTTGTTTAAAGAACCTCCAGATGAGTGGTCTACAACTTTCCTTGATTCACAATTCAGCCCTTCATAAAAGATATGAAGTTGCACCCACTCATTAAACATATCAGGGGGGCATTTCCTTGTCAAATCTTTGAATCTCTCCCAGGCTTCATAAAGAGTCTCACCATCCTGCTGTCTGAATGTCTGCACTTCAGTTCTTAGCCTGTTTACTTTTTGTGGAGGGTAGAACCTTGTTAAGAATCTATTCACTACATCCTCCCAGATGGTCAAGCTTTCCTTGGAAAATGATTCTAGCCATTTTGATGCTTTGTCCCTCAAAGAAAATGGGAACAATAGCAATCTATAGGTGTCAGGATGCACACCATTAGATTTAACAGTGTCACATATCTCTTGGAATTTGGTGAGATGCTCATTAGGATCCTCTTGGACACTTCCTCCAAAAGAACAATTGTTTTGCACAAGAGTTATGAGCTGAGGCTTCAATTCAAAATTCTTAGCATGGATAATTGGCTTTTGAATGCTGTTGCCACAATTTCCTAGATTTGGATTTATGTATGATCCCAAAACTCTCCTCTCTTCTCCAGCAGGGTTGGCTCCACTTCTTCTGGCATGATTGTTCATCTCTCCTTCATGATGGTTTTCCATATCATCCTCCATGGCTATATCCAAGTCTTCCTCCTCTTCTTCTGCACCAATAGCCCTCTTTCCTCTTGCTTCCCTCCTTAATCTCAAGAAGGTTCTCTCCGGTTCACTCTCAAAAGAGGTTGAAACCTCTCTTCTACATGTCATACAAGTAGCACAACAAGTAGTAACCAGCAAGTGAAGAATTTCACAATTAATGAAAGAGTGTGGTTAGAGCAATTGAGGCAATTAATCAAACAGTTAATGAGTTAGTGGGTTAGTTTTGCTGGAAAGTAAAGAAGTAAGAGAAATTAAAGAAAAATAACTAAAAAAAGTTGTAGAGAACAAAAATGAATAACTGAAAGTAAAGTTGAATTAATCAAACGAAAAGAAAAGTGCTCAATCTAGTTATCCTCTAATTTAATAATTGTCAATACAAAACCAATCCCCAGCAATGGCGCCATAAACTTGATTCATGAAAATTGCCTCTCAACAAATTTCCTACCGGCAAGTGTACCAGATTGTCGTCAAGTAAAAACTCACTATTGAGTGAGGTCGAAACCCACAGGGATTGGTTGGTTGATCAATGTTAATTGGAGAATTATACTAGTTGAGCGAAATCAGAATTTAATTAGGATTGCAGAAAGTAAATTGGCGGGAGACTTAAATTGCAAGAAAGTAAATGAACAGAAATTAAATTACTGGAAATTAAATGACAGAAGCTTAACTTGCAAGAAATTAAATGGGAATGGGGATTAAGCATGAAATTAAAGAAGCGGAATATAAACAGAATGGGTAGATCAGAGATGGGGATTCATTGGGCTTTGGGAGATATTGAACTCTGCGGATCAAATCAATTTCATCTCTTCCTCAATCAATGCATTCATTGACATTGCTTGGCCATCTTAGATGATTGGATCCCAATGTCTTGGCTCACCAATCTCTCTAAGCATGAACATTTGCCCAATGTTTTGATTTAATTGCTCATGGGAAGAGTTGAAGTTCGGTCACTAACTATACCACACAAATTCATAGATCAAAGTATTGGTAGGATTACATGTCACTATATCCATCCAACCCCCAATCTAATCCAATGTGAGAAAGCAATTCTAGCATGAATTCTTCATCCCTCTCTCAAAGATCTGAAGAATTCCAATTATGAATAGCTTCTTTGTCAAGACAACTATCCAATTGAATTAAAATCAAAAGCTTTCTAACAAAAATCAAGAGAAAAGAAAGAAGAAGAAGATGAAAACTACTATTGATCCATTGAATTACAATAGAGCTCCCTAACCCAATGAATGGGGTTTAGTTATTCATAGCTCTCAAAATGGAAATTCGAATTGAAAGATACATTCTGGAATTTGAAATGAAAGCCAAAAATGAAGTAAAAAGTCTTCCGTGAGAAAAAAGGGGTTTTTTCTAACTTAAATTCTAAGCTATTTATATACTTTCTTCCATTGATCCTCAATCTCTAAACTGGGCTTTTGGCCTTGATGGAATTGGATTGAAATAGCTCCAATTGGTTTCCCTTGCTGTTGAGAAGAGATCTGTTTGAATTGCAAGTTCTGGTACTTCAAGTTGGAGTCAATGTTTGATGGCCAATGTTGACTCAAACGCCTTCTTAAAAACCAGATGAAGTTGCTGTCATTGGCGTTTGACTCAACATTAGAAAGCCAACATTTTTCTATCCACGCGTACGTGTGCCTGGCGTGTTTGCGCCCATGGGGTAAAAATGCTCATCCACGCGTGTGCGTGCTGCACGCGTGCGTGTGGATGCAAAAATATCATTTTCCAGTTTGAAACAATAGTAGAAGGGTATTGGCCTCAGTGTTGGACTGGCAATGTTCCCTCCAACATTGGCCAATCCACGCGTGTGCGTGCTGCACGCGTGCGTGTGGATTCTTTAAAAGCTATGCCTACGCGTTGCGCGTTTTTAGTTTCAAAATTTTGAGATCAACATTGCGGACGTTGTCCAAGAATGTTGGAGGTAGCGTTTGGGGTCCAACGTCACCCACCCACGCGTGCGCGTCAGCTGCGCGTGCGCGTGGATTGTCAAAATTTCAAATCCACGTGTGCGCGTACAGCACGCGTACGTGTCGCTACAGTTTTTCAGAATTTCCAGAAAGCTCATTTGTTCACAACGTTGGGGGTAACATTGGATGTCCAACGCTCCCTCCAACGTGAGCATCAGCAAATTATGCAGACAATTGCTCTGCCTCCCCTTCAACGTTTGAGGCAATCTTGGTGGTTCAACTTGGCCACCAACGTTGTTTCTTCTTCATCTTTTCCAGGCTCCTTCTTCAACTTTCCTCCAAGCCTTCCTTCACCTGTCATGAACCAATACATACACCAAAATCTTGCTAAAGTCATGAGAATTCTCATCATTCTTAGCACACAAGTAATTATAGCAGAATTCTCATGAAATTGCATCAAATTAACCATGGTTAGATGAATCTAGGTATGTATGAATTTTCACCCAATTTGCTTACTTATAGCTCAAGAAAGTGCATAAAACCTATTAAAAACTCAGAAAAAGGATAGTGAAACTAGCCTAAGATGCCCTGGCATCATAACACCAAACTTAAATCGTGCTTGTCCCTAAGCAAGTACTGAATTATTTGAGAAGAAAGGATGAAACAAAAAATGATGTTTATATCAGCAAGTCATTATTAGTAGCTCATGGGGTTTTATGAAGACAATGCAGCAGCTCACTTTTTATTGATCCTTAGGACTAGAATGTCTCCTTTAAGCATCAACTAATATACTGCTATGACCTGTTATTATTCACTCATCCTTGGTAATTGCTTTTCTTTATTTTTCTTTTCCTGTGAGCTTATTTCTCACTTGTAGCTTAGTGTCATGTGTTGTAGCTACTTCTTAGCTCATTTTCACTTAACACATACTCACTGCAGACACTTAGCTCATAATTCTTCTTAAGACATTGATGCCCAGCACCTCTTTGGGTTACTAAATGCCTTGTAACTAAGTTGCTCTTGATAATGGATTTTCGGTTGATAATTCCGGGTTAGTTAACCTAAGTTACCAAGTGTTAAAGCACTCCATAGAACCTAATCATCCAAGCAAATCCTAGTACAAAAACACCACAGGCATATGTCCTAAGGTCCAAGCTATTGCTGTCTAGCCTTATTCTTTTGCTTTCTTCTGTTTTTGTTGCCACTTTTGGCTTTTCTTTTTCTTTATTTCTATTTGTTTTTCTTTCAGCCAAGGACTTTTATTAGCTAAGATTCATAGACAGCATGCTAGTTTACACTAAAAGGGGAGCAGATTATCCTTTTATTCACTATAAGTGAGCTACTACATAATCAAACATATATACCACCACTTACTGTTATTTCAATTCTTGCTAAAAAGGAACTATTCCACTTATGTTCAACCATTACTTTTACTCAAATTGAAAAGACTCAGGGGACAACACAAGCATTTAAACAAGTGAAAGTGAACACACACACCTAGGCTACACACTTTATTGCAAAATTAAACACAACGGAATGCAAAATGACTTAAACTAAAGGTTAACTATCAATAGGGGCACCCTCAGACTTCCTATTTGCACATTCCAAAATAGAAATAGTTAAGTAACAATACAACCTCTTAAAGTCCAGTTGCTTCCTCTCTGTCATCACCATCTTTGGTTTTTGAGTCCTTCTTTTTCTTCTTATCTGATGGTGTGTATTCCTTCCAAGAGATTGGTTGAATTCCTGCAAGTGATTGGAAGTTGCTTGTTCCCCAAGCACTTGAGAGATTGTTAGCATGTATGCATGTTTGTAGGCTTTTGAATTTAGATTGGTGTGTGAACACCAAACTTAGTTTCTTGCCTACTTCTATATGCAGCAGAGTAAATTCATGCATAGAACCTCATGTGCTTTTATTAAGAAAACAACTATGAACTAGAAATACAAACTATGAACTAGTAATTAAACTATTGTTAAGTAATTTCCCTGCTTGGTTGGAGCTAGTGACTAGTCATGCTGAGGGTTACGATGTGTTCTTTAATTAAATCTTTGGTGGAACACCAAACTTAGAATTACACATTCACCTTTGGATTGTTTTGGTGTGGAACACCAAACTTAGCTCCTTGTAATACAGAGAATCTACTTAACTCTTTTATTGAATTTAACTTGGGAAAGAGAACTACCTTTGGTTGGGTTGCCTCCCAACACGCGCTCTTTTAACGTCACTAGCTTAACGGTTAACTCTCTCAGTCGAGTCTGTATTTTGTCTTAGGCTTTTCCTTCATATCACCCAAATAGTGCTTGAGCCTTTGTCCATTTACAGTCAAGGTCTCCTGTGATTTTTCTTCCATAATTTCTATATGTCCATAAGGAGAAACCTTGGTGATAAGAAAAGGGCCTGACCACCTTGATCTTAATTTCCCAGGGAAAAGTTTCAATCTGGAGTTGTAAAGCAGCACTTTCTGTCCTTTCTCAAAGCTTCTTGGTGCCCTCTTGAGGTCATGTTTTTCCTTTGCCTTCTCCTTCTACATTTTGACATTTTCATAGGCTTGGGATCTGAATTCTTCCAATTCTTTCAGTTGCAAGAGCCTCCTTTCACCAGCAGCTTGGCTATCAAAATTCAACAACTAGAGAGCCCAGAAAGCTTTGTGTTCAAGCTCTAATGGCAGGTGACAAGCCTTACCATACACCAGCTGATATGGAGACATCCCAATTAGTGTCTGATGAGCGGATAATTTATACCCCTTTTGGCATTATTTTTACATAGTTTTTAGTATGTTTTAATTACTTTTTATTATATTTTTATTAGTTTTTATGCAAAAATCACATTTCTAGACTTTACTATGAGTTTGTGAATTTTTCTGTAATTTCAGGTATTTTCTGGCTGAAATTGAGGGACCTGAGCAAAAATCTTATTCAGAGGCTGAGAAAGGACTGCAGATGCTGTTGGATTCTGACCCTCCTGCACTCGAAGCAGATTTTCTGGAGCTACAGAAGCCCAATTGGCGCGCTCTTAATTGCATTGGATAGTATACATCTTGGGCTTTCTAGAAATATATAATAGTCCATACTTTGCCCAAGATTTGATGGCCCAAACTGGCGTTCAAACGTCCACCAGAGACCCTTTTCTGGCGTAAAATGCCAGAACTGACACCAGAACTAGAGTTAAACGCCCAAACTGACATCCAAGCTGGTGTTTAACTCTAGAAAAGGCCTATACACGTGTAAAGCTCAATGTTCAGCCCAAGCACACACCAAGTGGCCCCGGAAGTGGATTTCTGCACTATCTGCACTTAGTTACTTATTTTCTGTAATCCCTAGTAACTAGTTTAGTACAAATAGCACTTTTTACTATTGTATTAGGGAGCTTATGCCATTTTTCACATTTTGAGAGGCTGGCCATTCGGCCATGCCTAGACCTTTTTCTCTTATGTATTTTCTACGGTGGAGTTTCTACACCTCATAGATTAAGGTGCGGAGCTCTGCTGTTCATCATGAATTAATGCAAGTACTATTGTTTCTTTTTCAATCCACGCTTACTTCTTCTCCAAGATATAATCTCGTACTTAATTCAGTTAAGTCAGAATGAAGGGGTAACCCGTGACAATCACCCTCTATCTTCATTACTCGCTTAGCCAAGATCCGCGTGCCTGACAACCACAAGTGGTCTACATGATGTTCAACGTAGTCATTGGACGACAGCCGGAGTATATTCTCTTGGGTCTCTAATCCACAAACTGAGTTCGTGAGATTAGGATCTTCGTGGTATAGGCTAGAACCAATTGGCAGCATTCCTGAGATCCGGAAAGTCTAAACCTTGTCTGTGGTATTCTAAGTAGGATCTGGGAAGGGATGACTGTAATGAGCTTCAAACTCATGAATGTTGAACACAGTGACAGCGTGCAAAAGGATAGAGAGATCCTATTCCAACGCTAGTGAGAACCGACAGATGATTAGCCGTGCAGTAGCTGTACCAGGTATTTTTCATCCGAGACGAGCAATTCGACAGTTGATTATCCGTGCAGAAACCGTACCTGGTATTTTTCATCCGAGAGGATCATACAGCTTGCCATGGAAGGGAGCACGCATGGTTGGAATAAGACAATAGGAAAGCAGAGGTTCAGAAGCAACAAAGCATCTCCAAACGCTTATCTGAAATTTCCACCAATGAATCACATAAGTATCTTTATTTTATTTTATGTTTTATTTATCTTTTAATTATCAAAACTCATAACCAATTGAATCCACCTGACTAAGATTTATAAGATGACCATAGCTTGCTTCATGCCGACAATATCCGTGGGATCGACCCTTACTCACGTAAGGTATTACTTGCACGACCCAGTGCACTTGCTGGTTAGTTGTGTGGAGTTGTGAAAAGTGTGATCACAATTTTGTGCACCAGTGTCTTAAAGGCTGTCCTATATGCCCAAAGAGCATCATCCAACTTCTTCGACCAGTCTTTTCTTGAAGCTCCCACCATCTTCTCCAGGATCTTTTTAGCTTTCTGTTGGATACTTCTGTCTGGCCACTTGTTTGGGGGTGATAGGGTGTGGCAACCTTGTGCTTCACCCCATATCTCAGGAGGAGGGTTTCTAATGGCTAGTTGCAAAAATGGCTTCCTCCATCACTGATGAGTGCTCTGGGAACTCCAAACTGGCTAAAGATATTCTTTCTGAGGAAGTTCAGGACCACCTTGTTGTCATTTTTAGGGGTTGCAATGGCCTCCACCCATTTGGACACATAGTCTACTGCCACCAAAATGTAGTTGTTTGAGTATGAGGTTGGGAATGGTCCCATGAAATCAATCCCCCATACGTCAAACAACTCAAGTTCCAAGATGAATTGCTGTGGCATCTCATTTTTCTTGGGCAGATTTCTAGCCTGCTGATATTCATTACAGTTCTTCACTAGCTCTCGTGCATCTTTGAAGATGGTGAGCCAAAAGAACCCGCACTGCAAGACTTTTCCTGTGGTTCTTTCTCCTCCAAAATGGCCTCTATAGTAAGAACCATGACAATTCCATAAAACTTCCCTTCCTTCCTCCTCTGAAATATATCTTCTGAGCAATCTATCCGAGCATTTTTTGAATAAGTATGGCTCATCCTAAATAAAATACTTTGCATCATTGATGAGTTTCCTCCTTTTATGCTTGTTGATCATTGAAGGAACTTTCCCGACAGCCTTAAAATTAGCAATATCCGCAAACCAAGGTGCCTTATGAACCAGCATTAGTTGCTCATCAGGGAAGAATTCATTGACACTTGATTTGTGGGTGCTACCTTCTTCACAGGGAATTCTGGACAAATGATCTGCTACTTTGTTCTCCACTCCCTTCTTGTCTTTAATCTCAATGTTGAATTCCTGCAATAGCAAAATCCACCTTATCAGTCTTGGTTTTGACTCTTATTTTGCAAGTAAATATTTTAGTGCTGCATGATTAGTAAAAATAATAACTTTAGATCCAATGAGATATGATTTAAACTTGTCAAATGCAAACACTATTGCCAGTAGTTCCTTCTCAGTAGTGGTATAATGATGAGCGGATAATTTATACGCTTTTTGGCATTGTTTTTAGTATGTTTTTAGTAGAATCTAGTTGCTTTTAGGGATGTTTTCATTAGTTTTTATGCTAAATTCACATTTCTAGACTTTACTATGAGTTTGTGTGTTTTTCTGTGATTTCAGGTATTTTCTGGCTGAAATTTAGGGACTTGAGCAAAAATCAGATTCAGAGGTTGAAGAAGGACTGCTGATGTTGTTGGATTCTGACCTCCCTGCACTCAAAGTGGATTTTATGGAGCTACAGAACTCAAAATGGCGCACTTCGAATTGCGTTGGAAAGTAGACATCCAGAGCTTTCCAAAAATATATAATAGTCCATACTTTGCCCAAGTTTAGATGACGCAAACTGGCGTTCAACGCCAGCTCTCTACCCAATTCTGGCGTCCAGCGCCAGAAACAAGTTGCTAAGTGGAGTTCAACGCCCAAACTGGCACAAAAACTGGCGTTCAACTCCAAGAATGACCTCTCCACGTGTAGACTTCAAGCTCAGCCCAAGAACACACCAAGTGGGCCCCGGAAGTGGATTTATGCATCAATTACTTACTTCTGTAAACCCAAGTAACTAGTTTATTATAAATAGGACTTTCTACTATTGTATTAGATATCTTTGAATCCAGGATTGTATCTTTGGATCATCTTTGGATGCCTAGTTCTTAGATTAGAGGGGCTGGCCATTCGGCCATGCCTGAACCTTTCACTTATTTATTTTTAACGGTAGAGTTTCTACACTCCATAGATTAAGGTGTGGAGCTCTGCTTTTCCTCATGAATTAATGCAAAGTACTACTGTTTTTCTATTCAATTCAACTTATTCCACTTCTAAGATATTCATTCGCACTTCAACCTGAATGTGATGAACGTGACAATCATCATCATTCCCTATGAACGCGTGCCTGACAACCACTTCCGTTCTACCTTCGATTGAATGATTATCTCTTGGATCTCTTAATAAGAATCTTCGTGGTGTAAGCTAGATAGATGGCGGCATTCATGAGAATCCGAAAAGTCTAAACCTTGTCTGTGGTATTCCGAGTAGGATTCTGGGATTGAATGACTGCGACGAACTTCAAACTCGCGAGTGTTGGGCGTAGTGACAGACGCAAAAGGAGGGTGAATCCTATTCCAGTATGATCGAGAACCTCAGATGATTAGCCGTGTTGTGACAGAGCATTTGGACCATTTTCACAAGAGAATGGGATGTAGCCATTGACAACGGTGATGCCCTTACATAAAGCCAGCCATAGAAAGGAGTAAGACTGATTGGATGAAGACAGCAGGAAAGCAGAGGTTCAGAGGAACGATTGCATCTCCATGCGCTTATCTGAAATTCTTACCAATGATTTACATAAGTATTTCTATCCTTATTTTCTTATCTATTTTCGAAAACTCCATAACTATTTTATATCCGCCTGACTGAGATTTACAAGGTGACCATAGCTTGCTTCATACCAACAATCTCCGTGGGATCGACCCTTACTCACGTAAGGTTTATTACTTGGACGACCCAGTGCACTTGCTGGTTAGTTGTATCGAAGTTGTGACAAATTATGAATTAAGATTAGAGCACCAAGTTCTTGGGGCCATTACCAGGGATCACAATTTCGTGCACCAAGTTTTTGGCGCCGTTGCCGGGGATTGTTCGAGTTTGGACAACTGACGGTTCATCTTGTTGCTCAGATTAGGTAATTTTCTTTTTGTTTTATTTTCAAAAATTTTTCAAAAAACTTTTCAAAAATTTCTCCTTTGTTTTCGAAAAAAAAAATTTCTTTTCAAAAAAAAATTTTAAATTATTCTATGGCTTCAAAACTTTCAAGAATGAATTCTAGAGTTTCATGGTAACATGTTAAATCCTATCTGGCTGTAAAGCCATACCCAAACTGCTTTGGGATTGGTCTTCAACTAATCACCACAATGCATGTAATTCCATCCTAAGCTGACTGGCTATTAAACCATGTCCAACCCTTTGATTGGAGCTTTGGGCTAATATTGAAAGATTCCTGGAATTCTTCTTAAAGATTTTGGAATCCTTATTTTTTCTTTTCCACACTAATTTTCGAAAAATATAAAATAAAAATACAAAAAAAAATTAAAAAATCATAAAAAATCAAAAATATTTTGTGTTTCTTGTTTGAGTCTTGAGTCAAGTTGAAAGTTTGGTGTCAATTGCATATACATCTTGCATTTTTCGAAAAATTCATGCATTTATAGTGTTCTTCATGATCTTCAAGTTGTTCTTGGTAAGTCTTCTTGTTTGATCTTGATGTTTTCATGTTTTGTGTCTTTTCTTGTTTTTCATATGCATTCTTGCATTCATAGTGTTTATACATGAAAAATTTCTAAGTTTGGTGTCTTGCATGTTTTCTATGCATATAAAAATTTTTAAAAATAAGTTCTTGATGTTCATCTTGACATTCAAAGTGTTCTTGGTGTTCATCTTGACATTCATAGTGTTCTTGCATCCATCACATACTTTGATCCAAAATTCTCATGCATTGCATCATTTTTCATGTTTTCATCTCTCATCATTAAAAATTCAAAAAAATCAAAAAAATATCTTTCCCTTTTTCTTCTCATAAATTCGAAAATTTGGATTGACTCTTTCAAAAAATTTTAAAATCTAGTTGTTTTTATGAGTCAAATCAAATTTTCAATTTAAAAATCTTATCTTTTTCAAAATCTTTTTCAAAAATCAAATCTTTTTCATTTTTCTTAGTTATTTTCGAAAATTTTAAAAATATTTTTCAAAAATCTTTTTCTTAATTTTATATCATAATTTTCGAAAATAACATCATCAATTAATGTTTTGATTCAAAAATTTCAAGTTTGTTACTTACTTGTTAAGAAAGATTCAAACTTTAAGTTCTAGAATCATATCTTGTGATTTCTTGTGAATCAAGTCATTAATTGTGATTTTAAAAATCAAATCTTTTTCAAAACTAATTTCAATCATATTTTTTCAAAAATATCTTCTTATCTTATCTTTTTCAAAAATTTGATTTTAAAATATCTTTTCTAACTTCCTAACTTCCTATCTTTTCAAAATTTGTTTCAACTAACTAACTAACTTTTTGTTTGTTTCTTATCTTTTTCAAAATCACCTAACTAACTCTCTCTCTCTAATTTTCGAAAATATCTCCCCTCTTTTTCAAAATTTCTTTTTAATGAACTAATTATTTTAATTTTTTATTTTAATTTTCAAAAACTACTACCCTTTTTCAAAAATAATTTTTGAAAATCCTTCTCCCTCATCTCCTTCTAATTATTTATTCATCTACTAACACTTCTCTTCATCTCACATCACTGCTCCTATCCTTACCCTTGTGTTTGGATTCTTCATTCTTCTTCACCCCTATTCCTTTTCTTCTTCTACTATCAATAAGGAACCTCTTTATTGTGACATAGAGGATTCCTCTTCTTTTCTTGTTCTCTTCTCTTTCTTATGAGCAGGAACAAGGAAAAAGGCATTCTTGTTGAAGCTGATCCAGAACCTGAAAGGACTCTGAAGAGGAAACTAAGAGAAGCTAAAATACAACAATCCAGAGACAATCTTATTAAAAATTTCGAACAAGTAAAGGAGATGGCAGCCGAACCCAACAACAATAATGCAAGGAGAATGCTTGGTGACTTCACTGCACCAAATTCCAATTTACATGGAAGCTAAGCAAGCTTAGAGTGGATGTTCAAACCTTCAGACAGAAAGAAGGTGAATCCCTCTATGAAGCTTGGGAGAGATACAAGGAACTGACCAAAAAGTGTCCTTCTGACATGCTTTCAGAATGGACCTTCTTGGATATATTCTATGATGGTCTGTCTGAATTAGCTAAGATGTCATTGGATACTTCTGCAGGTGGATCCATTCACCTAAAGAAAATGCCTGCAGAAGCTCAAGAACTCATTGACATGGTTGCTAATAACCAGTTCATGTACACTTCTGAAAGGAATCTTGTGAATAATGGGACGCCTATGAAGAAGGGAGTTCTTGAAATTGATACTCTGAATGCTATATTAGCTCAGAATAAAATATTAACTCAGTAAGTCAATATGATTTCTCAGAGTCTGAATGGAATGCAAGCTGCATCCAACAGTACTCAAGAGGCATCTTCTGAAGAAGAAGCTTATGATTCTGAAAACCCTGCAATAGCAGAGGTAAATTATATGGGTGAACCTTATGGAAACACATATAATTCATCATGGAAAAATCATCCAAATTTCTCATGGAAGGATCAAAAGCCTCAACAAGGCTTTAATAATGGTGGAAGAAATAGGTTTAACAATAGTAAATATTTTCCATCATCCACTCAGCAACAGACAGAGATCTCTGAACAAAGTACCTCTAATTTAGCAAACTTAGTCTCTGATCTGTCCAAGGCCACTGTAAGTTTCATGAATGAAACAAGGTCATCCATTAGAAATTTGGAGGCACAAGTGGGCCAGCTGAGTAAAAGGATCACTGAAATCCCTCCTAGTACTCTCCCAAGCAATACAGAAGAGAATTCAAAAGGAGAGTGCAAGGCCATTGAATTAATTACCATGGCCGAACCTGTGAAGGAAGGAGAGGACGTGAACCTAGATACTGGGAAGGATGAGGATGAATCCATCATCCTTGGAAGACCCTTCCTAGCCACAGCAAGAGCTGTGATTGATATGGACAGAGGAGAATTGATCCTTCAATTAAATGAGGACAACCTTGTGTTTAAAACTCAAAGATCTCTCTCTGTACCCATGGAGAGGAAGCACAGTAAGCTTCTCTCATTGCAGAGTCAACCAGAGCCCCCACAGTCAAACTCTAAGTTTGGTGTTGGGAGGCCACAACCAAACTCTAAGTTTGGTGTTGAAATCCCATATCCAAACTCTAAGTTTGGTGTTGGAGAGTCTCAACAATGCTCTGAACATCTGTGAGGCTCCATGAGAGCCCACTGTCAAGCTATTGACATTAAAGAAGCGCTTGTTGGGAGGTAACCCAATTTTTATCTAATCTCTATTTTTATTGTTTTTCATGTTTTATTAGGTTCATGATCATGTGGAGTCACAAAATAAATCAAAAAAATTGAGAACGGAATCAAAAATAGCAGAAGAAAAATCACACCCTGGAGGAAGACCTTACTAGCGTTTAAACGCCAGTAAGAAGCACCTGGTTGGCGTTCAACGCCAGAACAGAGCATGGTTCTGGTGCTGAACGCCCAAAATGGGCAGCATCTGGGCGTTTGAACGCCAGAAATGCACCCTGGAGAAGAGCTGGCGCTGAACGCCCAGAACAAGCATGGTTCTGGCGTTCAACGCCAGAAATGAGCAACAAATGGGCGTTCAACGCCCAGAACAAGCACCAATCTGGCGCTGAACGCCCAGAGTTGTGTGCAAGGGTATTTTGCATGCCTAATTGGGTGCAGGGATGTAAATCCTTGACACCTCAGGATCTGTGGACACCACAGGATCATCTCAGGATCTGTGAATCCCACAGGATCCCCACCCACCTCACCCTCTCCCTCTCCATTCATGGTCATCCCTTCTGTTTTCCATTCACCACTCACATCCATACACATATCCCTCCATCTCTTCCATATCTTCTTCTTTTACTATTCTTTCTTCTTTTGCTCGAGGACGAGCAACATTCTAAGTTTGGTGTGGTAAAAGCATTAGCTTTTTATTTTTCCATTACCATTGATGGCACCTAAGGCCAGAGAAACCTCAAGAAAGAGGAAAGGGAAGGCAATTGCTTCTACCTCTGAGCCATGGGAGATGAAAAGATTCATCTCACAAGCCCATCACTAAGAAAAGGATGGAGCAAGCAAGAGAGCCCATTCATGGAGCTCAAGAAACACATGGGGAAGCTCATCATCAAGAAATCCCTGAGATACCTCAAGGGATGCACTTTCCTCCACAGAATTTTTGGGAGCAAATCAACACCTCCCTAGGAGAATTAAGTTCCAACATGGGACAATTAAGGGAGGAACATCAAGAGCACTCCATCATCCTTCATGAAATAAGAGAAGATCAAAAAGCAATGAGGGAGGAGCAACAAAGACAAGGAAGAGACATAGAAGAGCTCAAGGACATCATTGGTTCCTCAAGAAGGAAACGCCACCATCACTAAGGTGGACTCATTCCTTGTTCTTATTTTCTGTTTTTTGTTTTCTATGTTAAGTGCTTATCTACGTTTGTGTCTTCATTACATGATCATTAGTATTTAGTAACTATGTCTTAAAGTTATGAATGTCCTATGAATCCATCACCTCTCTTAAATGAAAAATATTTTAATTCAAAAGAACAAGAAGTACATGAGTTTCGAATTTATCCTTGAACTTAGTTTAATTATATTGATGTGGTGACAATGCTTCTTGTTTTCTGAATGTATGCTTGAATAGTGCATATGTCTTTTGAAGTTGTTGTTCATAAATGTTAAATATGTTGGCTCTTGAAAGAATGATGACAAGGAGACATGTTATTTGATAATCTGAAAAATCATAAAAATGATTCTTGAAGCAAGAAAAAGCAGCAAAGAACAAAGCTTGCAGAAAAAAACATAGGCGAAAAAAAATAGAAAGAAAAAGAAAAAAGCAAGCAGAAAAA